>NC_133111.1:18280429-18634451 GCF_022965805.1 Primulina eburnea | reverse complement strand
TCATTCTTGTAAATGTTGCAAACACCTTTGCTAAATAAACAAGAATATCCATCTTTATCACAATAGAAATGGAAACAATGTTTTACACCAAACAGGTACAAACAAAACATCTCTTAAAATTAACTTAAAAATCATTGTTCAACAATAAGTAAATATTTCTTAAGGTCTTGGCAGCAACTCTTGCTCCATTGCCCATCCTCAAGAAGGTCACACCTTCCCTAAGCTTCCTACTTCTTCCCATCACCTACAACACATTACAGAGATGTGATCAACATTTGGTATCCAATACCCAAGAAGTAGAGTTAACTGAAATGTTTACTTCAATGTAGAACATACCATTTCCAGAACTTTTCTGGGCAAGATATTCTTTGCAATTACGCCTCCAATGTCCAGGCTTCTTGCAGTGATGACAAACATCAGCAGTCTTGTCAGCCTTAACTGGTGTGGCTGCCATAACAGGATTTGGAGATTGCCTCATCAAGGGTACGTTCTTCTTGGGACGTTGGAAAGAACTCTTCTTTCCCTTCCCATGTGGATCAATCTTCGCACCAAATGAAGAACCCACATAAAGAACCAACTTCTCTTTCTTGATGGTGGACTCAAAGGTCACAAGCATGTTCACCAACTCCTCAAGGGTCGGCTCCATCTTGTTCATGTTGAAGTCCACCACAAAAGGATCAAATGAGCTAGGCAGCGATAAGAGCAACACGTCGGTGGTCAACTCCGAAGGCAAGATCAGATCCATGCCAACGAGCTTGTCCACGAGCCCAATCACCTTTAGGCCATGTCATGGACCGAGGCCCCATCTCGCATGCGCAAAGTGATCAGCTCCTTGACGGTAGCATGCCTAAGAGGCCGTGTTTGCTCACCAAAGAGCTCTTTGAGATGCAAATGAATGTCAGCAGCACTCTTTGCACCCTCAAAACGCCTCTACAGCTCATCATTCATAGAAGTCAGCATATAACACCTGGCTATCAAGTCATGGTCACACCATTCCTTGTAAGTCTGCAATTCCTCAGGAGTGCAGTCTGTCGGATCCTCAACAGGGGGCGACTCAGTCAGTTTATACGCTACCTTTTCCGAATTCAAGACGATTTTCAGGTTTTTTAGCCAAGTGAGGTAATTAGGTCCAGTTAATATGTGTTTGTCGAGTATTACAGATATCGGATTGCGCATCGAAGACATTGTCAATTTGTACTGAAAAGTAAAACAGATAAATGTTGATGACTATTTTAAAATATTTAGTAAGATATAAAGTATGGACTTTTACTTTATAAATTTTTACTCCCACTGTTTTGACATCTTTCACTACCCTCTAGTGAAAACGGGAAACTCCTTTCCTCAGTAGGTACGTAAGGTCCAATTAGTGAATTATCCTAATATCAGCCAATCACAATTCCTAAAAGGTAGTTTCCAATTGGATCACAATGCAACCCTCTACGTAAACTTTTGTCTCACGTTTGATTAGGACCCAATAATATGACGTCGTTCATCTTCACGTGTCAAGCCTTACCCATCGATGTTGTACCTTAATGGACGGTCGCCATAAGTTCCCCCAATAATATGAGCCGAAATAATGGAGTTCCACGTAGTTCACATCACCATGTCAATGGATGTCACAGCTTTCCGGCACCCAAAGCTCCCCCAATAATATGAGCCAAGCACCGAGTACAGGTAGCGTTCATCATGCACCCATTGTCGATGGAAGACAAGGAAATTATAAACAAATTTATAATTCCCCTTTTCGGGCTTGATATTAATTTTGAATCTTATTCAAAATGAGGGTTTTTTAATTTTGGAAGGTCTCATCATTAATTTTATTTTAAAAGCTCGTCATGTTTGATCGTATGTTTGCCGGATTCATGCAACTTTGTTATTATCATAATAAGAACGCACATACTCATTATTTATAACATATCATGCATATATTATAAATAGTAAACAAAACAAGGATGATCAATCGCCCCAATACTAACGGACCGTGTGAGCTAAACACGGGCCTATGTCCAATCCTAGGGAAATGCACGGGATGCAAATGCAACTATTACATAAGCTTCCAATATTTACATGTCTTCGATCTTCATAATCATCATGGCCACCATCTTCCAATCTTGATCATCCACTATACTATATTTACAAATAAATATCCATGGCAAATAGGGATACATCTCATGGGGTGGGACGGGCCATAAACCAAGCCAACTTTATAAATTGATAATTATTACAATCATTCAACACAAATTATCCTAGCATACACCTAGCAAATTGGGCTTGGGCTTTTGATCATCCTTCATGCATAATATCACATATCATACACCATCAATTAATTATCACAATAATTAATTGATCCAATATTATATATCTTGATCCAATCACTAACCGCCACGATTATAAACTTAATTAACAAAGTATACAAACACCTTTGTCTACTTTCTAATTAATTTATTTATAACCGAATTTCTTGTAAATCACAATTTACTATAAATAATTAAATTCCAACTTAAATTATTTATTTCATGAGAAAATATTTGCAACTTTTGTAATTTTAAACTTAAGGGCCCAAAAACTTATTTTTCACCAAAAACATTCTTGGCCCATTTAAAATTCACAAACATGTTAGCATCCAATGGCCCAACAACTCAAGGCCCATGACACTTTGATATTCCAAAACACCTTTTGGAAACCCTAGTCGTCAACGCCGTCGCCGGATTCCGGCAACAATTTTTTTTTTTTAATATTTAAAAACAAGGGGCTGTTCGGGGGCTGCCCTTGCTGCCCGAAACGGGCAGCCCCACGGGCAGCCCGAGCTGGCCGAAATGGGCAGCAACATGCTGCCCAAAAACACCCCAAAAATCGGCCCTTGATTTGTTGTTTTGGTTGTCTCATGCGGTTAGAAATCGATCTCAACATAATATCTTGTATTTGCTACACAAAACGTAACCATAGCTTGGATACCACTTGAAAGGGGATCGGTTACGGTGACCGGAAGCATAAAATTTTTGATTTTACAAGACAATTTTCGGCCACCACATTATTTTGTGTAACAAATACAATAAAACACAAAAATGACATTCCTAGTGTGTTTAGAATTTTACCTATCAACCTCTTGAGGTTGATGATGGCTCCAACTAAGGTGTAAACACCTTAGCTCTTGAATGGAAGGCAAATCTACAAGCTCTCCTTGGACTCCTTTCTTCAAAATTAGGCCCACCACCAGCTAGGTAGATCCCTTCATATTTTGCACTAGAAAAATATGAAGATTTTTCAAAGAGAAGTATTTTTCATTCCTCAACACTTGAAGAAGAAAATGAGAGAAAAACTTGGAGAGAATTGAGGGAGAGTTCGGCCATGAGGATCCAAGAATGGGGAAGGGAGACTTGTCTTGGTAGTGGAAAAAGTAAAAATCACTTTTTGCATGCCATGCCTTGAAAACTCAAAAAGTAGTCTCCCAACCTTTCACCTCACATGCATGCATATTATATGGTTTTTAACAAATTAAAAACCATTGACTAAATTTAATTATCTCAAACATATTTGAGACTAATTAAACATTACTTGAATTTACCCAAGTCCCACTAGTTAAATAATTAATTTAAATTGAGCTCTACAAGACTCAATATAATTTAATTAATTCAACACTTGATTAATTTAATTATTTGGACTCTACTAGGTCCACTAGTGTTTAATTAATTCAACAATTGAATTAATTTAATTTAGTCCATAATAATGTTTATGAAAATCACAATTTTCAAATACATTATTCACTTGGCCAACTTTTAGTTTAGGAACACTTCCATAAATCAAAATTTACATTTCTCTCATAGAAGTTTTACTTCTATTTTTCCTTACGTCTATAAACTCATTTATAAGCCGTTCAACACATTGAACTATTTTCTCCTTTATAGAAGTCATACTTCTAATTTTCCTTACGCTTATAAACTCTTTTATAAGCCGTTCAACACATTGAACTATTTTACTTCTCAACGGGATCTAGAAAGCTAGTACTTGTGTGGCCCTCAATGGTTCACTGATACAACTTGCCGTGGGTTCACATCTCCATGTGATTCGGACTAAACATGTCCTTATTCGAGCATACCCCAATTGCTCCATTCTTGATAACAAGAACGTCAGAACTCAAGTCTGATAGTACCCAACCAATCATGTTAAACGCCTAGCAGCATCGCTTACATGATTCACTAGGTATCAAATGATAGTGCCTGCAAGAACCATTCAATTATGGTTAGCGTACAGTACGGTCCATTCAACTCACAATCCCAACCGATTCGACAACCATTGGTATATCGAGAGTTGTCAATGAATCGATACAATGTGTCATGTCGTAGTTGCATCGATGGTGTAATCTATGAAACCTCTTTCATAATTACAACCATACTCTGGCCAAAGATTTCAACCTACATACACATGATAACACATAGGATATCCATACCCAAAGGTAAGCGGTGAATCCCCGAATACAATGCATCGACTCCTCTAAGTTTCGACATGGTACCCAACCTTGCCACCTGATGACCCCATAAGAGTCGGTAAACAAGTCAAAGTGAAATGCTAGCACATAGAGTCTCAATGTTGTCCCGGGTCATAAGGACTAATGGTGTACAACCATAAACTAGGATGTTTCCACTCGATAAGTGAGAACCACTTGGAAAGTCCTTTAATGGAGGGTTGTTCAGTGCACTCTACCAGGAGCACCTATCTGCATGCTCGGACATCAAAATGTCCCCTACCAATGAAACATGGTACTCACATCGCAGATATTAGTCTCTAACTCGAGCGGCCTATATCCTTCTTAGTGGCGGCTGAATCGACTAGCTAGGAACCGTTTAGAATATACAGTATTACAAATATGAGTTTCATGATACTCATCATATGAGCATCTCATATTCTTTCTACTATTTGTATATTCAAGAGCTTTATCTATGAAACTAGCATGGATATACAGATAAAGATGTGCCAAAATATTAATTTCAAATATTACTAAAATAAAGACTACTTATACATAGAGTTTCATTGTGAACACTCGGCCAACACTTGGCTCGACGGGCACCTACTCTAACATGTGAAGCAGGTAGTGGGAGATAAATTGGATAGTCGATCCATTTTATGTTACTTTGTGGGATATCCAAGGGTTTCAGTTGTATATCATTTCTATCATCCCCAAGAAACAAAGGTGTTTGTTTCTAGGAATGCAACCTTTTTGGAAAAGGAATTTCTATTGGATAGAAAGGGGGAGATGATAGAACTCGAAGAGGTTCGAGAGACACCCACAGTTGTAGAACCCACACCCGAAGAGCCAAGAGAGTAGATACAAGCTCCTAGAAGATCCGAGAGAGTCTCGAGACCACCTATGAGGTATGGTCTGCTTCTTGAAGAGGTCCATGATGAGCCTAACCATGGATGTGATCCAAGGACCTTCAAGGAAGCGTTATCTGATGCCGATTCATCCAAGTGGCTTGAAGCAATGGAATCTGAGATGAATTCCATGCGTTCGAACCAAGTGTGGAATCTCGTGGATCCACATGAGGGAATTGTTCCCATAGGGTGTAAATGGATTTAAAAGAGGAAACTTGGGGCGGATGGGAAGGTATTGACCTTCAAGGCTCGATTGGTGGCAAAATGATATACTCAAAGACAAGGAGTTGAATTTGAGGAAACCTTTTCACCAGTTGCAATGTTCAAGTCTATAAAGATATTTCTAGCCATAGCTGCATGGTATGACTATGAGATATGGCAGATGGATGTCAAGATAGCCTTTCTTAATGGGGATATTAAGGAAGAGATTTACATGTCTCAAACCTGGAGTGTTTACATCTATCGGAAGTGAGCATATGGTATGCAAACTTCAAAGATCTATTTATGGTCTAAAGCAGGCATCTAGGAGTTGGAACCTCAGATTCAACAGTACAATCAAACATTTTGGTTTTGATAAGAATCCTGAGGAACCCTGTGTGTATAAAAAGGTTAGTGGGAGTGTTGTGACATTCCTGGTATTTTATGTTGATGACATTCTAATCATTGGGAATGATGTAGGAATGTTGCAATCAACTAAAATATGGTTAGCAAGTAAGTTCTCGAAACAGGACTTGGGTGAAACATCTTTTGTATTGGGAATACAGATCTATAGGGATAGATCAAGAAGATTGCTTGGTCTCACCCAGTCCACATACATTGATACCATCGTGAAGCGGTTCTCGATGGATGAGTCCAAGAGAGGACATCTACCAATGTGTCATGGCGTGTCCCTATCCAAGTCAATGTCTCCCAAGACTGATGCAGAGATAGCGGCGATGACAAGCATTCCTTATGCATCTGCGATTGGTAGCATCATGTATGAGATGATATCTACACGTCCTGACGTGGCTTTCGCACTAAGTGTAGTGAGTAGATATCAATCGAACCCCGGTCTTCCACATTGGAAAGCTGTGAAAGACATCCTCAAGTAGTTGAGAAGGACCGTTAAATTGTTCTTGGTCTATGGGGTGGAGACCTGAAATTGGAAGGCTATACCGGCTCTAGCTTCCAAAACGATATCGATGACTCGAATCAACCTCTGGGTTTGTATTCATGCTCAATGGTGCTGATGTCTCTTGGAAGAGTTCCAAGCAAGACAATACTGCGGATTCCAGCACAGAGGCCGAATACATTGCTGCATCAGATGCAGCAAGGGAGACTGCCTGGATAAGGAATTTCGTCTAAGAGTTGGACGTCATTCCATGGAGTTGCTCCTCTCCCGGTGTTGTGTGACAACAGGGAGCTTTAGATCAAGCAAAGGAGCCAAGGTCTCATCAAAAGTCCAAACATGTATTGAGAAACTACCACATCCTCGGAGAGATTGTGGAAAGAGGAAGAAGTGTCTTTTGACATAGTCGGCTCCGCAGATAATGTTGCTGATCCACTAGCTAAGCCTTTACCTGGACCATTATTCGAGATGCATCGCGAATCAATGGGTTTGAAGCATATGGGTAGTTGGCTCTAGTGCAAGTGGGAGATTGTTAGAGTAGGTGCCCGTCGAGCCAAGTGTTGGCCAAGTGTTCACAATGAAACTCTATGTATAAGCAATCTTTATTTTAATAATATTTGAAATATTGTTTTGGCAAATCTTTATCTATATACCCATGCTAGTTGCATAGATAAAGACCTTGAATATAAAAATAGTAGAAAGAATATTAGATGCTCATATGATGAGTATCATGAAACTCATATTTGGAATACTGTATATTCTAAACAGTTCCTAGTCGATTCAGCCGCCGCTAAGAAGGATATAGGCCGCTTGAGTTCGAGACTAGTATCTGCGATGTGAGTACCATTTTTCATTGGTAGGGGACATTGTGATGTCCGAGCATGCAGATAGGTGCTCCTGGTAGAGTGCACTGAACAACCCTCCATAAAAGGACTTTCCAAGTGGTTCTCACTTATCGAGTGGAAACGTCCTAGTTTATGGTTGTACACCATTAGTCCTTATGACCCGGGACAACATTGAGACTCTATGTGCTAGAATTACACTATGACTTGTTTACCGACTCTCATGGGGTCATCAGGTGGCAAGGTTGGGTGTTCTGTCGAAACATATAGGAGTCGATGCATTGTAGTTGGGGATTCACCGCTTACCTTCGGGTATGGATATCCTATGTGTTATCATGTGTATGTAGGTTGAAATCTCTGATCAGATTATGGTTGTAATTATGAAAGGGGTTTCATAGATTACACCATCGATGCAACTACGACATGACACATAGTATCGATTCATTGACAACTCTCGATAAACCAATGGTTGTCGAATTGGTCGGGATATATGAGTTGAAGGGACTGTATATTACGCTAACCATAATTGAATGGTTCTTGCAGGCACTATCATTTGATACCTAAGGAATCATGTAAGCGATGTTGCTAGGCGTTTAACATGGTTGGTTGGGTACTATCAGACTTGAGTTCTGACATTCTTGTTATCAAGGAGTTGATAAATAAGAATGGAGCAATTGGGGTATGCTCATATAAGGACATGTTTAGTCCGAATCACATGGAGATGTGAACCCACGACTAGTTGTATCAATGAACCATTGAGGGCCACACAAGTATTAGCTTTCTAAATCCCGTTGAGAAGAGAAATAGTTCAATGTGTTGAACGGCTTATAAAGGAGTTTATAAGTGTAAAGAAAAATTAGAAGTATGACTTTTATAAAGGAGAAATTAGTTCAATGTGTTGAACGGCTTATAAATGAGTTTATAAGCATAAAGGAAAAATAGAAGTATGATTTCTATGAGAGAAATGTAAATTTTAATTTATAGAAGTTTTCCTAAATTAAAAGTTGGTCAAACAAATAATGTATTTGAAAATTGTGATTTTCCTAGACATTATTATGGACTAAATTAAATTAATTCAAGTGTTGAACTAATTAAACACTAGTGGGCCTAGTAGAGTCCAAATAATTAAATTAATTCAAGTGTTGAATTAATTAAACAATATTGGGTCTTGTAGAGCCCAATTAAAAATAATTAGTAGACTAGTGGGCTTGAGTAAAATCAAGCAACGATTAAATGGTCTCAAATGTGTTTGAGACATTTAAATAAAAGTCCATGGGCTTTGTAATTGTTACAAACCCAAATAGAAAGGCATGCAAGGGAGGTGAAAGGTTGGGAGACAATTTCTTGTATAACCAAGGGTTGGCATGCAAATTTTTTACTTTAACTTTTCCCACAACCAAAAAAATGTCTCTCCTTCTCTCCTAGCATGAATAGTGGCCGAAAATACTATTCATCCTCTCCAATTTTTCTTTCTTCAATTGTTGAGGAAAGCCTACATTTCTCAATGAAAAATACTCTAATTTTTCTCGTGCAAAATTAGGGTGGTTCTAGCTAGTTGGTGGTGGGCTTAATTTTGAAGGAAAGATTCAAGAACAAGGTGAAGCTTGTAGATAGTATCTACCATTGAAGAGCTAAGGTGTTTACACCTTAGTTGGAGCCATACATCAATCCTTGTGATTGATAGGTACATTTCTTAACACACTATTAATGTCATTTTGTGTTTTATTGTATTTTTTACACACTTTCACTAGGTGGCTTAGTTGTATATCAACTAAGTTGGAGCCATCATCAATCTCAAGAGATTGATAGGTATATTCTCTCAAACACCGTATGTATGACATTATTTGGTGTTTGTTGTATTTGCTACACAATAACTTGAAGGTTGCCGAAATTTCCTTGTAAAATTTCGATTTTTAAACTTCCGTTGCGCTTCCGGTCACCGTAACCGATCCCCTTTCATGAACTGACATTCTTTCTTGGACTTCAAGTGAAGCAATTGGAAACTGGTATATTCATTAGTCAAACAAAATATACAAAGGAGCTGCTAAAGAAATTTGGTATGGAATCATGTTCAGCCGCAACAACTCCCATGAGTTCATCAGTTAAATTAGACACTGACGAAGGGGGAATATCAGTAGAGGCGACATTATACAGAGGGTTAATAGGTTCATTGTTATACCTAACAGCCAGTCGCCCTGATATTGTTTTTGCTGTCTGTATGTGTGCCAGATTTCAAGCATATCCTAAGCCATCACATTTCTCAGCTGCTAAAAGAATTCTTAGATATCTTAAGGACACACAAAATGTTGGACTATGATATTCCAAAGACTCCACCTTCAATTTAGTTGGATACTCAGATGCAGATTATGCAGGATGTAAGCTTGATCGCAAAAGTACAAGTGGATCTTGTCAGTTCTTAGGAGATAGACTCATCTCTTGGTTCAACAAGAAGCAGACATCCATAGCTACCTCAACAACAGAAGCAGAATATCTTGCTGCTGGTAGCTGTTGTGCACAACCGATCTGGATTCAGCAACAACTGAAGGATTATGGAGTAACATCAACTGAATCGCCCATATTTTGTGACAATACCAGCACAATTGCCATCACCTACAATCCAGTTCTTCACTCAAGGACCAAACATATAGATGTAGGGCATCACTTCATCAGGGATCATGCATTAAATAAGGATATTCGGCTAGAATATATCTCAATTGAACAGCAAGCAGCTGACATCTTCACAAAACCATTACCTGAGGCTAAGTTTTCTTATTTTCGAAATATTCTTGGTTTAATCGATTTATCTTAGAAATTATTAGTAATATTGTTATACTAACAGAATTATATGCAGAAAATAAGAACACAACAAATAGAAAATAACACTTTATTATGAATACCAACGTTCCCATTTTACAGAAGATATCATGGCATCAACTGAATCTAGCCATACTCCAACCCAATCATTTAACTCATAAATTCGAACTCTAGCAAATGCCCTAGATATCGAAATCTTATCAACAACATGCCACTCTTTCCACAGCAATGCCTCCAAAAGACATTTGTCCTCCACCAAATCCCTAACATGCCTGACTTCAAAACGTTCAAGATACTTCAGTGCTCTTGCCTCCTGAGCATGAGTAGGAATAGAACCACTGTCACTAACCCTCTTCAATTCATGAATCTTCTCCCATGTTGACAACACCTTCTGCAGGACATATCTGTCCATTTTTCTTTTGATATTTAGTAAACGAGGGGCTGATTGTTCAGTCACATGGACATGAGTGTTGCTGCATGCATCAGAATCGGACATATTGAAATACTTTTGAACTGATATTAAATCACATCTTTTATCACTATCATCTTATTTATAGGAAAATGACGATGGAGAAGCTGAAGAGTCTCAAGTCAATTAAAGAGTCCTTCACATATACTGAGAACTTTTAAGTTATCAGTTGTTCATTATTAACTGACCCCAGTTTGATTGTTATTAACAGCTGTTTAAACACTATCAGTTTATAATCAACTTATGATAATTAGTTTCTCAACAATTCATTTGTTTACTTATCACAACTGATGTTTCTTAGCGTTTCATTAGCTCATGTATTTAAATATCATATAGATCATTGTGTGCAGAAACAAAGAAAAACGACGCATTATCAAAATAAACATTTTATTTATCCACAAATTTTGAGAGAACTACACTTTCATAAGTTTCTTCTACACTAGCTATCCACATCCTCATCCAAACAGCTAGAGCTGAGGAAGAAGTCTTGCAGAAGCTGTGCGAAGAAGCGATGCTATTAAGAGTCTCTGGCTCCTTGCGAAGCATCAGCTCATAGAGATGGCCCTCCTTGAAAGCATCCACCTCTACAGAAATGTTTAAGTGCCTTCGCACTTCTATCAGCTGGGCCATCCGCCTAAAGGTGGTAACCCTCCCAGAGTTGTACAGGAGCTCCAGCTCCTGTAACTCTTCCCAATAGGGAAGACTGACATAGAAAACCTTGTCCTCTATAGCAGCTTTTTGAGCTTCAAGCGAAAGTGGAGAGACGTTTGAACTACTTGCTCCTTCCATTTTTTTGTATCTGCTGATACTTGTGACTAACTCCTCTACTTTTATTTATAGGCCAAGTCAATGAAAATGAAAGGACACTTCCTTAAGTGACGATTATTCTACTAAGCCTCAGGATTCTCTTAATTAATTGGGCTTATTTTATTTTCTCTAACGCATCTATTTAGGGGGAATGGTGATTTAAGAGGTTAACTGAGAAGACAGTTATTAGTGTATTCTCAACTGAAAAGACTCAGGTTCACTAACTGATCGTTCAGTTGAAAATTCCACTAATCTTCTCATATAAGTTAACTAAATAAACCTATTATATTCCAAATCAAATGACGTGACTGTCTGCCAAATCATGATGAATTTCAGTTTATAACGTGGACATATTTTTAACCACTCAAAAATTGTACACACGCTTACAGCACACGTACACATATTTTTACTCAAAAATTTTACTGGACTGACACGTGTCCGATAATTCAAACAGTCACAAACATAAGTACTTTACCCGCTTTGATTCAGTTCGTCTTCATTACAATCATGATTATCCTCCATCCTCAAAGCAAATCTATATTTTTCGTTTCTATAGGAAATCATTCAGCTTTCAATGGCTACTCAAACTCCTGCTCACATATTAAATGCAATGGCTATCAACTTCGGATCCATTCTATCCTTTGGAGAATCGAATGTCAAGGAAGTATTTCAGAAACTTGACACTGCTGGATTAAGGACATTTTTGGGACAATCCTCGCAAGAAATCTATCTCAAAGAAATTCAAGAATTCTATTCCAACGACCATATCAATCCTGATGGGTATATCGAGTCAACGATCAATGGTCAGTTACTAATCATCTCGGCAGACTACTTTGGAGAACTCTTCTCCCTACCGACTGAAGGAATGACTCTTCTTTCTGAAGTTAAAGCATCGGACGTTGAAAATATGCAATTTCAACTATCAGCTGATGGTTGGAAAATCAAAGTTTCCGATCCCAAGAAAGAACTAAAACATGAGGTTCAGTTGCTTGCGGATATTATTGCCAAGGGTCTATTAGCGAAAGCAGGATCGTTTGCTGCACTGACTTTGGAAAAATTTCAAGCCATTACTGTCATAATGGCTGAACGCAAACTCAACTGGAAGCATTTTTTATTCAATACTCTGAAGAATATGTTTCTATCTCCCAAACAATCCAAAGGGTTCGCAGTGCAGATAAGCTATTTGCTGAAAGTAAAGGGATTAGTGGTTGATGATTGCGAAAGTTTCTCAAAATTTAAAATCTTTAATGCGAAAAATACTCAACCACTCAAGACTAAGTTGGACATATCCCCTGCTAAGTTTATAAAGGTTAAAAAGGAGATTGGAATGCAGCAAGCTGCTCCTAAATCAGTCAAGAGAGCCAAGACGCTGGCCCAACTGAAGGCTACAAATCGAAAACTGATTCTTAGTGAATTAGATTCTGAGAAAACTACATCTTCCAAACTTATCAAGAAACCACGGACACAAAGAACCAAACCAATACCAGCAGTGGAATCAACCATTACTGAGAAACTGTCTCAGTCAGCTGCTGAAAAGCCTATTCAGGCTATTCCATTGCAAGTCATCCCTCCTGATGATACAGTTTCCACTGAGAAGATAACCACTAGAGTAAAAGCTACCCTCACTCGTGTAAATCAACCCACTATTTTACCTCAGGCTAGACCGAAAGGAGTCATATTAAAGGAACCAGTGGAGTCTACCAAATCTGGATTACAAATTCCTCACATTCTAACCACGGAGAAGGGAAAAGGCAAGCTTGAGGAGGAGCCAAGGCCATCTCACACCATTCAAACTCATATTGATCTAGTTTGGGAGGAGGTAAATACATTTGCCACAACAAAACTCACTGTTTTTGATCGTTGGAAAAGCTTCAGAACTGAAATTTTTGCCAAGAAACTGAAACACAAATCCCAACTGAAGACATTTATCAAACTAGAAAAGATAGTTTTGAGAGTAGTTAAAGCAGCTACTATTATTCAAGCACTGGAAAGGAGAAAATATTTCTTTGATCAGATACGGGCTAATCAACTGACTAAGATGGTTAGAAAATTGAAAGAAAACTACGACCCCACAGGGCCAACTGCATATCAAGATTAGAGCTGTGTTCACTCAATTGGATGCAGATCTTAGCGGCCTACAGAGGGAAATAAGGTTTTGGGAACAAGATCAAGAACTTGTTATTCCAGAAAAATCTTCAGGAACAGAGGAATACAAATCTCAGTCACCTCAGCAGACTGAATCTTTTGAAGATCTCATTGCTGAAAAGTCAACCCAGGAGGTTCCCCAAACATCAACCAGGGATCAACATATGTACTCTGAGACTGAACTGACCTTCGCCAATATCGATGAAATCATTCAGTCAGTTGCTCAGGAAGCTCAAATTGAAGCACATAATTTTCAATCCGTAGATCTTCTGATTGGACAAACTGAACAAGAAGTTCTAGTTACATCTGAAGACCCTAGTTCAAACTTTTATTGCTGAAAAACATTTTCAATCTCCAGTTGATGAAGAACATACTCAACTCTCAGTTAATGTAGAACAAGATCAATTTCTTATTGCTCCAGAAACAGTTCAGCTCGTAACATCTGAAACAGAATAGCAAACTGAAGTGCTCACTCAGAATCAAGAGGAAACACTCCCTGAATCTGTGGAAGAACAGTTGCCCAATGTTGGAAATCTTCAAACTGAAGAACCACCACAAGTTTCAGTTGTTAATCAAACAGAAGAACAGATCCATGATTCTCCAATAGCAGTTACCACAGATAACCCTGTTATTCTAGAACAAATTGTTTCTGTTGCTCAGAACCAACCTTCCTCATCTCAAGGTCAAGAAAAGACAGTTGATCGCACTATGATAATTTTTACTCCACAAACACAAGTTCCACATCAGGAAGATATAGGAGTCATGTCTCCTGAAATCTCAAATTCAGAAGCATTGTTCGAAGAAATCAACACCATCAAGACAAATATGAATCAAATAATGGATGCCATCAAATCCATTCAGTCCACCCAATACTATCATTCTGTCAAGTTGAATGGATCTGAAGATTTTGTTTTTGGAAAGCTGAAGAATATTCAAGAAGTTGTAACTGAACTTTCAGTTGCCATCGAATACAAGCCGAACAAAGCTACAACTGGCTGCTATTTTTGTTGCTCAAGATGTAATCAACCAACGAGTAGAAAAACTAGAAACCTCCGTTGCAAACAAGATAGACTCATTGCAAACCTCAGTCCTAACTGCCATCTCCAGTATTTCAGTCTATGTCGGCATTCTATCTACTGAAATTCGACAATTGTCTATCAACATGGCTCATTTTGACAAAAAGGGGGAAGTTAGTATGACTCAGAAAAAGCATTGAAGAGCAGTTAGCAGCAGAAAAAGCATTGAAGAGTAGTTAGCAGTTTAGAAGTTTATTTTGAGACAATCTTAAAGCAGTCTATAAGAGTTCAATTCTTCAGTTAATAAATGCTTAGTTTTGTCAAACACCAAAAAGGGGGAAATTGTTGGAAACCAAATTTCGGAGTTTGACAAACTGAAGAAACTAACTGAATTATGAAGACAACTGAATAACTAGAACCAGCTGAACTAATGAAGAAAACATATCAGTTGGAAACCGATCAGTTAATATACTCAGCCGCATAAGTTTCAGTCAAAACTGATCTCAACTGAATGCTTCTCGGGAAAGAACATTCAACCGACAAAATAACATAGTAAACAACAAGTGAATATGGAAAGCCGCACCTCAATCATTACAGCATAGAACAACGTATTTCGGCTTCTGCAATTAAGACGCCGTATTACAATCAATGAAGAGAACATTGCCCAACAAATGATGATGTGGCATTCAACGGATACTAGAATTCAAATGCATATCAAAGTTACCGTTGAAAGCGAAGTATAAATATGACTGAAGAACAGCAGAAGAAAATGGAGACGATCATTCAATCTTAAGCTTGCTGTTACTCTGTCAAAATCTCAGCTCACTTTCATTTGAATTACTCGTAGCAATCAAGGCTACAATCTGAGCTTATTAGCACTCTTTAAAAGCTGTTAAATTCAAACTGTGCTAATATCAGTTACGTAGTAAGAATATTGTGTAGAACTAAGAGTTTCAGTTTTGGTAGTTGTAAGTCCAAACTGAAATGGGTCTGTACAAGTGTTGTACTTGATCAAAGTCTTTTAGTGAATATCCTATCCTTGTGATAGAAGGGGTGACGTAGGAGTAATTCAATTCTCCGAACATCCAGAAACAACTCTTGCATATCTCTTTCAGTTTCTTATTCTATCTTTCAGTCAGTTATTTTCCGCAACTACTCTAGTTTAACTGATTGCTATTGACCAACAAGATTCCGAGATTCAGTTTGTCAGCAAACTGAACTCAAATATTCGAAAAGACCAATTTTAATAGTAAGTGTTTATTCAACCCCCCCTTCTAAACACTCTTGTTACGATAACCGATCCTATCAAATGTATTCGGGCTCTGTGCTGGAATCCGCAGTATTGTCTTGCTTGGAACTCTTCCAAGAGACAGCAGCACCATTGAGCATGAATACCAACCCAGAGGTTGACTTCGAGTCATCGATATCACTTTGGAAGCTAGAGTCGGTATAGCCTTCCAATTTCAGTTCTCCACCCCATAGACAATGAACAATTTATTGGTCCTTCTCAACTACTTGAGGATGTCTTTCACAGCTTTTCAGTGTGGAAGACCGGGGTTCGATTGATATCTACTCACTACACTTAGTGCGAAAGCCACGTAAGGACCTGTAGATATCATCTCATACATGATGCTACCAATCGCAGATGCATAAGGAATGCTTGTCATCGCTGCTATCTCTGAATCAGTCTTGGGAGACATAGACTTGGATAGAGACACGCCATGACACATTGGTAGATGTCCTCTCTTGGACTCATCCATCGAGAACCGCTTCACGATGGTATCAATGTATGTGGACTGGGTGAGACCAAGCAATCTTCTTGATCTATCTCTATAGATCTGTATTCCCAATACAAAAGATGATTCACCCAAGTCCTGTATCGAGAACTCACTTGCTAACCATATTTTAGTTGATTGCAACATTCCTACATCATTCCCAATGATTAGAATGTCATCAACATAAAACACCAGGAATGTCACAACACTCCCACTGACTTTCTTATACACACAGGGTTCCTCAGGATTCTTATCAAAACCAAACTCTTTGATTGTATTGTCGAATCTGAGGTTCCAACTCCTAGATGCCTGCTTTAGACCATAAATAGATCTTTGAAGTTTGCATACCATATGCTCACTTCCGATAGATGTAAACCCTCCAGGTTTGAGACATGTAAATCTCTTCCTTAATATCCGCATTAAGAAAAGTTGTCTTGACATCCATCCGCCATATCTCATAGTCATACCATGCAGCTCTGACTAGCAATATCCTTATAGACTTGAACATTGCAACTGGTGAAAATGTTTCCTCAAAGTCAACTCCTTGTCTTTGAGTATATCCTTTTGCCACCAATCGCGCCTTGAAGGTCAATACCTTCCCATCCGCCCCAAGTTTCCTCTTCTAAATCCATTTACACCCTATGAGAACAATTCACTCAGGTGGATCCACGAGATTCCACACTTGGTTCGAATGCATGGAATTCATCTTAGATTCCATCGCTTCAAGCCACTTGGATGAATCGGCATCAGATAATGCTTCCTTGAAGGTCCTTGGATCACATCCATGGTTAGGCTCATCATGGCCCTCTTCAAGAAGCAGACCATACCTCATAGGTGGTTTCGAGACTCTCTCGGATCTTGTAGGAGCTTGTATCTCCTCTCTTGACTCTTTGGGTGTGGGTTCTATAATTGTGGGTGTCTCTCGAACCTCTTCGAGTTCTATCATCTCCCCTTTTCTATCCAATAGAAATTTCTTTTCCAAAAAGGTTGCATTCCTAGAAACAAACACCTTTGTTTCTTGGGGATGATAGAAATGATATCCAACTGAATTCCTTGGATATCCCACAAAGAAACATAAAATGGATCGACTATCCAATTTGTCTCTCACTACCTGCTTCACATAAACAGGGCACCCCCATATTCTAAGACAAGAATATTTGGGAGGCTTACCCATCCATATCTCATATGGTGTCTGCCTTTAAATGGATATTTAGTGGAATATTTTTCAATTTTAAGTTATAGAGATCGTTTTCAAGTTCTCTAGTACCAATCAAACATTCATTCTTGTAAATGTTGCAAACACCTTTGCTAAATAAACAAGAATATTCATCTTTATCAACATAGAAATGGAAACAATGTTTTTTACCAAATCCGGTACAAACAAAACATCTCTTAAAATTAACTTAAAATCATTGTTCATAAGCAAGTAAACATCTCAATAGCTTTGGCAGCAACTCTTGCTCCATTGCCCATCCTCTAGAAGGTCACACCTTCCTTAAGCTTCCTACTTCTTCCCATCACCTGTAAATCAATACAGAGATGTGAACCATAACTGGTATCTAATACCCAAGAAGTAGAGTTAATTGAAATGTTTACTTCAATTTAGAACATACCGTTTCCAGAACTCTTCTGGGCCAGATATTCCTTGCAATTTCGCCTCCAATGTCCAGTCTTCTTGTAGTGATGACAAACATCACTAGTCTTGTCAGCCTTAACTGGTGTGGCTGCCACAACGGGATTCGGAGATTGCCTCATCAAGGGCACGTTCAGATCCATGCCATAACAACAACACGTCGGTGGTCAACTCCGAAGGCAAGATCAGATCCATGCCAACGAGCTTGTCCACGAGCCCAATCAACTTCAGGCCATGCTCCTGGACCGAGGCCCCATCTCACATGCGCAAAGTGATCAGCTCCTTGACTGGTAGCATGCCTAAGAGGCCGTGTTTGCTCACCAAAGAGCTCCTTGAGATGCAAATTTATGTCAGCAGCACTCTTTGCATCCTCAAAACGCCTCTGAAGCTCATCATTCATATAAGTCAGCATATAACACCTGGCTATCAAGTCATGGTCACACCATTCCTTGTAAGTCTACAATTCCTCAGGAGTGCAGTCAGTCGGAGCCTCAACAGAGGGCGACTCAGTCAGTGTATATGCTATCCTTTCCGAATTCAAGACGATTTTCAAGTTTCTTAGCCAAGTGAGGTAATTAGGTCCAGTTAATATATGTTTGTCGAGTATTACAGGATATCGGATTGCGAATCGAAGACATTGTCAATTTGTATTGAAAAGTAAAAACAGATAAATGTTGATGAATATTTTAAAATATTTAGTAAGATATGAAGTTTGGACTTTTACTTCATAAATATTTGCTCCCACTATTTTGACATCTTTCACTACCCTCTATTAGTAGATACGTAAGGTCCAATTAGCGAATTATTATCCCGAATAATATCAGCCAATCACAATTCCTAAAAGGTAGTTTCCAATTGCATCACAATGCAACCCTCTACGTAAACTTTTGTCTCACGTTTGATTAGGACCCAATAATATGACGTCGTTCATCTTCACGTGTCAAGCCTTACCCATCGATGTTGAACCTTAATGGACAGGTCGCCATGAGTTCCCCCAATAATATGAGCCGAAATCATGGGAGTTCCACGTAGTTCACATCACCATGTCAATTGATGTCACAGCTCTCCGGCACCCAGAGCTCCCCCAATAATATGAGCCGAGCCCCGAGTACGGGTAGCGTTCATCATGCACCCATTGTCGATGGAAGACAAGGAAATTATAAACAAATTTATAATTCCCCTTTTCAGGCTTGATATTAATTTTGAATCTTATTCAAAATGAGGGTTTTTTAATTTTGAAAGGTCTCGTCATTAATTTTATTTTAAAAGCTCGCCATGTTTGATCGTATGTTTGCCAGGATTCATGCAACTTTGTTATTATCATAATAATAACGCACATACTCATTATTTATAACATATCATGTGTTTATTATGAACAATAAACAAACAAGGATGATCAATCGCACCAATAATAACGGACCGCGTGAGCTAAACACGGGCCTAGGTCCAATCCTAGGGAAAATGCACGGGATGCAAATGCAACTATTACATAAGTTTCCAATATTTACATGTTTTCGATCTTCATAATCATCATGGCCACCATCTTCCAATCTTGATCATCCACTATACTAATACTTACAAATAAATATCCATGGCAAATAGGGATATATCTCATGGGGTTGGGAACGGGTCATAAATCAAGCCCACTTTATAAATTGATAATTATTACAATCATTCAACACAAAATATCCTAGCATACACCTAGCAAATTGGGCTTGGGCTTTTGATCATCCTTCATGCATAATATCACATATCATACATCATCAATTAATTATCACAATAATTAATTGATCCAATATTATATATCTTGATCCAATCACTAACCGCCACGATTATAAACTAAATTAACAAAGTATACAAACACCTTTGCCTACTTTCCCATTAATTTATTTATAACCGAATTTCTTATAAATCACAATTTACTATAAATAATTAAAGTCCGACTTCAATTATTTATTTTATGAGAAAAATTTTCAAATTTTGTAATTTTAAACTTAAGGGCCCAAAAACTTATTTTTCACCAAAAAGATTTTGGCCCATTTAAAATTCACAAATATGTTAGACATCTAATGGCCCAACAACTCAAGGCCCATGACACTTTGATAATCCAAAACACTTTTGGAAAACCCTAGTCGTCATTGCCGTCGCCGGATTCCGGCCAACTTGGAAATTTTTTATTTTTTTTAATTAAATTTTCGAAGGGGGCTATTCGGGCAGCCCCTTGGGCTGCCCTTGCTGCCCGTTTTGGGCAGCCCCTCGGGCAGCCCAAGCTGCCCGAAATGGGCAGCAACTAGCTGCACAAAATTCCCCCGAAACCGGCCTTGATTCGATGCAAAATTTTAGTCTCATGCGGTTAGAAATCAATCTCAATATAATATCTTGTAATTGCTACAAAAATCGTAACCATAGCTCGGATACCACTTGAAAGGGGATCGTTTACGGTGATCGGAAGCGCAACGGAAGTTTAAAAATCGAAATTTTTCATGGAAATTTTCGGCCACCTTGATTTTTTTGTGTAGCAAATACAATAAACACAAAATGACATTCATAGTGTGTTAAGAAATGTACCTATCAATCACAAGGATTGATGTATGGCTCCAACTAAGGTGTAAACACCTTAGCTCTTCAATGGTAGAAACTATCTTCAAACTTCCTTTGAGCACTCCTTGCTCAACTATTAAGCCCACCACCAACTAGGTAGATCCCCTCTTAATTTGCACTAGAAAACTTAGAGGATTTTTCAATGAGAAGTATATTTTTTCCTCAACACTTGAAGAAGAAAAGAGAAGAAAAAGTTGGAGAGAAAAATTACAAGAATTAGGCCATTGCATGTTATGGAATGGGGAAGGGAGACTTGTCTTGGACTTGCAAAAAGCAAAAGGCAAAAGTAGCATGCCAAGCCTTGATATTTGAAAAAGTTGTCTCCAACTCTTCACCTCCCATGCATGCATATATTATAAGGTTTTTAACAAATTAAAAACCCATGGACTTAATTTAATTATCTCAAACATTTTTTAGATTAATTAAACATTACTTGAATTTACTCAAGTCCACTAGTTAAATAATTTATTTAAATTGAGCTCTACAAGACTCAATATAATTTAATTAATTCAATACTTGAATTAATTTAATTATTTGGACTCTACTAGCTCCACTAGTGTTTAATTAATTCAACACTTGAATTAATTTAATTTAGTCCATAATAATGTTTATGAAAATCACAATTTTCAAATACATTATTCACTTGGGAACACTTCCATAAATTAAAATATAAATTTCTCTCATAGAAGTCATACTTCTATTTTTCTTTACGCTTATAAACTCATTTATAAGCCGTTCAACACATTGAACTATTTAATCCTTTATAGAAGTCATACTTCTAATTTTTCTTTACGCTTATAAACTTCTTTATAAGTCGTTCAACACATTGAACTATTTCTCTTCTCAACGGGATCTAGAAAGCTAGTACTTGTGTGGCCCTCAATGGTTCATTGATACAACTAGCCGTGGGTTCACATCTCCATGTGATTCGGACTAAACATGTCTTTATATGAGCATACCCCAATTGCTCCATTCTTACTTATCAACTCCTTGATAACAAGAACGTCAGAACTCAAGTCTGATAGTACCCAACCAATCATGTTAAACGCCTAGCAGCATCGCTTACATGATTCCCTAGGTATCAAATGATAGTGCCTGCAAGAACCATTCAATTATGGTTAGCGCACTGTACGGTCTGTTCAACTCATATATCCCGACCGATTTGACAACCATTGGTTTATCGAGAGTTGTCAATGTATCGATACTATATATCATGTTGTAGTTGCATCGATGGTGTAATCTATGAAACCCCTTTCATAATTACCACCATAATCTGATCAGAGATTTCAACCTACATACACATGATAACACATAGGATATCCATACCCGAAGGTAAGCGGTGAATCCCCGACTACAATGCATCGACTCCTATATGTTTCGACAGAACACCCAACCTTGCCACCTGGTGACCCCATGAGAGTCGGTAAACAAGTCAAAGTGTAATTCTAGCACATAGAGTCTCAATGTTGTCCCAGGTCATAAGGACTAATGGTGTACAACCATAAACTAGGACGTTTCCACTCGATAAGTGAGAACCACTTGGAAAATCCTTTATGGAGGGTTGTTCAGTGCACTCTACCAGGAGCACCTATCTGCATGCTCGGACATCACAATGTCCCCTACCAATGAAACATGGTACTCACATCGCAGATACTAGTCTCGAACTCTAGCGGCCTATATCCTTCTTAGTGGCGGCTGAATCGACTAGGAACTGTTTAGAATATATAGTATTCCAAATATGAGTTTCATGATACTCATCATATGAGCATCTCATATTCTTTCTACTATTTGTATATTCAAGGGCTTTATCTATGCAACTAGCATGGGTATACAGATAAAGATTTGCCAAAACAATAATTTCAAATATTATTAAAATAAAGATTGCTTATACATAGAGTTTCATTGTGAACACTCGGCCAACACTTGGCTCGACGGGCACCTACTCTAACATTATACTCAAATTATTGTGAGGTGTTAAATGTTTACATGGGTAGTACATCTAGTGTGTCCTATTTGCATGATTCATACTTGTTTGATGATGTATTTGGAAAGATGATGAGTGAATATAAGAATTTTTATGTTCATGATGTATATAATTTTAAGGAGATTAAATTGTTCATGTTATGTTCATTTTATGAATTACTCGCCATTGAGGAGTATTGTTGTGATTACATCATTGATATAATTCATGATTATAAGTGTTGGTTGCATATGAAGAGGTATGTTAAATGGTATAGAAAAGAATGCATTGCCTATAGGGAGAGAGCACCTGAGCTTGATTTCTATAAGTTGCTTGAAGTATTTCTTATTCCTAGTGAGCTATGGTCGTACATGTGTATGGATATTATTTTGGTGTTGACTGGGCCTAAGAAGGGGAGAAATTTTATATTTGTGATACTTGGTGATATTTTATCATTCAGTGTTATTTATTATTTGTTATGTGGTGAAGTTGAGTTTAGAGGAAATGCAACGATGGTGTTGAAATTTCCAGTGCAGTTGGAGCAAGCAAATGATAACACCTACAAACTTCAGTTTAAAGGTAAGCATGTTGATAATTTAATTCTTTTATTATTGACGTGCTTAATTTTTGCGTAGGTAGACAAAATTTGAGAACAAATCTTTTTGAAGAATGGGAGTATGATATAAATCTGGCCGGGCATCGCGTCAAAGAACGGCTAAGGAAGTTCAAAGAGGCACTACAATGAATGATGAACAAGGAAGAAGGGCTTGTGATGTGTGGGATGATGTTGAAAGGCCAAAGGAACATTATTCAAGGATCTTTCTGAACGACCGAGGCTACACGGACGTGTACACGGACCTGTACACGGGGTCCGTGTCCATTACACTTGAGGAAGAGAATTCTCGAGCCTACACGGACCTGTACATGGGGTCCGTGTCTATTGTTTTCCCGGAGAGTAATTTTTCCTAGCATACACGGACCCTTACCCAGAGGCCTACACATGGTCTGTGTCCTATAAGTGTTGGCGAGAATTTGTTCCTAAATTAGAGTTTTAATTATTTTGGTAACTAGATTTGATATCTTTGAGATTTGTGAACAATATATACTCGAAAATCTATCATTGTAGAGAACATTGAATAATTATTGATTGAGTTTATAAAAATTTCTTTGAGAATTATCTCAAAAACAAGCTTAAGTTTCGTTATAACTTTTGCGTCGTATCAAATCAAACTTATCAAAAGATTTATCTTTTGTGGCGTTTGTCAATCGATTATCACGAGGGTTGCCAAGGACGGGTTCTTTGGAGGTTCTCTTGAACGCGGTTGTTTCTACCGTTGATTAATTGTTGCTAGACCGCGTGATCTAGAGGCAATTATCACACCTATCAATTACTTGTTTCAAAGATCGGGACAAATCAAAGATCTCGTGGGTGGGATCGTATCAAAGCGACTGATGGTTCTGATTGTTGGTCAACTTAGTCTTGCTGCGGTTCTTCAACATGCAACTGAGCTTCCTCAGTGACAAAATATTCTTCAGTTGGCTCAACATTTGATTGAATGGGCACATCAGTTTGAACCTCTTGTTCAGCAGAGACAGGAATAAGAGTTTCTGTATCTGCTTGATCAGTTGGGAGATCAACTGATTCTGTGGAAGGCACATTTGCTTGAAATTCTTCTACCACTGATTGAAGGATTTCATCAATATTTGCGAGTGTCAAGTCAGCTTCTGAATATATTTGATGATCAGCAACAGTAGATTGAGGCACATCCTGAACTGGCTCTTCAGTTTTAGCAGCTTGTACAGGGATGGCTCTCTGTGTTGAGAAGGCGAATCATCTTCTTCATCTTCTCGGTGCCTTCATGATTGATCAGTTCTTGATCCATCTCCAAATATTTTATCTGTGATTGCAGAGCCATAAGATCATTTTCCAGCTGCGTGAGGACAGCTCGATCATTGTAGGCATTTGGACTTGTGGGAATATATTTGGTTTTCAATTTCTCAATCTGTTGGCCCAACTTCTTGGCTCTGATTTGATCAAAGAAATAGTTCTTTCGCCCCAAAGCCTAAACTATTGTAGTAGCCTTGACTATTCAGTTACCTCCAGCTTGATGAATGTATTCAGTTTTTACTTCTTTTTCAGTTGTTTGGCAAATGTGTGCGTTCTGAATCTCGTCCTAGCTTCAAAAACTTTCAGTTTTGATTCGGCAAAAGCATTGACCTGTTCCCATATAAGGTCAATATGAGTCTGAATAGCATTGGATGGCCTTGGATCTTCAATCAACTTTCCTTTTCTTTTCTCATCAGAAAGAATGTGTGGAATGTTCAGTCGAAAGTGAGTAGCGTCCACTCTTTCCTGAATTACGATTCCCTTGGGTCGAGCAGGAGAAAGAATTGAAGGTCATTTGATTTGAATCAAAGGAGCTGAAGTTTTTCCTAACTTCTTCTTCTCAACAACTGGAATAGCTTTCATAGGAACAGCCTGAATAGGCTGTTGAGCATCTGATGGCTTCAGTCTCTCAGCTGGGATAGATGTCAACGAAGCCACTAGATTTGTCTTTTGAGTCCTTTGCTTCTTGGTGATCAGCTGAAAGGGTGTTTCCTCAGAATCTGATCCACTGACGATAAATTTCCTCTTGGTGGTAGCCTTTTGTTGTGCCAAAGCCTTGGCCTTTTTGACTTACTTGGGAGCAACCCGCTGAGTCCTAATCTCCTTCTTGATCTTCACAAACTGATCAGGAGAGATGTCCAGTTTGGTCTTCGGTGGCTGAACATTTTTGGCATTGAAAACTTTAAAATTTGATGATCTCTCTGAATCATCAGCCACCAACCCTTTGACTTTCAGCAAGTAGCTCAGTTGAACAGCAAATCCTTTGTATTTCTTGGTGGACTGGAACATATTCTTCAAGATGTTGAAGATGAGGTGCTTCCAGTTAAGTCTTCGTCCAGCCATGATAAGAGAGAAGGCTTGAAATTTCTCCAAAGTAAGTGCTGTTAGAGTAGGTGCCCGTCGAACCAAGTGTTGGTCGAGGGTTCATGATTAAACTCTATGTATAAATAGTCTTTATTTTAATAATATTTGAATTTATCGTTTTGGCACTTCTTTATCTGTATACCCATGCTAGTTGCATAGATAAAGCCCTTGAATATACAAATAGTAGAAAGAATATGAGATGCTCATATGATGAGTATCACGAAACTCATATTTGTAATACTGTGTATTCTAAACGGTTCCTAGTCGATTCAGCCGCTACTAAGAAGAATATAGGCCGCTCGAGTTAGAGACTAGTATCTGCGATGTGAGTACCATGTTTCATTGGTATGGGACATTGTAATGTCCGAACATGCAAATAGGTGCTCCTTGTAGAGAGTGCTCTGAACAACCCTCCATAAAAGGACATTCCAAGTGGTTCTCACTTATCGAGTGGAAAAGTCCTAGTTTATGGTTGTACACCATTAGTCCTTATGACCCGGGACAACATTGAGACTCTATGTGCTAGAATTACACTTTGACTTGTTTACCGACTCTCATGGGGTCATCAGGTGGCAAGGTTGGGTGTTCTGTCGAAACACATAGGAGTCGATGCATTGTAGTCGGGGATTCACCGCTTACCTTCGGGTATGGATATCCTATGTGTTCTCATGTATGTGTAGGTTGAAATCTCTGATCAGAGTATTGTGGTAATTATGAAAGGGGTTTCATAGATTACACCATCGATGCAACTACAACATGACACATAGTATCGATTCATTGACAACTCTCGATAAACCAATGGTTGTCGAATCGGTCGGGATATATGAGTTGAAGGGACCGTACTGTACGCTAACCATAATTGAATGGTTCTTGCAGGCACTATCATTTGATACCTAGGGAATCATGTAAGCGATGCTGCTAGGCGTTTAACATGATTGGTTGGGTACTATCAGACTTGAGTTCTGACGTTCTTGTTATCAAGGAGTTGATAAGTAAGAATGGAGCAATTGGGGTATGCTCGTATAGGAAATGTTTAGTCCGAATCACATGGAGATGTGAACCCACGGCTAGTTGTATCAATGAACCATTGAGGGCCACACAAGTGCTAGTTTTCTAGATCCCGTTGAGAAGTTAAAATAGTTCAATGTGTTGAACGGCTTATAAATGAGTTTATAAGCGTAATGAAAAATAGAAGTATGACTTCTATGAGAGAAACATAAATTTTAATTAATGGAAGTGTTCCTAAATTAAAATTTGGCCAAGTGAATAATGTGTTTGAAAATTGTCATTTTCATAAACATTATTATGGACTTAATTAAATTAATTCAAGTGTTGAATTAATTAAACACTAGTGGGCCTAGTAGAGTCCAAATAATTAAATTAATTCAAGTGTTGGATTAATTAAATAACATTTGGCCTTGTAGAGCCCAACAGGAAATAATTATTTAACTAGTGGGCTTGAGTAAAATCAAGTAAAGTATAATTGAGCTCAAATATGTTTGAGACAATTAAAAAGTCCACGGGCCTTGTAAAAGTTACAAGCCCACTAGGGTTTGCATGCTTGGGAGGTGAAGGGTTATAGAATACTTTTGATTAATAAATTGCATGGCATGCAAGACAACCTTTTGCACTACCAAGACAACTCTTCCCTCCCTCATTCTATACTCACTTGGCCGAAATTCTTGTCCCTTTTCTCTCCAAAAATTTTCCTCTCATTGTGTTCGTCAATTGTTGAAGAAAAATACACACTTCTCTTTGAAAAATCTTCTTGTTTTTCTAGTGCAAAACAAGAAGGGATTTACCTAGCTTGTCACAGCCTTACTCTATACTTGACATGATTAATGATACTTATACTTGTAATCAAAATAAGGTTTGAATGATATAACTATAGTATGAAGTAAATCAAACAAGAGGCATCACTTTGATGGTTTATAAAAATTTTGGCATGATGTCCCAATATTTTGTATACACCAAAACTCAAGCAATACTATTCATACACATTTATAAACATATTCTCATATACCAACATACTTTGTATCATCATACATAACATGGAACTTGTTTCAAACCCTCATATAAAATTTACTACAATACATATGCGGAAGCTATACAATAAGAAGTCCCGGTTCTTGTCGAGGTAGGGCACGTCACAAGCATCCATTGGCGAACCGGTATCCTATGTCTGTTCACTACCGGATCCTGTAACACATGAGCTATGTGAGTTTATAAAACTCAATAAGTTGGCACTTATACGTATCAATATGCATCGAAGGAACATACATATCAAGTCGTGACAACAATGAATCTTAAAAACATGTCATACCGTAGCATATATTCAATGTTCATTTTTGTACTTGAGCTTCATTAGTTGACCTGTACTACCGTGCTTGCTTTATTATATAGCTACTACTGTGTTGGACGTCAGGGAGCAACCTTTGGCAACCCCACGCCCCATGAACATATATTGGCCAATAGCTTTGGTGGACTTAAAACCACCCATGATGTCAACAAGCTCTATATCATGTAAATCAATCCTTTTCTTTTCATGTTCATGTTCTTGTTCATGACATAGCACCCATCATCAATATTCATGAGTTCCTTACATATTTAATACATAACAATGGAATATGGTGCTATGTTTTCATCAATAAACATATTAACAATGTACATATATCAATAGACAATGAGATGCATTTGAAATTCATAATATTACTCATGTATTACTTCAAGAACGTGCAAACTTACAGTCCAATCGTACGAATACTTGTTTGAGACGATGTTTCTCGCTCCTATACTGTCAAATATACCAATAATTCAGTCACTATTGCATAAACTAGATGAAAATCATTCCTTTATTGTCACCTACATGTACCATAACTAAAAGAGAAGAAAACTTACACCCTTATGAAGTTCTTGTGATGGAGAACCAAAATCTAACTTCAAAACTTTGAAAGGAATGAAGAAAGAAGCTTTGAAGGATGTTTTCTAGATTTTTCTCTCGAGCTTTTGCTGTTAAGGAATGGAAAATACTGAAGAAATGGTTTAGAAACTCGATGCTTATCTTCTTATATATTAGGCGGCGCTCGGGCGGTCATTTTCTACCGCCAGAGCGCGGAATGTTCTGTCCGAAACCAAAAATGCAGAACCATTGGCGCTCGGGCGGTAATTTCTTACCGCTCGGGCGCCACTATGCGCACAACCCTCTCAAAGATCGCTTCCGAAATGGCTCTTCCGTTCATAATCTGAAAATATGGTAAACTACAAAGTTGTAGCCCTATGTCTTGGCTTGAATCTCCCACTAGTTTCAGGTCATTTGGAGGTCTGAGTAAAACGTTATGCCCATTCTCCCAACATGTGTCATTGTAGGAGTGACGATACACACGACCCACTTCGGGGCGCTTTTGGCTTGTCTTCCACAATGATTTGGACAAAACCCAAAACGTGAAAGTTGTAACCTTACATCTTAGCTTTCTAAAGGTTATGGCCTAACACAATTTGGATCAATACTCAAATGATTATGCTAAAACCCGTAAAAACTTCCATATTTGCATCTTATTTCCTACCAACTTCATAACACTACTTCTACCTACACATCTTACTATCACTATTTTTAACACATATTCATTCTCAAGATACCATGGACGATATAAAAGTCATGTTCAATCTCAATATTGATACCTCAATCATCACGTGAAATCTAACGAGCTAAATAACTACATAATAAACGACATAAACGCATTATTATCATTTGTACGAGTAAACGGGCATTACAATTCTCCCCTCCTTCAAAGAATTTCGTCCTCGAAATTTGACGTACCATATAGTTCAGGATATCTCTGTTGGATCTCGTCTTCTCGCTCCCATGTTGCTTCTTCAATCGCATGATTGCGCCATAATAATTTCACCAAGCGTATTTCCTTGCCTCGTAACACTTTTGATTTCCTATCGAGGATTTGGACCGGTCGTTCTTCATATGAGAGATTCGATGCAAGCTCCAATGGTTCATAGTGATGAACGTGAGAAGGATTGGCCAAATACTTTCGTAGCAAGGAAACGTGAAAAACATTGTGAACATTTGACAAGTTCGGAGGTAAAGTAACTCGGTAGGCTCTGTCTCCTATTCTTTCCAAGATTTCAAATGGACCGATATATCTTGGACTTAATTTTCCCTTCTTACCAAAACGCAAAATGCCCTTCTATGGTGATATCTTTACAAATACATGGTCACCAACCTGAAATTCCAATCGACGACGTCGCACATCAGCATAGCTTTTCTGTCGACTCTGGGCCGTATGCATTCTTTCTCTGATCTTGGTTACCAATTCAGCTGTCTGTTGTACCAATTCAGGGCCTAATAATTTCCTTTCTCCTATTTCATCCCAATGTACTGGAGATCGACATTTTCTACCATATAATGCAGTATATGGTGCCATTCCAATGCTTGACTGATAGCTATTATTATATGTAAACTCAGCCAACGGTAGTTTACTGTCCCAACTGCCTGGGAAGTCAATAGTACAGGCCCTCAACATATCTTCTAAGATCTGATTCACTCGTTCTGATTGTCCATCAGTTTGAGGGTGGAATGTTGTGCTGAATGACAATCGAGTTCACATAGCATGATGCAAGCTTCTCCAAAATGCAGATAGTAAATTTGGGATCTCTATCTGATACAATGGACACTGGGATGCCATGAAGCCTCACTATCTCTTTGATGTATTCTTCAGCATATTGATTCATCGTGTATGTGGTCTTCACCGGAAGAAAGTGAGCTGATTTTGTAAGTCGATCCACAATAACCCATATAGCATTGAACCCTCTTTGAATTCTTGGCAAACCAAGAATGAAATCCATCGTGATGTGTTCCCATTTCCATTCAGGAATGGGTAGTGGTTTCAAGAGTCCTGCTGGTCTTTGACGTTCAGTTTTGACCTGTTGACAAGTTAGACATTGTGCAACAAATTGAGCAATGTCCCTTTTCATACCTGGCCACCAAAATAATGGTTTCAAATCCTTGTACATTTTTGTGCCTTCTGGATGGGATCGAATAGGGAGTAGCATGAGCAATCAATAAGAATGTCGGTTCTGATCGTTCCTTGCTTTGGCACACACAATCTCCCTTGATATGTCCATATTCCTTCCCCATCCAATTCAAAATTCAAATTTCCTTTTTCTTCATCTCGCTGCCTCAATTTTTGTAATTTATTATCTGTGTTTTGTTCGACCTTAATCCTGTTTGCAAGCGTTGGTCGAACCATAAGAGATGATAGCTAAATTGCAGCTCTCTTTGGAATAACATCAAGCTCCAAGTTCTGCAAATCCCATAGGATTTGTTCTTGTACTTGCATCGCAGCAATAGAACTGGACTTTCGACTTAACGCATCTGCAACAACATTGACTTTTCCTGGATGATAATTAATAACACAATCGTAATCCTTCACCAATTCCAACCAACGTCGTTGTCGCATATTCAATTCTTTTTGCGTGAATAAATATTTCAAACTCTTGTGGTCCGTATATATTTCACACCGTTCACCATACAGGTAATGGCGCCAAATTTTTAACGCAAATACCACTGCTGCCAGTTCTAAATCATGTGTGGGATAGTTCTTTTCATATTCTTTCAATTGCCTAGAGGCATAAGTAATCACCTTCCCGTGTCGCATCAAGACTGCTCCTAAACCTTGTTTCGAAGCATCACTGTACACTACAAAATCTCCTGATCCTTCTGGAATAGCAAGGACCGGTGCTGAAGTTAATTTTGCCTTTAACTCTTGGAAACTGCGATCACATGCTTCGTCCCATACAAATTTCACAATCTTTCGAGTTAAAGCAGTTAAAGGCAATGCTATCTTAGAAAATTCCGCTATACACCGACGATAATAACCAGCTAGCCCAAGAAAACTACGTACCTCCGTAACAGTGGTAGGTCGTAGCCAGTTATTAACAGCTTCAATCTTACTTGGATCCACTGATATACCTTCTTTTGAAATGATATGACCCAAGAATGATACTTGTTCAAGCCAAAATTCACATTTCTTCCTCTTTAGTCATGGAGAAAAGGCGTCCTTGTACTTTCTCAGAACTCCCTGGACAATTTTTGGCGAGATTCCATGGTTTTTTGCAACGATAACAGACATTGAAACCCTGCATACATTCCCCGCCATGGAGTTTGCCACATTTAGGACAAGGTGGTCTGTCATGTTCTTTACGTGGAAGGGGACCTTTGCCACGGGGTTCCTCTGGTCGAGTAGCCCTGCTATGAGTCCTTTTTCTTTGTCCTGTTCCTTGACTCTTCTGAAAGTACTGCTGCCTTCGTTGTTGCCTGTCTATGTCAATGTCATGTTCATCTTGTTCAGCCATAAGTGCTCTTTCCACTATCTCTCCATACGTAGCAACTTTGGACATTCGTACATCTCTTTTAATTTCAGAGCGAAGTCCCCGCATGAAGTGTTCGCTCTTACTTGTATCATCTTGTGCAATATATGGTACGTATTGGACTCCAGCTTCGAATTGTTGTATGTATTCTGTCATTGACATAGTTGCTTGCTTCAAGTTAAGGAAATCACTAGCTTTCTTAGCTCGTACGTCTTTACTGAAATACTTGTTGTAAAACATGGATTTGAAAGTTTCCCATGTCAATGGTATCGCAGGTAATACCACTCTTGCACTCTCCCACCATATCCTTGCATGCTTTGTCAACAAAAACATGGCACAAGTTACTTTGTCTGCATCTTCCATATGAAGGTAGGAGAAGATGGACTCCAATGACTTAATCCACTCTTCTGCTACTGCTGGATCGGTGCTTCCCATGAATTCCGGAGGATTCAAACGTCGAAAACGATCATATACGTCTATCTGAACAGGCACATGTCTGTGTACTATGGCTTGAGCTTGTGCCTGTTCATGAGTAGTCCGTTGCATCTGCAGTAGCTGCTGGATTTGTTCACCATGGACTTTTGCTTGTTGTTGGAGTAATTGCGCGAAGTCATCTATCGGTCGTGGCGCACTGCCCTCACCTTCGACTGCTGGGGCCTTGCCCTTAGATGACTCTCCTTCATGTACTTTACGTTTCGGTGGCATCGTCGCTTATCTTAACCAACATGTAGGATACATAGACACATAACTTAGCATAAACTATGAGATACAAAGATACTTACTTGCCGAGTTCTCCATGTGGATGAAGTCCAGTGTCTTCCCTGTCATTCCCTGTCAAAGAACCGTGGGCTCTGATACCATAAAAATGTCACAACCTTACTCTATACTTGACATGATTAATGATACTTATACTTGTAATCAAAATAAGGTTTGAATGATATAACTATAGTATGAAGTAAATCAAACAAGAGGCATCACTTTGATGGTTTATAAAAATTTTGGCATGATGTCCCAATATTTTGTATACACCAAAACTCAAGCAATACTATTCATACACATTTATAAACATATTCTCATATACCAACATACTTTGTATCATCATACATAACATGGAACTTGTTTCAAACCCTCATATAAAATTTACTACAATACATATGCGGAAGCTATACAATAAGAAGTCCCGGTTCTTGTCGAGGTAGGGCACGTCACAAGCATCCATTGGCGAACCGGTATCCTATGTCTGTTCACTACCGGATCCTGTAACACATGAGCTACGTGAGTTTATAAAACTCAATAAGTTGGCACTTATACGTATCAATATGCATCGAAGGAACATACATATCAAGTCGTGACAACAATGAATCTTAAAAACATGTCATACCGTAGCATATATTCAATGTTCATTTTTGTACTTGAGCTTCATTAGTTGACCTGTACTACCGTGCTTGCTTTATTATATAGCTACTACTGTGTTGGACGTCAGGGAGCAACCTTTGGCAACCCCACGCCCCATGAACATATATTGGCCAATAGCGTTGGTGGACTTAAAATCACCCATGATGTCAACAAGCTCCATATCATGTAAATCAATCATTTTCTTTTCATGTTCATGTTCTTGTTCATGACATAGCACCCATCATCAATATTCATGAGTTCCTTACATATTTAATACATAACAATGGAATATGGTGCTATGTTTTCATCAATAAACATACTAACAATGTACATATATCAATAGACAATGAGATGCATTTGAAATTCATAATATTACTCATGTATTACTTCAAGAACGTGCCAACTTACAGTCCAATCGTACGAATACTTGTTTGAGACGATGTTTCTCGCTCCTATACTGTCAAATATACCAATAATTCAGTCACTATTGCATAAACTAGATGAAAATCATTCCTTTATTGTCACCTACATGTACCATAACTAAAAGCGAAGAAAACTTACACCCTTATGAAGTTCTTGTGATGGAGAACCAAAATCTAACTTCAAAACTTTGAAAGGAATGAAGAAAGAAGCTTTGGAGGATGTTTTCTAGATTTTTCTCTCGAGCTTTTGCTGTTAAGGAATGGAAAATACTGAAGAAATGGTTTAGAAACTCGATGCTTATCTTCTTATATATTAGGCGGCGCTCGGGCGGTCATTTTCTACCGCCTGAGCGCGGAATGTTCTGTCCGAAACCAAAAATGCAGAACCATTGGCGCTCGGGCGGTAATTTCTTACCGCTCGGGCGCCACTCTGCGCACAACCCTCTCAAAGATCGCTTGAATCTCCCACTGGTTTCAGGTCATTTGGAGGTCTGAGTAAAACGTTATGCCCATTCTCCCAACATGTGTCATTGTAGGAGTGACGATACACACGACCCACTTCGGGGCGCTTTTGGCTTGTCTTCCACAATGATTTGGACAAAACCCAAAACGTGAAAGTTGTAACCTTACATCTTAGCTTTCTAAAGGTTATGGCCTAACACAATTTGGATCAATACTCAAATGATTATGCTAAAACCCGTAAAAACTGCCATATTTGCATCTCATTTCCTACCAACTTCATAACACTACTTCTACCTACACATCTTACTATCACTATTTTAACACATATTCATTCTCAAGATACCATGGACGATATAAAAGTCATGTTCAATCTCAATATTGATACCTCAATCATCACGTGAAATCTAACGAGCTAAATAACTACATAATAAACGACATAAACGCATTATTATCATTTGTACGAGTAACCGGGCATTAAATAGCTAGTGGTGGGCCTAATTCTTGAAGGAAAGGAGGTGAGCTTGTAGATATTCATCCACTCAAGAGCTAAAGTGTTTACACTTTAGTTGGTGCCATTCATCAACCTCAAGAGGTTGATAGGTAAAATTCTAAAACACCCTATGAATGTCATATTGTATTTTTGTATATGCTACACTAGTACAAGGGTCACCGAATTTTTATATGTAAAAATCGAAAATTTTTGCTTCCGTTGTGCATTCCGGTCACCTAAATCGATCCTTTTCAAGTGGTATCATGAGCTAAGGGTACTAGTTTTTATGTAGCATATACATAATATTATATTGAGGGCGATTTCTAACCGATTGAGATGAAAATTTGCAAGAAAATCAAGGTCTTGTGGGGAAAAAATTTCGGGCAGCATTTCGGGCAGCTCGGGCTGCCCGTGGGCTGCCCATTTCGGGCAGAAAGGGCAGCCCAAGGGGCTGCCCGAACAGCCCCCATTTTAATAAAAAAAAATATTTTTGTTGCCGGAATCCAGCGACGGAGCTCCGGAGACGGCGATGACGACTAGGGTTTCCAAAAGTGTTTTGGATTATCAAAGTGTCACGGGCCTTGAGTTGTTGGGTCATTGGATGGCTAACATATTTGTGATTTTAAATGGGCCAAAATGTTTTATGGTGAAAAATGAGTTTTTGGGCCCTTAAGTTTAAAATTACAAAAGTTGCAAATTTTTCTCATAAAATAAATAATTGAAGTTGGACTTTAATTATTTATAGTAAATTGTGATTTATAAGAAATTCGGTTATAAATAAATTAATTAGAAAGTAGACAAAGGTGTTTGTATACTTTGTTAATTTAGTTTATAATCGTGGCGGTTAGTGATTGGTTCAAGATATATAATATTGGATCAATTAATTATTGTGATAATTAATTGATGGTGTATGATATGTGATATTATGCATGAAGGATGATCAAAAGCCCAAGCCCAATTTGCTAGGTGTATGCTAGGATATTTGATGTTGAATGATTGTAATAATTATCAATTTATAAAGTGGGCTTGGTTCATGGCCCGTTCCCACCCCCATGAGATGTATCCCTATTTGCCATGGATATTTATTTGTAAATATTAGTATAGTGGATGATCAAGATTGGAAGATGGTGGCCATGATGATTATGAAGATCGAAGACATGTAAATATTGGAAGCTAATGTAATAGTTGCATTGCATCCCGTGCATTTACCCTAGGATTGGACCTAGGCCCGTGTTTAGCTCATACAGGCCATTAGTATTGGGGCGATTGATCATCCTTGTTTGTTTACTGTTTATAATATATGCATGATATGTTATAAATAATGAGTATGTGCGTTATTATTATGATAATAACAAAGTTGCATGAATCCGACAAACATACGATCAAACATGGCGAGCTTTTAAAATAAAATTAATGATGAGACCTTAGAAAAATTAAAAACCCTCATTTTGAATAAGATTCAAAATTAATATCAAGTCCGAAAAGGGGAATTATAAATTTGTTTATAATTTCCTTGTCTTCCATCGACAATGGGTGCATGATGAATGCTACCCGTACTCGGGGCTCGGCTCATATTATTGGGGGAGCTTTGGCTGCCGGAAAGCTGTGACATCCATTGACATGGTGATGTGAACTACGTGGAACTCCCATGATTTCGGCTCATATTATTGAGGGAACTCATGGCGACCGTCCATTAAGGTTCAATATCGATGGGTTAGTCTTGACACGTAAAGATGAACGACGTCATATTATTGGGTCCTAATCAAACGTGAGACAAAAGTTTACGTAGAGGGTTGCATAGCGATGCAATTGGAAATTACCTTTTAGGAATTATGATTGACTGATATTATTCGGGATCATAATTCGCTCATTGGACCTTACGTACCTACTGAGGAAAGGAGTTTCCCGTTTTCACTAGAGGGTAGTGAAAATGTCAAAACAGTGGGAGCGAAAATTTATAAAGTTAAAGTCCAAACTTTATATCTTATTAAATATTTTAAAATAGTCATTAACATTTATCTGTTTTACTTTTCAGTACAAAATTTGACAATGTCTTCAATTCGCAATCCGCTTTCTGCCATTCTCGAAAAACACGTTCTAGCCGGACCTAACTATATCACTTGGCTAAGAAATTTAAAGATCGTCTTGAACTCAGAGAAAATTGCATATACACTGACTGAGTCGCCCCCTGCTGAGGCTTCAACTAGCTGCACTCCTGAGGAATTGCAGACCTACAAGGATTGGTGTGACCATGACTTGAAGGCTAGGTGTTATATGCAGGCTTCTATGAACGATGAGCTGCAGAGGCGTTTCGAGGATGCAAAGAATGCTGCTGACATTCATATGCACCTCAAGGAGCTCTTTGGTGAGCAGACTCGACCTCTTAGGCATGCCACAGTCAAGGAGCTCAGCACTTTACGCATGCAAGATGGGGCCTCGGTCCATGAGCATGGCCTAAAGCTGATTGGGCTCGTGGACAAGCTCGTTGGCATGGATTTGATCTTGCCTTCGGAGTTGACCACCGACGTGTTGCTGTTGTCACTGTCTATCTCATTTGATCCTTTTGTGGTGAATTTCAATATGAACAAGATGGAGCCGACCCTTGAGGAGGTTGTGAACATGCTTGTGACCTTTGAGTCCACCATCAAGAAAGAGAAGCCGGTTCTTTATGTGGGCTCTTCATCTGGTACGAAGACCGGTCCACCTGGGAAGGGAAAGAAGCGTTCTTTCCAGCGCCCCAAGAAGAACGTGCGCTTGAAGAGGCAGACTCCGAGTCCCGCTGTGGCGGCCACACCAGTGAAGGCTGATAAGACTTTTGACATCTGTCATCACTGCAAGAAGCCTGGACATTGGAGGCGTAACTGCAGGGAATGTCTTGCCCAGAAGAGTTCTGGAAACGGTATGTTTTATATCGAAGTAAACATTTCAATTAACTCTACTTCTTGGGTATTGGATACCGGCTGTGGCTCACATCTCTGTAATGATTTGCAGGTGATGGGAAGAAGTAGGAGGCTCCGGGAAGGTGAGACCTTCTTGAGGATGGACAATGGGGCAAGAGTTGCTGCCAAAGCTGTTGGAGATGTTTGTTTACTTTTGAACAATGATTTTAAGTTGTGTTTAAGAGATGTTTTTTTGTACCAGATTTGGTGAAGAACATTATTTCCATTTCTATGTTAGATAAAGATGGATTTTCTTGTTTATTTAGCAAAAGTGTTTGCAATATTTACAAGAATGAATGTTTAATTGGTACTGTAGAACTTGAAAACGATCTCTACACCTTAAAATTGAAAGATATTCCACTTAACAATGTCCAAACAATAACAACAACAAACAAGCGAAAACAAGATACTCTAAATTCGGCACAATTATGGCATGCTCGATTAGGACATATTTCCCTAAGAAGGATGAACAAGTTAGTGGGAGTTGGCATGTTTGATATGTCTGATATTAATGCTCTCACGACTTGTGAATCCTGTCTGAAAGGAAAGATGACCAAAATTCCCTTTAAGGGCCATGTGGAGCGAGCCAAAGGGTTATTGGATTTGATCCATACCGATGTGTGCGATCCGCTTAGCATCACCACTAAGCATGGACATGCCTACTTCATCACCTTTACCGATGACTTTTCGTGGTATGGGTATGTGTATTTGATGAAATACAAGTCTGATGCCTTTGAAAGGTTCAAAGAATTCAGAAGTGAAGTAGAGAAGCAATTGGGACGAAGCATCAAGACACTTCGATCGGATCGAGGTGGTGAGTACTTGAGTGCCGAGTTCCAAGAGTATCTTAGGGAGAATGGGATTCTCTCACAGTGGACTCCGCCCGCTACACCACAGTTGAATGGTGTTTTGGAGCGTAGTAACCGGACTTTGATGGACATGGTTCGGTCTATGATGGGGTTCACGGAGTTGCCGCCATCCTTTTGGGGATATGCGCTTGAGACAGCGGCAATGTTGTTGAACAATGTCCATACAAAGGCAGTTGACAAGACACCATATGAGATAAGGATGGGTAAGCCACCCAAATATTCTTATATTAGAATATGGGAGTGCCCTGCTTATGTGAAGCAGGTAGTGGGAGATAAATTGGATAGTCGATCCATTTTATGCTACTTTGTGGGATATCCAAAGAATTTGGTTGGATACTACTTCTATCATCCCCAAGAAACAAAGGTGTTTGTTTCTAGGAATGCAACCTTTTTAGAAAATGAATTTCTATTAGATAGAAAAGGCGACATGATAGAACTCGAAGAGGTTCGAGAGACACCCACAATTGTAGAACCCACACCCGAAGAGCCAAGAGAGGAGATACAAGCTCCTAGAAGATCCTAGAGAGTCTCGAGACCACCTATGAGGTATTGTCTGCTTCTTGAAGAGGGCCATGATGAGCCTAACCATGGATGTGATCCTAAGGACCTTCAAGGAAGCGTTATCTGATGCCGATTCATCCAAATGGCTTGAAGCTATGGAATCTGAGATGAATTCCATGCATTCGAACCAAGTGTGGAATCTCGTGGATCCACCTGAGGGAATTGTTCCCATAGGGTGTAAATGGATTTACAAGAGGAAACTTGGGGCGGATGGGAAGGTACTGACCTTCAAGGCGCGATTGGTGGCAAAAGGATATACTCAAAGACAAGGAGTTGACTTTGAGGAAACCTTTTCCCCAGTCGCAATGTTCAAGTCGATAAGGATTTTGCTAGCCATAGCTGCATGGTATGACTATGAGATATGGCAGATGGATGTTAAGACAGCCTTTCTTAATGGGGATATTAAGGAAGAGATTTACATGTCTCAACCCGAAGGGTTTACATCTATCGGAAGTGAGCATATGGTATGCAAACTTCAAAGATCTATTTATGGTCTAAAGCAAGCATCTAGGAGTTGGAACCTCAGATTCGATAGTACAATCAAAGAGTTTGGTTTTGCTAAGAATCCTGAGGAACCATGTGTGTATAATAAGGTTAGTGGGAGTGCTGTGACATTCCTAGTGTTGTATGTTGATGACATTCTACTCATTGGGAATGATGTAGGAATGTTGCAATCAACTAAGATATGGTTAGCGAGTAAGTTCTCGATGCAGGACTTGGGTGAAGCATCTTTTGTATTAAGAATACAGATCAATAGAGATAGATAAAAAAGATTGCTTGGTCTCATCCAGTCAACATACATTGATACCATCGTGAAGCGGTTCTCGATGGATGAGTCCAAGAGAGGATATCTACCAATGTGTCATGGCGTGTCCCTATCCAAGTCTATGTCTCCCAAGACTGATGCAGAGATAGCGGCGATGACCAGCATTCCTTATGCATCTGCGATTGGTAGCATCATGTATGAGATGATATCTACACGTCCTGACGTGGCTTTTGCACTAAGTGTAGTGAGTAGATATCAATCCAACCCTGGTCTTCCACACTAGAAAGCTGTGAAAGACATCCTCAAGTATTTGAGAAGGACCAATAAGTTGTTTTTGGTCTATGGGGGTGGAGAACTAAAATTGGAAGGCTATACCGACTCTAGCTTCAAAAGCGATATCGATGACTCGAAGTCAACCTCTGGGTTCATATTCATGCTCAATGGTGCTGTTGTCTCTTGGAAGAGTTCCAAGCAAGACAGTACTACGGATTCCACCACTAAAGCAGAATATATTGCTGCATCAGCTGCAGCAAAGGAGGCTGTTTGGATAAGGAATTTCGTCCAAGAGTTGGGCGTCATTCCTAATGGAGTTGCTCCTGTCTCGGTGTTTTGTGACAACACGGGAGCCATTGCTCAAGCAAAGGAGCCGAGGTCTCATCAGAAGTCCAAACACGTATTGAGAAAGTACCACATCCTCAGAGAGATCGTGGAAAGAGGAGATGTCATGATTGACAAAGTCGGCTCCGCAGATAATGTTGCTGATCCGCTCACTAAGCCTTTACCTGGACCATTGTTTGAGAAGCATCGCGAATCGATGGGTTTGAAGCATATGGGTAGTTGGCTCTAGTGCAAGTGGAAGATTGTTAGAGTAGGTGCCCGTCGAGCCAAGTGTTGGCCGAGGGTTCATGATTAAACTCTATGTATAAACAGTCTTTATTTTAATAATATTTGAATTTATCATTTTGGCACTTCTTTATCTGTATACCCATGCTAGTTGCATAGATAAAGCCCTTGAATATACAAATAGTAGAAATAATATGATATGCTCATATGATGAGTATCATGAAACTCATATTTGTAATACTGTATATTCTAAACGGTTCCTAGTCGATTCAGCCGCCACTAAGAAGGATATAGGCCGCTCGAGTTAGAGACTAGTATCTGCGATGTGAGTACCATGTTTCATTGGTAGGGGACATTGTGATGTCCGAACATGCAGATAGGTGCTCCTTGTAGAGAGTGCACTGAACAACCCTCCATAAAAGGACTTTCCAAGTGGTTCTCACTTATCGAGTGGAAAAGTCCTAGTTTATGGTTGTACACCATTAGTCCTTATGACCCGGGACAACATTGAGACTCTATGTGCTAGAATTACACTTTGACTTGTTTACCGACTCTCATGGGGTCATCAGGTGGCAAGGTTGGGTGTTCTGTCGAAACACATAGGAGTCGATGCATTGTAGTCGGGGATTCACCGCTTACATTCGGGTATAGATATCCTATGTGTTCTCATGTATGTGTAGGTTGAAATCTCTGATCAGAGTATGGTGGTAATTATGAAAGGGGTTTCTTAGATTACACCATCGATGCAACTACAACATGACACATAGTATCGATTCATTGACAACTCTCGATAAACCAATGGTTGTCGAATCGGTCGGGATATATGAGTTGAAGGGACCGTACTGTACGCTAACCATAATTGAATGGTTCTTGCAGGCACTATCATTTGATACCTATGGAATCATGTAAGCGATGCTGCTAGGCGTTTAACATGATTGGTTGGGTACTATCAGACTTGAGTTCTGACGTTCTTGTTATCAAGGAGTTGATAAGTAAGAATGGAGCAATTGGGGTATGCTTGTATAAGGACATGTTTAGTCCGAATCACATGGAGATGTGAACCCACGGCTAGTTGTATCAATGAACCATTGAGGGCCACACAAGTGCTAGCTTTCTAGATCCCGTTGAGAAGTTAAAATAGTTCAATGTGTTGAACGGATTATAAATGAGTTTATAAGCGTAATGAAAAATAGAAGTATGACTTCTATGAGAGAAAAGATCATGCCTTCGCTAATAGCCCTTTGGCTACAATATCGGCCAGCAACTGAATTTCAAGCTTAAGTTCTTTCTTTGGATCGGAAACCTTGATTTTCCTTCCATCGGGAGAGAGGAGGGTTTGCATATCTTCAACGTTGCTTTGACCTCAGCAAGATGTGCCAATTCATCAGAAGGCAATAAGAATAACTCTCCAAAAGAATCTTCAGAAATGGTCAACAACTGACCATTGACAGTAGAAACGATGTTTCCATCAGAAGTTATCTTTCTAGTGGAGTAGAAGTCTTGAAGTTCTTTTGGGTAAACCTCTTGTGAAGATTGCCCCAAAAACGTCCTTAGTCCAGCTGTTTCGAGCTTCAGAAATATGTTTTTGACATCGGCTTCTCCAACTGATAGGACTGATCCAAAGTTGATAGCCATAGCATTCAACATATGAGCGGGAATTTGATTTTCCATTTGAAGTGAATGATTTCATGCGAAAACGAAATCTTGAATTTGCTGTTGCTCTGAGAATTTTTAGTAAGCGTAAGAGAGAAGAACTGGAATGGAGCGGGTAAAGTACTAATGTACGTGAATGTTTGAATTATTGGATATGTGTCAGTCCAGGAAAATTCTGAATAAAAGACATGTGTACGTGTCTTAACCACGTAATAATATTGACCTATGATCCTTGAATCGAATATTTACCTTACGACACCAAACTTACGTAACTTAGCTATTTAAAAGTACATCCCAAATAAATATTGTTGCTAATCTTAAATTTCGAGTAACACTAATCCATAAAACCCCAAAATATATAATATCGATATTCTGCTTAGATAATAAAACCTTCCTAGCATCAAACACTTGCTTAAACTATTTCCTTCCCAATTACATTGTAGTTGAGGCTAAGATACTTAAACCTTCCTCGTTGAAACGAATGTCACACTTTGACATATCCTCAACACTTAATTCATTCTAACGTATAAAGATTAATAAATTTCTCTCTGTTAATGATGGAATAATTCTAATAAATCAACTTCACTTATAACCCACAGAATTGAATCATCATATAAAGATTTTAGATTTCTTACTCTATAAAAAAATCTTAATATTCGACCATTGATAATCTATGTTGAATACAACTAATTACTTTTTGTTTTTATTTCACCCAATATCCCCGTACAATCACCTATTTCATAAACTTGAAATTAAAAATTACACAACCCAAGTAGTCTTAGATAACCTAATTCCAGTACTCATATCCACTTAATCCTGTTTCTTAATGACTTACAAAGATTCCTCAAGACAAGGTGCCTGATAGGGCCTCTTGCCATGCCTATCGACCTCAATGTCCCTCTAGTCCTGCCCTGCCGCAAAGGCTCTTGACACAACAACTGTATAAGTCGTAAGACCATCAACTCGAACAACACGACGCAAGATCGGCCGCAACCTATCCATAAAATTCCTCATCTTCTCCCAGGTATCATTTGCCATCAGGGGCACAAAGTGACACCCCCTCTCAAACTTCCCGACGAAGTCTGCCACACTGCTGTCTCCCTGTCGCAGCGACATGAACTTCCTGGTCAGGTGAGAGCGTACTTATTCAGTGAAGTACTCGGAGTAGAAAACCTCCTTGAACTCATTCCACGTCAGTGTTTGTAAGTTCACTGACACTGACACGCTTTCCCACCAAAGCCTTGCGTCTTCAGTCAAAAATAAGGTGTCACATCTATCTTTGTCAGCATCCTGCAGCTCCATAAATGCAAAGATTACCTCGATGGAATTAATCCATCCTTCCGCTATCATCGGTTCAATAGTTCCCGAGAACTCTTTCGGATCCATCCTCTTAAACCTCTCATAGACTGCCTCCGATCTGGGCCTCGTCTCTGTGTTTACTGCAGTCTGGTTCCCCGCAAACTGTGCGAAGAACTTGGTCATCCCTGCAAGCATCTGAGCCTGCATATCTGGGGGTGGACGAGGAGGAGTCACTCTCTCCCCATCCTGGGCTTCCCTATTATCATCGCCTGCTTCACGCACAATCTTACGTCTAGGAGGCATACTGTTATAACATTTACCCAACACGTAACCCAACATGCATTAACATAATACTAATATCATAATGTGAACGTAGTTTGAACTTAAAACATGCACATGCTGAAATCATGACTTGATGCTTATTACATGAAATAATTTAAAACCTTAAAACTTAGAGACTTGAGGTGTGACTTTGTGAGCTTCTCGCAACTGGCAGCAAGCATAACCCTTTACAAGAACACCACTCTGATACCAACTGTAACGTACCGTACTCTTTGCTACTTAAAATTTGCGGAAAATTTAAAAATTCTCTTAAATGAGTAGTCAAACTTTAAATTCGATAAAGTAAACCGTACGTCTCAAAAGTAGATACAACAAAGATCTAAAAATAAAGTTTGACAAAAGTATTTGTTTAAAATCTCATAACCAGTAGCGTGAAATCAGAGTATTACACATTTCATAAATACTTAAAAACTTGGGCGGTCCTCGGGACTAGCCTCCTGCTCAGTCCAAGCCTGCTTCTTGGTCCCCACCCCTAGTCTCCTCAAAATCATCCTCACCTGCATCGATCAAGTCTAGTGAGTCTAAACACTCAAGACGTATAAACTGGAAGTAACGAGTAATACATAATAAAACCACATGCAACTTCAAAATAGAGAATACATACTTGAAACTTGAACTCGCCATTAAACTTGAACATACATATATAACATAGACGTGCCATAACGTGAAACTTCACTTAAACATTCTTGCATACTTGTACATACTTGAACATACATAAACTTCATAATTTTGCATAGAGACATGTTTCAAAGCAAGTGACCCATAACATAAATCGCCTGATAAGAATAAACCACAGTACTAGGCTGACAGGGAAGATCCACTGCCACATACATGAGATCCTCATTCACGCTTTAACGGGTGGATTGGTCCCTGTTCATGCTTTAACGCTTTCCAATCCTGATCTAAACCCGTTCATGCTTTAACGGGGTGGATTGGTCCTTGGTCATGCTTTACCCCTTTCCAATCCCATACATAAATTGGTCATAAGACATTTAGCATACCTCAAAAACTTGAAAAATTTTCATTGCACCTCGAACATACTTACTTGGCGTTGTGGGATTCGTTGGATTTTTCTTGGGGCCACTGCTGCACATGCTAACATGAATTTCAACACTTAACTTGCATAACTTAGACGTAGGTATTCGTGCTCACCATCGGAATAAATTAATTAGATTATGACATTCTAGATCGTTCAGGACTTTACTTCATTTAATCGCACTAACCATGACATCAAACCCCGAAAAACACTTTAAGATGACGTGTGAACATTTCCCAACCATAAAAGACATGAATTCACTATTTGAATTTGAAAAAAAAGTGGAAGCCAAACACTTGGACAGAAGGAGTGGCGCTCGGGCAAAAAGAAATTACCGCTCGGGCACCGCGCTAACAAATAATAATTTCTCGACAGTGAGGGTTGCGCTCGGGTGGTATAATTTTACCGCTCGGGCGCCGATTTTTCTGAAGCTCTACTCTCGAAAATAATGAGTGGCGCTCGGGTGGTAAGAAATTACCGCTCGGGCGCCGAGTGCACTGTGCTCTTAATAACCTTAACCAAAAATACTATTCGTGAACCAATCCATCGAGACTCATCGTAGGACACTATGACACTGACTCGGCTCCTTAAAACATCCCAAATGTTCCCAAGGAAATTACGCGCCACTCGCCACACAATAAAACTCATAAACTCAAATTTTGACACCAAAATAGTTTTCACGACCACTCGTTCTCCCACGTGCCTAACGAAGCAAAACAATACGTCAATGACCATCCCAACATCAATAACGACATACCTAAACGCAGAAGCGATCACCTGTCAATCCCCAATGAAGCCTGCAACCAATAAACTTCAAGAACACATGAACATCATAATTTTCAGAAAACGTAGTTTGAGCAGTCCCACGAAAAACATCATAACTTACTCAATTGTTATCCAAATATTTTGAATTTTATATCAAATCGAAGGTATCGAAACGTTATACGTTTTTTATGTTGAAAGTTTTCTCAAAATCACGATCGAAAAATCCCAGTTTTAAAAGAATAGTAAATTTCGAGTTTTAGATCTAAAAACGTTCAAAATGCGATCTAAAATATTTCTACTCAAACTTTACACATCACACATGTATTTTTACGCATAAAAACAACGCAACACATACTATGACAAGATCGATGCGGAAAAATAGATTATATGTGCCTTTTGATATTTAAATCTCATGATACGGCGAGATCGAAGCAGAGATAGAGTGAGGCTTGATCCGGGACGAACGTGGCACTATCTTCTTGCAATAAAAATCACCGAAATTTGCTAGAAATTCAAAAGGGAGGGGCGGCTGCGCTAAGGTGGAGGAACCCTATGTTTTTGCACTCAAAAAATATAAAAGATCTGAAAATAAATTGTGTAGGTGTGTGTTGTGTTTTTGGTGTGTGTAAAAACGTGTAGGTGTGTGTGAGTGTGTGAAACATGTGTGTGTGTGTGTTTTAAGTTAGGAGTAATTAGTGCTAATTTAACTAATTAAAATGCTAACAAAAGTTAACTCACACTAATTTTAAACAACTCCTCAATTAACAATAAATACACACTAATTTTCTAAAATTCTCCTTTTTAACAAATAGAATGCACAAAGCCAACTTTAGAAGTTTCAAAATTATAAACTAATTTAAGATTTAAAATGCTAAACTAAATAAATTATTTAAAATGCCACATACTCAATTTAAAATAAATCACCGTGTTTTAAAATTGTCAAACTCGTCGCCGGTATCCTTCCCCTCGATCCCGCATCGAGTAATCGCCTAAAACATGAACTCAAGGAACGTTTTAACGTGCATCACAAAATCATAATTAATATAAAATAATACATTTAAATAAATCATGCATGGCTAAATCAATTGAATTAAAATAAATCAATTAAATAATTGCATGGGTTTTACGTGTACTGAATTTTGGGCTCTACAGTTCGCGTACGGGTGAAGATATCCTATGTGATCTGAAGAGTTAATAGTGCAAGGAGTTTTTATCCAGAGAAAGAAATGTGCTTTTATGGAAAGATGTTTTCCTATTTGCACATATCATGACTCTATTAGTACTCAAGAATAAATCACATCATTATTAAATTCATATGCAACTCTCGAACTACCAATAGTTGAAGATTTGATCAGGATATATGTGTTGAAGGGACCATATTGTATGCTAACCATGACTAAAAGTTTTTGCAGGCACTAACAATGATACCTAGGGATCATGGGCCTATGCTACTAGACGCTCTTACCATAATCCGATGGGTGCAAACAGAAATGAATTCTGACATTTTTTATCAAGGAGTTGATAAAAAGAATGGGGTTAACTAAGGTAAACCTGAATAAGAATAAATTTTATTCTGAATCACAAGGAGATGTGAACCAACAGCTAGCTGTATCCCTTAACTATTGTAGGCCACACAAGGAATTTTGGGACTATAGTTGATGGAGATGAAACATGAAGCTTATAAAGGAGTTTATGAGTTGATTCAATAGGATGCAAGAAATGGATATTAAGATGGTTGCTAAATAAGTAAAGAGAGTGGAACTGTCTGTTTTAGTAAAAGAATTTACAAATCTGTCAGCTGTCAAATATGGTAAGTTCCAAATTTGGTAAATGAAAAATTTGATCTTCGAAATTTCAATTTTCATTATGTGAATTAGATTTGTATCTTTGGTACTCGGATAGTCGATCGGGGAAACAATGTCGTAGCCTTTTTTAAAACTGTTGTAACTGAGGGTGTTGTTGAAAGTCCGTTCAACGACAACGGTTTTTACCCGTTGTGGTAGGTAGAATTTGAAAACCGTCGCAAATAAAATTTGCGACGGTTTACAAAACCGTCGCTAAAATTAGCGACAGTCATCATATAAAGAGTGTCGCGAATTTTAGCGACGGTCTTTAATCATGATTTCCGTCGCTAAGTTGTTTCGAAAAAAAAAATTTCTTTTAATGATTTAATAAATCTAAAAAAAACTAACAATCGAAACTAAAATCGTGTAAAATAGAAAAATTTTAAGTGTTGTGAAGTAGTAAAATCTTTTAAGAGAGATAAATTTTAAAGGTTATGAAGTAGTGAGAAATATTTTATGAATTAGTAAAAAAAATTTTAAGTGTTATGAAGTAGTGAGAAAAATTTTAAGTGTTGTTTGAAGTGATAAAATTGTTTAAAAGAGAAAAATTTTAAATGTTATGAAGTAATGAAAAAAATTTTAAGTGTTGTGTGAAGATATAAAATTTTGTAAGAGAAAAAAAATTTAAGTGTTACGGAGGAAAATGGACAGAAAATAGAGATCTTTATAGAGAATTTGCACGGTATTTGGTTAAACCGTCGCTAATTTCAAATTAGCGACCATTTTTATGAATTCGTCGCTAACTGTTGCGAGGGTTTTAGACAAACCGTCGCTAAATGTAGCGGCGGTTTTAAAAACCCGTCGTATGTTTTGATTATGCGACGGTTTGGATATAAACCGTCGCTCAAGGTATCGACGGTTTATCTAAAACCGTGGCAGTACTTAGCGACGGATTTAGAAAAGCCGTAGCTAAATATGGCAACATTTTCCAAAGCCGTTGTTGTTTGTAAAAAAAAACCACGCGAATCGACAACTGTTTTTTAAAACCGTTGTCGATTGGCCAAAAAAACACGCTAATAGACAACGGTTTAAAAAAACTGTTGTCGTTTGTCAAAAACACACGCTAATGGACAACATTTTTTTAAAACCGTTGTCGATTGTCCAAAAAAACAAGGTAAAAGACAACAGTTCATAGAACCGTTGTCTTTTGCCCTAAAAAATGCTGAACGACAACGGTTTAAGAAAAACGTTGTCGTTGACACCCTAAAAGACAACGGTTTTTACAAAACCGTTGTCAAAACGAATCTACGACAACGGTTTTCACTAAAACCGTTGTTAAAAACTATACGACAACCGTTATTCAAAAAACCGTTCTCGTAGGTGCGTTGTCGTTGGGCGTTTTTCTTGTAGTGGAGTTAGTTTTTAAATTAAATAATGATTATTTAATTTAATATACATATACATGTATATATTTTATATAGTGTTATAAAATATGTATATATGATAATATTATAATGCATTATTAAAGGTTGATAAATATATTATATATTAATTATATGGGAGTTTAAATATGATGAAATTATTAGAGTCCTTGTGTGAGAGAAACTCCTAATTAGATTGAGAGCCTCACTCTATATATACACCACTATGACTCATAATTACTAACCTAATTTTTGCACACAAAAGTAGAAAATTCCCTTCATTCCTTGATAAAAAAACCTCGGCCACCTTGAGATTTTCAACGTAAAATTTCGGCGATCTTGTTCTTTCAATCATTGCCGCGCTGCTGTCTCCGGATTTTGGAAATTCGGATACTATAATCTCAACACACAAATTGATTGCAATTTCTAGTGCAATCCAAACGAGGAACAAAGCTTTTGATTGTGGACCTAATTAGGCGATCAAATTGGAAGAGTTGTTCGTAGAGATTTGCGAGAAGGACTATCCCCGCGTAATATCCGGAATAGTTTGGAGTATTGCGTTTGTAACGCAAAGGTATAAATCTAAACGTCCTATGAATGTTTCCAAACACACGACACCCAAGAAAAAAAATTAAACTTCCGCTGCATCTTGGGTTCGAGAACACGAACCCTAGATGTATTAATTAAATTTTGTTGAGTGGCGGTGCATCTAGGCACTTATCCTGGAGGTCCTAGGTTCAAGTGTTGGGGAAGGCGAAAGAAACCACTTTCCAGGAGTGGGATATTCTGTGAGTGGCGGTGCATGGGCATGGGCCAAGGCCCATGCTGGACCATCCTAACGACCCATGACCAGTAGTGGTGCGTGTGTATGGGCCGAGGCCTTTGTTGGTTCAGCCTAATGGCCCATGATTGTTACATTCAACATGAACCATCGGCCAACACTTGGCTCGACGAGCACCTACTCTAACAGAACACATGCTTGCAAGATAGGCTTTGTCACATGAGTGTGGTGTACATATGATTGAGCTTATTGAGAAGGTGGTGGGCCTTGAATAGGTGATTCCTAACGAGTTATTTCATGAAATCAATTTGTTGTAGTTATCTTCCTCCTTTGACAGTTTTATGCTGAACTTCAATTTGAATAAGATAGATGATAGCCTTGAACAGCTAGTCAATACGTCTATTGTGGGGACACAAACATAATTCATCTTCTTAAATCATCTTTGGGATTAATTGGATCAATTAGTTGATATGGGTCTAATTTTTTTTTTATACAAAGTGTGCAACATATGGTAATCAATCTTATTTCATTTACAAGATTAAAAGCAATATCTACATCAAGATCCATAGTACAAGTCTTGTACAAAATAAAACCATAACATACTAGTGTTTTTTAACTACAAGTCAAGTGTTGAACAACAGCTCTACTTCTATGTCCGGATCTCCACTCTAATCTTGATCTCTCATCCTCTTCTCGACCCTGATCCTGTCCCACCTGTTGTCATGCACACATACAAACACAACAACAGCCGGATAACTCCGGTGAGAAATATACTCCCAGTATAAACAACGTATACATGCGATCATATAAACATATATAAAAGCATAGAACAGTTATCAATAACATGTATCATAATATGAAAGACATGAATCGATATAAAACTGTAAATCAAACTCTTTGACTCTTAAATCTCTGGCTCGACTCTTCTCTAGTGTAGGGATCCCAGTTCGCGGATGTTGGCACATTATATCGAATCTCTGTAATAGGAGTCGATCTACTCCTAAGCACATCGATATAAAACAAACATTCAGTGTCTTCGCACCTCTGCCAAAGACTTGCCACCTCTGCCAAAGACTCGTTCTCGATATCTATCTTCTATTTTCTGCTTTTCTATAAATCAATAGAAATAGCATTCACATTCCAAGAATACAAAGGTATTAAAACAATAACATGCAAGTATGTGGTTTTGGGAAACTCAAGTCGTATCTAACTCGAGTCGTATCTCCTGGTTTAACATTGATTTATACCTCTCTTTTTGTCGATCTGACGAAGTCGAAGTCTTGAATTCGAAGCTGTCAATACTCAATCTGGCAAAGACATTCGAAATATACAATGTCAACATATACCCCAATCAATACCATATATAATCAGAACTCAATCTAATTCTGTATCAACACCATAACATCGCAATCTCGATATATCACGATAATACAATCTCAATAGACATCAATCTCGATATCTCATAATCAATCAATAACACAATCTGATACATAATCTATATAATCCCAATCAATTATAATCTGAAAATCATAACAATTGTATACAGTGTCCGTTCTTCAATCTGGTATCAATTCTACAATATCTAATATCTCAAGAACATATCATAGAAATCTAATCATGATTCCTCCAACATATAAATTTTGAACCATGCTAGAAATCAATAAAACTTATGTCTTTCTGAAGCCTTGGACAAGAGAAACACGGAAATAAAGTCGGATTGAAATTCTGATGGTTGGATCTTGCAAAATCGAAATTCTAAAATTCAAGGGTACTTGAAGCTTTTCTCTAGAACTTGTCTCATTTTCTTGCTGAAATTTTGAAGGAAATGAAGAATGTTTCATATTATCTTGCATGGCAAATACATGTGGCTTCATCTTTGTACTGGTCTCTGCACAACAAAATCCTCTGCTCGCGCATATGCGCGCCCTGGCCCCACGCATATGCGCGAGACCTACTGTCTCGGCACTTGGCAATGTCACATGCTCGTGCATATGCGCGCCATATCTAGCGCATATCCGCGAGGTCTTCTGCCATGCTTGTGCATATACGCGCCTCTTCTCGCTGCATATGCGCGAGGTGTTTTGTCCTCGCACATAATACATGTCTTCCTATTGGCTTTCTCGGTCTTTTCCCTCTATAACCACATCAATTTATCAATTAATGATTTATGATTACAGTAATATAATCTAGGGCATTACATTTATGACTTATGAGACCACCATAAAGCAGAGAAATGTTGCTTTCTAGTGTGCCTTTCGTCAGGGATGAAAAATGGCCCACATGATAAGGGAAAGAAATTTTCGGCCTGTTACGCGAAAACAAACCCAAAAAGAAGCAAGCTCCAAAAGACACTCAAAGGGCCCAAATGGCCGCGTAATTTAGAACATGTATGTTTCATTGCAAGAGCTTGGACATGAGAAATTATCTGGGCCAAAAATGTTTTGGCAATGATAACTTAATGTCCAAGCGAAAACTATTTCAACAAAAAACAAAATAAAACTTGATATTCTAAAACAAGGACAATTGTGGCACGCTAGGCTAGGAATAATTTCCCAAAGAAGGATGCACAAGCTAGTGAGAGAGGGCATATTTGATGTAATGCCCAAGATTTTGACTCTATTAATCTGAAATTATTGAATTCTCGTACAACAACAGCTATCAAACCAGCATCGAGATGGCATCGTTTGAAGCTTTATACGGAAAGAAGTGCAGATCTCCTCTGTATTGAGATGATATATCTGAGATACTAGAACTTGAGCCTGATATGATCGAGAGATGATTGAGAAAGTGAAATTAATACAGAAAAGAATGAAGACAGCGCAGGATAGACAAGCCAAGTATGAAAATGTACGTCGTCGACCGTTAGTGTTTGGACAGGGGAGACATAGTGTTTTTGAAGATTTCTCCTTTCAGAGGCATTGTCAGGTTTGGCAAACGTGGGAAATATTCTGCAAGATACATCGGTCCATACGAGATTCTTGAGAAGATTGGTGATCGTGCATACCGACTTGCTCTTCCTCCTTCTCTATCTGGGATACATGAAGTCTTCCATGTATCGATGCTGCGTAGATATATGCCGGATTTTTCTCATGTCATTCAGTTTGATGAAGCCGAGCTTGATCACACTTTAAGTTATATTGAACAGCCAACTCAGATTCTTGAGCGGAAAGAAAAACTGCACAGAACGAAGACTATTCCGCTAGTGAAAGTACAGTGGAGTCACCATGGCATCGAAGAAGCTACTTGGGAGACAGAGTCAGACATTAGACATAGATTTCCCGAGTTATTTTATAGATGTGAGTATTCTTATTCAGCTTCTATTACACATTTCTTTCTATTATGATTGATTATTGGTGATTTCGAGGACGAAATCCGATCTTAGGGGGGGAGAAATGTAATGCACGAGATTTTGACTCTGTTAATCTGAAATTACTGAATTTGAATTGATATGATTATAGTCGTGCCATTCCGAGACCAGATTGGACAAAGTATAAGAATTAAAAAGAAGAAAAGATGAGTTGGGCCGAAGGTTGTGTGCTCGGGTGGAAGTCTTTGACCGCCCGAGCGCTACATGATAAAGGAAGAGGGCCGAAGGTTTTGCGCTCGGGCGGAAGTCTTTCACCGTCGAGCGCGCTTGTATAAAATTCCAGGGCTGAGAGTTTTGCGCCCGGGCGGAACTTTATGTCCGCCCGAGCGCAAGACGTGTTGAACAAATCATAAGCCATTTGCCCCTCACCATGCATGATATATAAGAGTGCACTTTCATACCTTTCACTCTTCATCAGCAACCACCGAGAGGAACTCCATGAAAGCTCAAGAATCCTCAAACTTCATCCTATCTTAGACATTTGATTGTGAAGAATCTAACCATCTGATTTTCGATCCGAGTTCATATTCTTGTTCTTCTTTTTACAAGCTATCAAAAGAGGTAAGTATTGCTACATTTAAGCATGTTTTGAAGTTGAGATGTTGGGAGAAATCAGACTTTGATTTCTATTATGTGTTCTTATGATTATTGTGAACCTATATTCGTAATTGGATTGAAGAACATATATGATATGCGATTTTGTTCAATTCCAGCATGTCTTGAGTGAAGTATATGCAGATTTCAGCATGGTAGATTGTGTTTATGATGAGGAGTATGAGTTATTTTATTGATTTGGATGTTTGAGTTGACCGGTATCGCAAGATTACGCCGTTATACCGTCGAAATGTACTGAGAGTGAATATTGACACGTACATGTATTGGTTTGAGCTGAATGTTGATCTTGTATCTATTGAATATGTTATTTCAGATCGATCTCGACCACCTTCGACGTCAAGACTTCGACCTCGATAAAGATTGGACAACGAAAGATATAATTCAATGTTTGATTGGGGAATATAACTCGAATCAGATCAGGTTTGAGTTTCCCACAAACCACATACTAGTTTTTATACCGTGCTATGTTTGTGTACAAACATTGAGATAGGAGAGTCATTGGCAGATATGCCAAGTTTCTAGACGTTCGGTAGTATCGAGGCATAGGAGAACATCAACTCCGATTGTAGATATTCGATACAGACAAGACCAAAGTTTAGGAATAAGACGTACCGCCACCCCGATTGGGAGAGTAGGTAGGAGAATTGTTACGTCTTATTCACACCGGGATCAATAGACTTAGATATAATTCGAGTCAAAGAATAAGATTCAAAGATGTTTTATCTGTCTTTATTAATGTGTCATATATGTCGATTCATGTGTTATGATTTTATACTATTGCATGACATGCATGTATACATGTTTTATACTATGATTGTTCTCACCGGAGTGTCCGGCTGTTGTTGTGGCTGTATGTGTGCATGACAACAGGTGGGACAAGATCAGGATCAAGGAGACCGTGACTGAGATTGGAGAGCGTGGTGACTTCGGGCGTAGAAGATGAACTAGTAGTTTTACATTTGATATGTGATGTGTTATAAATGTTGTATTACTGTAATGGGACAAGAAATGTACCTACGTTTGCTGAAATAAAATAGAGATATTACTAATGTATGATTTATATACAATTTTTTTTGATATTAAAAGCAAAATTTTGACCCACATTTTCTAGCATAGATCCATTTAATCCCAAAGACAATTGAGTTAGAGCTCGGGTCCCCACAACAGGTGGTATCAGAGCGATCGATCTTTCAGGCTGAACTTGAAGTGAATGAGAGGGGTAGATCGAGTCGTCTTCCTTTCTTTGATGATGCTAGCATGCTATTAATTGTATGTTGATTTACATATGTTCTATATGAAAGCATGTTTCTTGTGGTAATACATGTTTATTTGTTTATCTGATTGATTGCGACATGTATTAAGATTAAAATGAATCAGACCCGATTCTGAATCAGAGGTATATGATCAGAGGAGGACTGAGACAGATTGTATAGATTTTGTACTAATCCGTTTGATAATCAGATATGCCTCCTCGAAGAGCAGCAGTGTCTGTGTGTCCGGTACTAGAACAGGGCAGTACTTCTAATAATCCGATGGATGTTACTGCAACAACGATGGAGACAATATTGAAACGGTTTCAATCCTTCAAACCACCGACACTGAAAGGTACTGAGAGCGCTATGGATTGCGAAAGCTGGTTAGATGACATTGAGATGCTATTTGAATCTCTTGAATATACCGATGAACGCCGAGTGAAGTTAATTGGTCATCAACTGCATGAAGTCGCAAAGAACTTGTGGTTTACCACAAAAAGAGCGTTGGAGCATCATGGCACAGAGATCACTTGGAAAGTCTTTAAAGCAGAATTCTATCACGTTTCTTTCCCATGTCATACAGAAAAGATAAAGGTGCCGAGTTTGCCAATCTGAGACAGGGACAGCTGAACATTGAAGAATATGTGGCAAAGTTTTCGACATTGCTCCGATTTTCTCCTCATGTTGCAGAGAGTGACGAGGCTATTGCAGATCAGTTTATCAATGGCTTGAATCCGGATATATTTACTTTGTTGAATACCGACAGACCGAACAACTTTTCAGATGCCTTGAACCGAGCCAAGGGAGCGGAAGCAGGCCTGATTAAGCAACGAGGACTTTCGTATGCTGCTCCGACTCCGGGACCGCCACAACCTTTAGTTCAAACCCCTCCCAGATTTGAGAGTGGTGCTAGTATTAGCGGGAGGAAAGACCAGTTAAAAGTGAAAGGCAAACAGTTCAAAAGATCAGGGAGCAGTTCGTCGAGCTCCAGTGGGTCACGACAGAAGGGTTCTGGCCAGAGTACAGAGTATACAGCAGTATATTGCAGTTTTTGTGGAGGCAGACATGCCACTGAGCAGTGTCAGGGTGTGATGGGTCGATACAACATCTGCAGACAGCAGGGACATTTCGCCAAAGTCTGTCCACAGAGAGGTTCACAGAGAATCCAAGGTGCAGTATCATCTGCATCAGTACCTCAGCCTGAGAGGCAAGCATCATCTGTCCATTCCTTTCAGCTAACATCTCCACAAACCCAGCCCCGAGCCAGAGGTAGCCAGACACTGAGCCAGCCTTCTAGACAGCAAGCTCAGGTGTTTGCACTGACAGAGGAGGAGGCCCAAGATGCACCAGACGATGTTGTCGCAGGTAACTGTTTTCTTTGCGGTTATCGTGCCTATGTATTGATTGATACGGGTGCATCTCATACATTCATATCAGAGCGTTTTGCATTATTACATTCATTGCCTGTCGAATCATTAACTACGGTAGTGTCTGTTTCTTCACCGTTGGGAAGTGGTCTTATATCTGTGACTTCGGTTAGACATTGTATACTAAAGTTTGAGGGTCATGAGATTGATTTAGATTGTATTGTGCTTGGGTTATCTGATTTTGATTGTATTGTCGGTATCGATATGTTAACCAAGTACCGAGCCACTGTAGATTGTTTCCAGAAGATTGTCAGGTTCAGACCAGAGATGGCTGACGAGTGTAAATTCTACGGTAAGGGTTCCAGATCTCGGATTCCCTTAGCATCTGTTTTGACGATGACACGATTGTTATAGAAATGAGCAGAGGGGTTCCTTGTCTATTCAGTAGATCTACGCAAATCGAGCCCAGCATTGGCAGATATGCCAGTAGTATGCGAGTTTGCTGATGTATTCCCAGACGAGATTTCAGGATTACCTCCAGCCCGAGAGGTAGATTTTTACATTGATCATATACCAGGTACCCTTACTATATCTCGAGCTCCCTATAGAATGGCACTTATTGAATTGAAAGAATTGAAAGAACAGCTCGAAGATTTACTGGCCAAATGTTATATAAGACCGAGTGTATCTCCTTTGGGCGCACTAGTGCTATTTGTTCGCAATAAAGATGGTTCGATGATATTGTGCATTGATTACCGGCAACTAAACAAAGCAACGGTGAAGAACAAATATCCTTTGCCTCGTATCGACGATTTATTTGATCAGTTGCAGGGATCTTATGTCTATTCCAAGATCGATCTGCGATCTGGATATCACCAACTTCAAGTCAGAGATGCAGACATACCGAAGACAACATTCCGAACCAGGTATGAACATTATGAGTTTGTTGTCATGCCTTTTGGGTTAACGAATGCTCTAGCTGTGTTCATGGGACTGATGAACCGTGTCTTTCAGAAATATCTGGATGAGTTTGTTATTGTTTTTATTGAAGATATTTTGGTATATTCCAAGAACGTGATTGAGCATGCCGAACATTTGAGAATTGTGCTGAGAATTTTGAGAACTAAAAAATTATATGCTAAATTATCGAAATGCGAGTTGTGGTTGAGACAGGTTGTGTTTTTGGGGCATATCATATCTGGAGACGGTATATCTGTTGACCCGAGCAAAGTCGAGGCAGTGATTAGTTGGCCTAGACCGAATTCTGTGACAGAGATACGCAGTTTCATGGGTTTGGGAGGCTATTACCGGCGATTTATCAAAGATTTCTCTAGTATCGCAAAGCCGATCACTCAGTTGACTCAAAAGAATACTCCGTTTATTTGGTCAGAAGCTAGTGAGTCCAGTTTTTTGGAATTGAAGAAAAGATTAACATGTTCTCCAGTGCTGACTATTCCTTCAGGTACTGGTGATTTCGTTGTATATTGTGATGCATCTCACAGAGGGCTATGATGTGTTCTGATACAGCGAGGACATGTCATTGTTTATGCCTCGAGACAATTGAAGCCACACGAGACTCGTTAACCAATTCATGATCTTGAATTGGCGGCTATCGTATTTGCACTGAAGATATGACGACACTATCTCTACGGCGAAAATTTTGAAATCTATTCTGATCACAAGAGCGCAAATACATGTTTTCAGAGTTAGAGTTGAATATGAGACAGCGTAGATGGCTAGAGTTACTGAAAGATTTTGACTGTGAAATGAAGTACTATCTACGGAAGTCTAATGCAGCAGCGGATGCCTTGATTCGAAAGGGATGTGCTCTATCCTTGTCGACGATAGGTGTTTCGAATTTGATTGAAAACTGTTGTTTGTCTGGATTAGTATTCGATACAGATAGTAGACCATTGCGACTTGCTACGATTCAAGTGGAACCGGATTTGATTGTTCGCATTAAAGAAGCATAGAAAAATGATCCGAATGTTCAGAAGTCGATTGAGATGGTTAGATCAGGACATCAGTCAGAGTATCAGGTACATGATCATGTTTTGTATGTGAATAACCGTCTTGTAGTGCCAGATATTTCAGATTTGAAACAACGGATTTTATCAGAAGCGCACTGCAGCCGGTTCAGTATTCATCCTGGTGGCAGAAAGATGTACAACGATCTAAAGACACAGTTTTGCTGGAAAAAGATGAAATCAGACATTACAGAGTTTGTATCTAAGTGTTTGAATTGCCAACAGGTGAAGGCCGAGAGGAAGAAACTCGGAGGTTTACTTCAGATTTTATCTATTCCTGAATGGAAATGGGATCACATTTCCATGGATTTTGTTACGAAGTTACCACGATCATCCCGGGGCTGTGATGCGATTTGGGTCGTGATTGATAGATTGACCAAATCAGCATGCTTTATTTCGTACAGAATGACGTACCGACATGATCAGATGGCAGAGATATATGTCAGAGAGGTGGTAAGATTGCATGGTATGCCGAAATCTATAGTATCAGATCGTGATCCCCGATTCACTTCACATTTCTGGCACAGTTTACAGCAGGATTTAGGTACGACATTGCCCCTGAGTACTGCATATCATCCTCAGACCGATGGACAGTCAGAGTGGACTATCCAGACACTAGAGGATATGCTGAGAGCTGTAGCGCTAGATTTTGGCACTATTTGACAAGATTCACTACCAATTTGTGAATTCTCGTACAACAACAGCTATCAAACAAGCATCGAGATGGCACCATTTGAAGCTTTATACGGAAAGAAGTGCAGATCTCCTCTGTATTGAGATGATATATCTGAGATACAAGAACTTGGGCCTGATATGATCCGAGAGATGATTGAGAAAGTGAAATTAATACAGAAAAGAATGAAGACAGCACAGGATAGACAAGACAAGTATGAAAATGTACGTCGTCGACCGTTAGTGTTTGAACAGGGAGACATAGTGTTTTTGAAGATATCTCCTTTCAGAGGCATTGTCTGGTTTGGAAAACATGGGAAATTGTCTCCTAGATACATCGGTCCATACGAGATTCTTGAGAAGATTGGTGATCGTGCATACCGACTTGCTCTTCCTCCTTCTCTATCTAGGATACATGATGTCTTCCATGTATCGATGCTGCATAGATATATGCCGGATGTTTCTCATGTCATTCAGTTTGATGAAGCCGAGCTTGATCACACTTTAAGTTATATTGAACAGCCAACTCATATTCTTGATCGGAAAGAAACACAGCTCAGAACGAAGACTATTCCGCTAGTGAAAGTCCAGTGGAGTCACCATGGCATCGAAGAAGCTACTTGGGAGACAGAGTCAGACATGAGACATAGATTTCCCGAGTTATTTTATAGATGTGATTATTCTTATTCAGCTTCTATTACACATTTCTTTCTATTATGATTGATTATCTATGATTTCGAGGACGAAATCTGATCTTATGGGGGGAGAAATGTAATGCCCGAGATTTTGACTCTGTTAATCTGAAATTACTGAATTTGAATTGATATGATTATATTCGTGCCATTCCGAGAACAGATTGGACAAAGTATAAGAATTAAAAAGAAGAAAAGATGAGTTGGGCCGAAGGTTGTGCGCCCGGGTGGAAGTCTTTGACCGCCCGAGCGCTACATGATAAAGGAAGAGGGCCGAAGGTTTTGCGCTCGGGCGGAAGTCTTTCATCGCCAAGCGTGCTTGTATAAAATTCCAGGGCTGAGAGTTTTGCGCCCAAGTGGAACTTTATGTCCGCCCGAGCCCAAGACGTGTTGAACAAATCATAAGCCATTTGCCCCTCACCATGCATGATATATAAGAGTGCACTTCCATACCTTTCACTCTTCATCAGCAACCACCGAGAGGAACTCCATGAAAGCTCAAGAATCATCAAACTTCATCCTATCTTAGACATTTGATTGTGAAGAATGTAATCATCCGATTTTCGATCCGAGTTCATATTCTTGTTCTTCTTTTTACAAGCTATCAAAAGAGGTAAGTATTGCTACATTTCAGCATGTTTTGAAGTTGAGATGTTGGGAGAAATCAGATTTTGATTTCTATTATGTGTTCTTATGATTATTGTGAACCTATATTCGTAATTGGATAGAAGAACGGATATGATATGCGATTTTGTTCAATTCCAGCATGTCTTGAGTGAAGTATATGCAGATTTCAGCATGGTAGATTGTGTTTATGATGAGGAGTATGAGTTATTTTATTGATTTGGATGTTTGAGTTGACCGGTATCGCAATATTACGTCGTTATACCGTCGAAATGTACTGAGAGTGAATATTGACACGTACATGTATTGGTTTGAGCTGAATGTTGATCTTGTATCTATTGAATATGTTATTTCAGATCGATCTCGACCAGCTTCGACGTCAAGACTTCGACCTCGATAAAGATTGGACAACGAAAGGTATAATTCAATGTTTGATTGGGGAATATAACTCGAATCAGATCAGGTTTGAGTTTCCCACAAACCACATACTAGTTTTTATACCGTGCTATGTTTGTGTACAAACATTGAGATAGGAGAGTCATTGGCAGATATGCCAAGTTTCTAGACGTTCGGTGGTATCGAGGCATAGGCGAACATCAACTCCGATTGTAGATATTCGATACAGACAAGACCAAAGTTTAGGAATAAGACGTACCGCCACCCCGATTGGGAGAGTAGGTAGGAGACTTGTTACGTCTTATTCACACCGGGATCCATAGACTTAGGTATAATTTGAGTCAAAGAATAAGAGTCAAAGATGTTTTATCTGTCTTTATTAATGTGTCATATATGTCGATTCATGTGTTATGATTTTATACTATTGCATGACATGCATGTATACATGTTTTATACTATGATTGTTCTCACCGGAGTGTCCGGCTATTGTTGTGGCTGTATGTGTGCAGGACAACAGGTGGGACATGATCAGGATCAAGGAGACCGTGACTGAGATTGGATAGCGTGGTGACTTCGGGCGTAGAAGATGAACTAGTAGTTTTACATTTGATATGTGATGTGTTATAAATGTTGTATTACTGTAATGGGACAAGAAATGTACCTACGTTTACTGAAATAAAATAGAGATATTACTGATATATGATTTATATAAAATTGTTTTTTATATTAGAAGCAAAATTTTGACCAGCATTTACTAGCAAAGATCCAATTAATCCCAAAGAAAATTGAGTTAGAGCCCGGGTCCCCACATTTGACTCGTCAGATATAAGCTTTCTAGAGACATGTGAGTCCTGTCTGAAAGGAAAAATGACCAAGGCCCCTTTCCTAAGGAACGTAGATCGTGCACATGATCTATTGGATTTGATCCACACATATGTGTGTGGCTCGCTAAATGTTAGCACGAAATTTGGCCATTCATACTTCATTAACTTTACCGATGACCATTCGAGGTATGAGTATGTTTATTTAATGAAATACAAGTCTGAATCCTTTGAAATGTTAGAAAAATTCATAGCAGAAGTAGAGAAACAATTAGGAAAGAGTATTAAAACACTACGATCATATTGAGGTGGAGAATACTTGAGTACCGAGTTTCAAGACTACCTTAAAAAGAATGATTCTATCATATTGGAATCCGCATGCCACACCCCAGTTGAATTGTGTGTTAGATCGTCATAATCAGAAATTAATGGACATGGTCTGATCTAAAATGGGATTCACTGAGCTGCCACTATCTCTTTTGGGATATGCGCTTGAAACAGAGACATGTTGTTGAATAAAGTCCACACAAAAGTAGTGGATAAAACTCCATATGAGATATGGATGGGAAAGCCGCCAAATATTCTTACTTAAGAATATAGGAATGTCCCTTGCTTACGTGAAGCAGGAAGTGACAGACAAATTGGATAGTGGAGCCAATTTGTGCCACTTTGGGGAACATCCAAAGAACACTATTGAATATTAGTTCTATTATCCTAGTTAACAAAGGTGTTTGTTCCAAGGAATGTCACCTTCTTAGAGAAGGAATTTCGATTAGATAGAAAAAACTAGATGATAGAACTTGATGAGATTCGAGAACCTCCTACTACACAACTAGTAGAATCCACAACCCAACAGTCAATCAAAGAAACACAAGCTCCTAGGAGATCCGAAAGGATCTAAAGGCCGCCTAATAGGTTGAGCCAGCTTCTTGAAGAGGGCCCGAGATTTATTTGCTATTAAATTGTGATTGTTGATTTTGAATTGATATGATTATGAAGGATCGCTCCGGGACTTGAAATGAGATTTCATGTGATAAAATGTAAGTGCAAGACAGTACCTCTCACGCACATGCGCGACATGATGCCCGCACATGCGCGAAATGGACAGAGCGCATATGCGCGAAGTGAGGCGCGCATATGCGCGAGCTGTGCGAGAATCAAAGAACAACTACAGAGAACCTTGCGCATATGCACGAAGATGGGGCGCGCATATGCGCGAGCTGCCGAGAAGCTTATCGCGGAGACCAATAGGTCTCGCGCATATGCGCCAGTTGAGGTCGCGCATATGCACGAGACGTGCAGTATGTATATTGAGCCACATGGTCCCTTACATGCAATTGATATATATATATATATATATATATATATATATATATATATATATTATATATATATATATATATGGTCATTCCTTCAGCAATTCAGACGAGAGAAGTTCAAGGTTTAGGAATTTGAAGATTACGCAAAATCCGTCCGTTCGATTTTGAATCTAACTACAACACTATGTTCCTATCGAGGCAGGCTACAACTGGACGTAAGTTTTATTACGTTTGATATGATTTAAAATTATGGTATTGACAGAATCGGATATGATTCATATATGATGTTCTTGATTTGTTAGACATCGTATAATCAAAACCTGATTAAAGAACATATATCGTATAGAATTGTTATGATTTTCAGAATGGAATTGATTGAGATTTGATAACAGATTTGTATTGTTATCGACTATGAGTTGTAGGAATTGATGTCTGTTGATTTGTATTGCTGGGTATATCGAGATTGTACAGTTATGCTGTTCAAACGGAATTTGATTTAGTTCTGATTATATCCAGTATTGATCTGGGTTGTATATTGATACGATATCCTCGATATTGTCATTGCCAGATTGAGTATTGACAGGAATTGAAGTTGAGACTTCGACAGAGCCATATTAACAGAAAGAAATGTATAAATCAATGTTGATTCGGGATTGCACAACTCGAGTTAGAATTGACTTGAGTTTCCATAAATCACATACCTTATTGTATTGCATGGATATCTGCAATTTATGAGATTGATATGTGTGGTCTATTGATTTATAGGCAAAGTATGTATTGAGTCCTTGGCTGATTTGCCTAATCTTTGGCTGATTTGCCAAGTCTTCGGCTGAGTCGTTAAGACACTGGATGTTGGTTTATGTCGATGTTTCTTAGGGATTGATTCATTCCTATCGCTGAGATTCGATATATGAGAAAATATCTAGAAACCGGGATCCCTAGATTAGAGATGAGTCGAGTATGAGATGATGAGTCACGAGTGATTTACAGTGTTATATCATTTCATGTTTTCAGATTTTGATACATGTTATTGATATGTGTTTCATGCTTTTATATATGCTTTTATATGACTGCATGTTTACATTATTTATACTGGGATTATGTTCTCACCAGAGTTATCCGGCTATTGTCTTGTTTGTATGTGTGCATGACAACAGGTGGGGCAGGATCAGGATCAGGAAGAGGATGAGAGGTGCAGAATAAGCGTGGAGATTCGGACTTAGAGTAGATTGGTTTTCAGTACTTGATATAGTGACTGAACTTTAGTTGAGATAAATAAATGTTGTACAAGACTTGTACCTTTATTTTGATATGTATATCATATCGAATACATTACGTTTCCGCACTTGCATTTAAAAAAAAAATTATGTCCCACATTACTTAATTATTATATTGATTCTTAATAATGATTAAGAAGACGAATTGGGTTCGGGTCCCCACAGTAGGTGGTATCAGAGCGACAGGTTATGTAGACTGAGATAGAAGATAGTGAGCGGGGTAGATTGAGTTTTCTTTCCTTGCTTTGATTGCTAGCATGTGTTTATTGCTTTAATACATGTTTACCTGAATTATCTGATTTGATTGGTAATATGTATTATTTAGAATGAATCAGAACCAATTCTTGATCAGCAGTAAGATGATCAGAGGAGGACTGAAACAGGTTGTTGTATTACAAGTGTTAACCCTTTTGATAATCAGATATGCCTTCTCGAAGAATACCAGAACAGGGTAGCACATCGAATCCTCCTATGGATGTGACAGCAACACCGATGGAAACGCTACTGAAGAGGTTTCAGTCATTCAAACCGCCAACCCTGAAAGGAACAGAGAGTTCAGTTGACTGTGAGTGTTGGTTAGATGATATAGAGATGCTGTTTGATCCCCTGGATTACAGTGATGAGCGCCGAGTCAGACTGAGAGGGCACCAGTTGCATGACGTTGCAAAGAACTGGTGGATCATGACAAGGAGGGCCTTGGAGCATCGAGGTACGACTATTACCCAGAATGTATTTAAAACTGAATTTTATCAATGATTCTTTCCTGTATCGTCCAGAAAGGACAAGGGTGCAGAGTTTGCCAATTTGAGACAGGGCCAGTTGAACATTGAAAAATATGTGTCCAAGTTCTCTACCTTGTTGAGGTTTTCTCCACATGTTGCCGAGAATGATGAGGTCGTTGCCGATTAGTTTATCAATGGACTGAACCCCGAGATCTTTACATTGGTAAACACCGGGCGACCGAATAACTTTTCTCATGCTCTAAACCGAGCCAAAAGAACCGAAACCGGTATGATGAGACAGAAATGAGCTTCGTTTGTGCCTCCAGCACCGAGACCACAACAATCCCCTCCATGATTTGAGAGTGGCAATAGCAGTAATGGAAAGAAAGATTTTCTGAAGGCCAAAGGGAAGCAGTTTAAGAAGTCTGGCAGCAGTTCTTCTAGCTCCAGTGGTTCCAAACAGAGTTATACCGGAACTTACTACAGAACTTGCGGAGGGAGACATCCCACAGAGCAATGCCAATAAGTGCTTGGTAGTTGCCACATCTGCAGAAAGCAGGGAAATTTTTCCATAGTATGTCCACAGAGAGGTTCCCAAAGATCCCAGGGAGCCGAATCATCAGGATCAGCAGCACAGACTGATAGACGATCGGCTGTTGTTCATTCATTTCAACCAGCACCATCTCAGTCACAGCTGTAAGGCCCAAGATGTTATTACTGTAATCTGAGGTTAATTTGAAATGATTTATTTATTAATTAAGATAATTATAGACGGAACGGATCAGACCGGGAGAACCGAAAGAAGATTGACATGACATGAAGTATAAGAAGAGTCCTCGCGCACATGCGCGACAGGTATCGGCACACATGCGCGAAAATTACAGAAGCATCGGCGCACATGCGCGAGATAAGGCGCGCATATGCGCGACCCATCCAGAAACTTTGGCGCATCTGCGCGAGATGAAGCGCGCATATGTGCGAGTTGTTCGAATAGTCCTTGCCGAGACCCGTAGGTCTCGCGTATATGTATATATATATATATATGTATATATGCCTTCGAATTTCCTCAGAAACAAAGGAAAGAATCGAGGTGAAAAGCTTCAGGAGAAGAGTGAAATATCCTTACGCTTTTTGTGAGAAATCCGTCCGTCAGATTTGAAATCCGACTTCAGTACTGTGCTCCTATCAATGCAAGCTACAACTGGACGTAAGTTTTGTTACGTTTAGACATGATTTGAACTTATGATATTTTCAGAATTGAATACGAATCAGATATGATATTTCTGCTATAGTAGACATCGTATAATTGAAGTCAGATTAAAGAACAGACTGTTTCTTTAATTGTTATGATTTCCGGAATCTATTTGACTGAGATTCAATATCAGATTTGTATTATCGTTGAAATTATAAGTTATATCGGTATTGATTATGAATTCTGATATTATATCTGTGATGTTGAGATTGACGGGGTTATCAAGACTGTATTGTTATGATGTCGAAACATCAGTTGATTTAGATTTATCATATTCAGTAATGATCTCGATTGTATCGTGTTATCGTTGATATGAATTAGATTGTACCTTTTTCAGATATGGATCAGATTATATACTGATTCGAGTATTGATCAGAACAGGTTTTGAATTGAGTTATATACTGATATTGTAATTATACGATTTTCAATGCCAGACTAGGTATGGACAGATCAGAATACAAGACTTCTTCTTCGTCAGACCGAGAAGACAAAGGTATAAATTAATGTTGAGTTGGGATTGCACAACTCGAGTGAGGTTTGGCTCGAGTTTCCCTAAATCACATACTTTATTTCATTGCGTTGACATTTGCACATTATCACATTGATATGTTTAGCTTATTGAATTATAGCAGAGCAAGAGTTTGAGTCTAGGACAGATCAGCCTAGCTAGGGCAGAATCGCCGAGTTTTTGTCAGAACCGCTAAGACTCTAGACTTACGGTGTATCGATGAGCTTAGATGTTGATCGACTTCTATTGTAGACATTCGATACAGCATTCCGAAGTCTAAATTAGATCGGGATCCCTAGGTTAGAAATAAGTTAAGATAAGATAACAAGTCATTGACTTAAATACATATTCGTATTGATTCATGTAATCAGATTGGATACATGTCTTAATAATTGTTTATGTTTTATATATGTTTATATTAAATGCATATGTATACATTATTTATACTGGGATATGTATATCTCACCGGAGTTATCCGGCTGTTGTCTTGTTTTGTATGTGTGCATGACAACAGGTGGGACAAGATTGAGATCAAGAAGATGATGAGAGAAGATGAGTTTAGAGTGGTGATTCCGGACTTGGATATAGATAGGTTTTATTACTTGATTGTAGTAGTTGAACATAGTTTTGAACTAGATGCATGTTATACAGGATTTGTATTATTATACTGGTTTGTATAATAGAATGATTCCATTACCTTCCACATTTTAAAAAAAAAAATTTAGACCCTGTTTATTCTAATTGATTAAATTAGTCCAAAGATGATTAGCGTTCGGGTCCCCACAACAGTTGGTATCAGAGCAATAGATCCTTTAGACTGAGATAGAAGAGAATGAGCGGGGTAGATTGAGTTTTCTTTCCTTGCATGTGCCTGCTAGCATGGGATTTATTTTAATGTTGACTTACATTGTATATGCTAGCATGATACTATTTGTTACTGCTTTGAAATACATGTGTACCTGATTATCTGAGTTGAATTGGTATTATGGATTATTGAGTTTGAATCAGATCTGATTCATGATCAGCAATAAGATGATCAGAGAAAAATTGGAACAGATTTGTAGTATTTGGGTACTAATGTTTTGATGAGCAGATATAACTCCACGGAGAATTCCAGAAAGGGGTAGTATTTCGACTGAACAGATAGATGTATCAGAAACCCAGATGAAATACAGTTGAAAGAATTTCAGTTATTTCAGCCGCCGATTCTGAGTGGTACCGAGACGTCTGAAGATTGTGATAACTGGTTTGATGACATATAAATACTGTTCGATTTACTTGGTTGTCCAGATGAACAGAGAGTTAAAATTGTGCCTAACCTGTTACGAGAAGCCGCCAGGAGTTGGTGGATTACAAGTAAAAGAATGTTAGAACAGAGAGGTACAGTGATTTCGTGGGAAATATTCAGAACTGAATTTTTTCGAAGATTTTTCTCAGTTTTGTACCAAGAGGACAAGAAAGCAGAGCTTGAGAATTTGAGATAAGGTCAACTGAATATTGAAAGATATGTTGCTAAATTCTCTACTCTACTGTATTTTGCTCCTCATGTAGTTGGGAATGATGAAGCTGCAGCGGATCAGTTCATCAGAAGATTGAATTCGGAGATAGTTGCATTGATGAATATACAACGACCTTACCATTTTGCTGATGCCTTGAGTAAAGCAAAGAGAGCGGAGGCGAGTCTGATTAGACAACTAGGAAGGTTGTGTACGATGCAAACCCAGACAAAGCAATCCCCTCTCCGAATTGATCGCGGCAGCACGAGTGGAAAGCAAGATTTGCTGAAAGCTCGAAAGAAGCCATTCAAGAAGTTAGGGAGTGGTTCCTCTAGTTCCATTTGTTCAAGCCCGAGTTATACTGGAGTTTACTGCAGAATGTGCGGAGGAAGACATCCCACGGAGCAATGCCAGGGAGTGACTAGTAGTTGCCATATCTGTCGATAGTCTGGACATTTTGCGAGAGTTTGTCCACAGAGAGGTTCCCGCAGATTTCAGGGAGCTGGACCATCTGGTGGCAATGACCGAGGAACAGACACATGACACACCTGATGATATAGTGGCAGGTACTGTTCTTTTATGATTATATTGCATATGTATTGATATATACTAATGCATTTCCTATGATTATTTTTGACTGAATTGCATGGAGATATGCGTTATCGATTGGGTCTGTTTGTACTGTAGTATTGATTCCCTTACTTTTTGGGAAAGAAAGATTGATATCAGAGATTTCTGTGAGATATTGTATACTACAGTAAGATGAGAATAAGATCGAGTTAAATTATGATGTACTTTTGTTTTCTGATTTGACCGCATTATTGATATTAATATGCTGAACAAGTACAAAACTATTATAGATTCCTTTCATGAGAGTATAAGATTCAGACCAGATAAGGCTGATGAGTAGGAATTCTACAGTAAGGATTCTAGATCTAGAATTCCTTTGATATCTGTATTGTCTATGACTCTATGGATACAGAAAGGAGCAGATGGCATCCTTATGTATTTAGTAGACGTACTGAAATCGAGCCTAGCATTGGCAGATTTGCCAGTAATGTACGAGTTGGCTGATGTTTGCCCAGATAAGATTTCAGATTTGCTTTATATCAGAAAGATATATTTCAGAATTGAATTGAGATCAGGAACTGTTTATTTTATTAGAATTCAGTACGAAATGATATTGAATGTACAGAATGACACTGAATGAATTGAAAGAATTGAAAGATCAGTAGAAGAGTACCTACCAGGAGATACATCTGATTTAGTGTTTCTCTTTGGTATGTTTCAGTATGTTCAGAGATATTCTGTTGATTTCATGCTTGTTGTATCTATGATATTTTGATATACTTGCAGCATATGATTGATTGAATCGAATATCTGAAGATTGTATTGAATATTCTGAGAACTGTGATTATTGTATACAGAAATTATTCAGATATGAACCCTGCTTGAAACAGATTGTATTCAGAGTATGTAATATATGAAGTTAGTATACCGATTGATTTTGACACAGTGGAGATTATGATCAGTGACTGAAAATGATACCGATATCAGAAAGATCGGAAATTTTTGAAATGTCAGATATTTATTTGTGATCTGAGTTGGCAGATTTTCTTATACAATTGTTGTTTTGTATCCGCTTGAGTATTGTTATTGTTCTAAAACAGTATTTGAGACAGCTTATATTGTTTGGGGGCATATTATATTTGCAGATGATATATAGCAGTTGATCCGACCGACATGAAGACGTGATTGATTAGTCAGAATTGACAATATTGCCAGAAATTTCCGTTTTATGAGTTTAATGAACTCACTAGATCAGTATAGAATATTGATATTGTGAATCTGATTTGATAGCACCGTTATTCTAAGCCATTGGTTAATACAGACTATTCAAACCGAATCAGAGCTAAATTCGAGAATTACGATAGTTCAGAGATTTAACCAGAATATTCAGAACTTAATTTCAATAATCAGAGCAGAGCAATGATCAGAGTGACAGGTATGTGAGTTTTACTGTATGAGAATGATTATCTTGTGATGTCAAATGTTTCAGAATTGTACAACAGAATTTGATATCAATAGTCAGAACCAAATACCAGGTAGGTATTTTTTTTAAAATTATATTAATATCTGATATGTTTATACCAAATAGTTCAAATTTGAAATGACAGATAGTGTCATAAGCGCCCAGGAATGGAGTCAGTATTCGTTCAGGTAACAGAAAGTGTATAATAATTCGAACAGACAGTTTTGATATAGACAGATTAAATCAGTTATAATAGAATTGTACTGAAATGTTGGCAGAATTTGTACTAATATGTCTGCATTGTCAATAAATGAAGACAGAAAGATAGAAATCAGAAGATTTATTACAGAATTTGTATATCCTTGACTAGACATGGAAAGTATAATTAGATAAATTTCGTAATAAGATCACTGTAAAACTTTTCAGATTTTGATGTGATATGATTATGATTGACATATTTTTCAATCCATATCTATTAGTTTGTACCAGATAACGTACAAACATGACCAAATGACACAGATCGATGTCAGAAAAGTGGTCAGAATAACTAGAATGCCGAAGTAGAGTATATCAGATTGTGATTTTGCTTGAGTTTGTATTTGTGGCAGAACATACCATGAACTCATTCCTATATTATCCACCGACTGACAGATAGCCATAGTATACTATCCAGATATTGGAAGGTGTCCAGGGAGCTGCAGTGCTGGATGCTAGCACTAATTGATATGACAAAGAAAATGTAGCTAATTCAAGAAAGAATGAAGATAGCTCACAGACTAGACAGACTTAATATGCCAACGTCGGATGGTGACGATTGGTATTTGATGCTGAAGATTTAATATATCCTTGAATGGGATAAACAGATTTGATAACAGCTGATGGTAGTTATTTGTTATGAGCTGTGGGTTGGTATATACGGATGCTTTATAGCCAGTATTGCGAGATTGACTTTGTCAGAGCTATTTTGAGAGATAGAATCTAATATAAGATTGAGATTGCAGAATAGATTCATTGAGATGAATTTTTGATTTAAACTCTTTATACATTTCTTCTGATAGATCTGAATTGATTACTTGCGAGTTCGAGGAGGAATTAGATCTAAGAGGTGGAGAAATGTAAGGCCCGAGATGTTAATACTGTAATCTGAGATTAATTTGAAATGATTTATTTATTAATTAAGATAATTATAGACGGAACGGATCAGACCGAGAGAACCGAAAGAAGATTTGACATGACATGAAGTATAAGAAGAGTCCCCGCGCACATGCGCGACAGGTATCGGCGCACATGAGCGAAAATTAGAGAAGCATCGGCGCACATGCGCGAGATAAGGCGCGCATATGCGCGACCCGTCCAGAAACTTTGGCCCATATGCGCGAGATGAAGCGCGCATATGCGCGAGTTGTTCGAATGGTCCTTGCCGAGACCCGTAGGTCTCGCGCATATGCGCGAGTGATGTCGCGCATATGCGCGAGATGTGGCACCTCGACCCAATTTAATAAAATACAGCGGAATTTAAAATTTTTACTTGAAGGGAGAAAGGATTCAAAATAAATTTCCATAAAACATTTACAACCAAAATAAATACATGATCATTCAAATGATGTAACAAAAACATAAAATATCATTCCTATGATCATGTCCAAAATTCCAACCCAAAACTTCTCCCTTCCATCTCTCTATGCATATGACTCCGGCCCACAATCAAGATTTTGAAAATGACGACCGCGGGTGCGGTATCCTCTACACCGCGGGTGCGGTGTGTCTACGGCAATTCTACCCAAAATGCTGAAATCAAGACCGCGGGTGCGCTGCTGCAAGGACCGCGGGTGCGGTGATGTCATGGCCAAAAACAATCTTTAAAGCAACTAAAATCGAACCGCAACGCTGATACAATACAACTACCATCAATGAACATCAACAATGCCACAAAATAATGATAACCAACCATACTATGACCCATAATCACAACTCTTAAAATCTAAACTAAATAATCCAAAAACATACGAGACTTAAACCGTACCGTACACCAGGTTTGGCTATTACAATCTCCCCTCCTTAAGGGAATTTCGTCCTCGAAATTGACGTCACTGCGCAAACAACTCAGGATACTTCTCTCTCATCTCATCCTCTAGTTCCCACGTGGCTTCTTAGATCAAATGATTCATCCAAAAGACTTTAACGATGCCGATCTCTTTGTTCCTCAACACTCTAACTCTGCGGTCCAAAATCTGGACTGGAATATCTTGATAGGTCAAATTCGGCGTCAAATCCAATGGCTCGTGGCGAAGAACATGGGAAGGATTCGCAATATACTTCCTGAGCATAGACACATGAAAAACATTGTGAACTTTGTCAAGATTTGGCGGTAAGGCTAACCTGTAAGCTCGATCACCAACTCTATCCAAGATTTCGAATGGGCCAATAAGTCTCGGACTCAACTTTCCCTTCTTGCCAAACCGCTTCACACCCTTGAGAGGTGCTATCTTCAAAAACACATGGTCGCCAATCTCAAACTGCAACGGTCTGCGACGCACATCAGCATAGATCTTCTGTCTCGACTGTGCTGTCTTCATCCTCTCTTGAATAACCGCAACAACATCAGCTGTCTGTTGGACCAACTCGGGACCCAACATCTTCCTCTCACCAATCTCATCCCAATACAAGGGCGATCTACACTTTCTGCCATAAAGTGCTTCATACGGTGCCATGCCAATCGTCGCTTGGTAACTGTTATTATATGTGAACTCAAAAATAGGCAATTTGGAATCCCAGCTACCAGGATAATCAATAGTACCAGCTCTGAGCATATCCTCTATTATCTGAATAACTCTCTCTGATTGACCGTCGCTCTGAGGATGATATGCTATACTGAATGCTAACCATGAACCCATAGCTCTGTGCAAACTCTTCCAAAACTCTGAAGTAAATCTAGGGTCACAATCAGACACGATCGACACAGGAACACCATGAAGTCTAACAATCTCTGCTATGTACTCCTCGGCATACTGGTTCATGGAGTACGTCGCCTTGACTGGAAGAAAGTTTGTTGACTTGGTCAATCGATCAACAATAACCCAAATAGAGTTATAACCTTTCTGTGTTCTGGGAAGACCAGTCACGAAATCCATCGTAATATGCTCTCATTTCCATTGAGGAATCGGAAATGATAACAATGTCCCAGCAGGTCTCTGATGCTCGATCTTCACCTGCTGACAAGTTAGGCACTGAGAAATAAATATGGCAATATCCTTCTTCATACATGGCCACCAGTAAAGTCTACAAAGATCCTGATACATCTTAGTGCTTCCTGGATGTATCGAATATGGCGCGGTATGTGCCTCAGTCAAAATGTCTCGCTAAATATCATCACCAACAGGAACACAAATACGGCCTCTAAAAGTCACCAAACCATCTCCATTCAATCCAAACTCTGAATTATCTCTCTCCTCTGCTCTAGCTCTCATCTCTTCCAACTGAACATCAATGGCCTGCTCTCTACGGATCCTATCCGTCAAAGTAGCCCGAATAACCAACGCTGAAAAACGAGCAATGGTCCCCGGAACCACCAAAGCTATCTCCTCTCTCTGCAAGTCTAACAACAACGGCTGCTGAATCATCGGACTCAAAGAAGAACTCGACTTACGGCTCAAAGCATCAGCTACAACATTCGCTTTCCCTGGGTGGTAACTGATCGTCACATCATAATCTTTGACAAGCTCTAACCACCTCCTCTGTCGCATATTGAGCTCTTTCTGAGAGAACAAATACTTCAAACTCTTGTGGTCTGTGAAAATTTCACACTTTTTGCCATACAAATAATGTCTCCAAATCTTCAAGGGGAAAACCACAGCTGTCAGCTCCAAATCGTGCGTAGGATAATTCTTCTCATATTCCTTCAACTGGCGAGAAGCATACCTTTCCACGTTGCATCAGCACTGCACCAAGACTTTTCTTCGACGCATCGGTAAAAATAACAAAATCCTCGGAACCACTGGGCAATGCAAGGACAGGAGCTGTCGTCAACTTATCCTTCAACTCTTGAAATCCACTCTGGCAATCATTGGACCACTCGAACTTCACAGTCTTCCTCGTCAGATTGGTTAACGGCAGGGCAATCTTGGAGAAATCTGAAATGAAACGGCGATAGTAACCCGCCAAACCAAGAAAACTGCGCACCTCTGATACAGTGGTAGGGATAGGCCATTTCTGAATCACCTCAATCTTGGCCGGAACAACAGCTAAACCATCCTTCAAAACATGATGGCCTAGAAAAGAAATCTGCTCCAACCAGAACTCACATTTCTTCAACTTAGCATACAACCTCTTCTCTCTCAACAACTGAAGAACAACTCTAAGATGCTCTGCATGAAGCTCTCTGGTCTTGGAATAGATCAAGATATCGTCGATTAAAACAATGACGAAGCTATCCATATACGGCTTGAACACACGGTTCATCAGATCCATGAAGACCGAAGGAGCATTGGTCAGACCAAAAGACATCACAAGAAATTCATAATGATCGTACATGGTCCGGAACGCCGTCTTAGGGATATCAGACTCCCTAACCTTCAACTGATAATAGCCAGATCGCAGATCAATCTTCGAGAACACGGTAGACCCTTGCAGCTGATCAAACAAGTCATCTATCCGTGGCAACGAATACTTATTCTTAATAGTCACTTTGTTGATCTCTCTGTAATCAATGCAAAGACGCAACCACCCGTCTTTCTTCTTGACAAAAAGAACCGGAGCTCCCCAAGGCGAAGAACTCGGTCGAATGAAACCTTTATCCAAAAGATCCTGCAACTGCATCTTCAACTCCTTCATCTCTGTAGGGGCCATTCTGTACGGAGCCTTGGAAATAGGATCCGTACCCGGAACTAGATCAATCACAAAATCCACATCTCTGTTCGGCAGTAAACCCGGAACATCATCCTCAAACACATCAGAGAACTCTCTCACAACATAAATATCATCAATACTCCATTTCACAATCTTATCCACATCCACAATAGAAGCCAAGAACCCATCACATCCTCTAAACAACAACTTCTTAGCCTCAAAACACGAAATAAAAGGAAGGACCAGCGAAGTACCTGCACTGGCGAGCATACCTTCCCTATTGCCATCATCTGCAAATGACACTGTCTTAGCAACGCAATCAATCACTGCACGATAGGTCGATAGCCAATCCATGCCAAGAATAATATCAAATGCAACCATTGGGATAACAATCAGATCAGCATAAACCACTCGCTCATCAATTTGAACAGAGCACGCAAACACAATAGATGTCGGGCACAACACATCTCCCGAAGGTAAAACAACATTGAACTGGAGGGGAAGAACAGAAGGATCTATACCCAAAGATCTCAAAAACAATTCAGACATAAAAGAATGAGTAGCACCTGTATCAATCAACGTTGTAGCTACTCTCCCTGAAATTAAAATAGTGCTAGAGATCACAGAAGAATCATGATTTATACCTTCCTTCGTCATGGTAAAGATGCGACCCTGAACCTTCTCTTTACTTGTTCCTCTCGGACAATCTTTGGAAATGTGGCCTGCAGTGCCACATCGATAACAAGTATGAGTACCAAATCTGCACTCTCCCCGATGATGCCTGCTGCACTAGGGACACAAAGGCTTCTCGGGATCAGATGGGACTGCCGGTGGTTTAGGACTCGGTTCTAACTTGCCTTTCCCCTTGAAATGATTCCTTCCTCTTAGATTCGAACCCTGGCCTCTCTGAGCAATGGCCTGCTGTCTAGTCTGTCTCTCCCTAGCAATGTCTTTCTCGTCTTGCTCAGCCAACAACGCCTTAGACCCAATCTCCTTGAATGTCACAGCCTTCGACATGTTGATATCTCTTCTGATCTCCGCTCTAAGGCCTCGAATGAAATGATCACCTTTGTTTTTGTCGTTGGAAGCAATATACGGGGCAAACAAACAGCCCTCCTCGAACTTCAAGATGTTTTCATCAACATTCATGCCTCCCTGTCGAAGCTCCAAGAACTCAGTCACCTTCCTAGCTCGAAGTGCATCTGGGAAATACTTATCACAGAAAAGATCGGTGAAATCTTGCCACTTCAGAGCCGGTAGATCAACACTAACCTTGGTCGCATTCCACCAAATACGTGTAGCCTTGACTAACATGAACACTGCACAACTGATTATGTCCTTGTCCTCGTAGTTGAGATGATCAAAGATAGCCTCGAGTGCCTTAATCCACTCTACGGCCACTAACGGATCAGTGCTTCCTGCAAATTCCGGTGGATCCATCCTCTTGAAAGCAGTAAAGATGCCATCGGTACCAACTGCTTGAGCTACTTGGCCTCTCACTTGACCTCTGCCTTGGCCTGCACCTTGCATACGAAGCAACTGCTGGATCTGCTCACTATGGACCTTGGCTTGCTCTTTCAACAACTTGCCGAACTCATCGACAACTCTAGAGGAAGAACCATCCTCACCCTCTACGGCTTTCCTCTTAGGAGGAATACTCTACAATGTTCTCACAAAATAAAAATCAATAGATAACAATGAATAGATCTAGAAGAAGACATACCCGGACAGTTGAAAGTAGACGAAGTCATATGCATTGGCCCGAAGAACGATGCTCTGATACCACTAAATGTGACACCTCGACCCAATTTAATAAAATACAGCGGAATTTAAAATTTTTACTTGAAGGGAGAAAGGATTCAGAATACATTTCCATAAAACATTTACAACCAAAATAAATACATGATCATTCAAATGATCTAACAAAAACATAAAATATCATTCCTATGATCATGTCAAAAATGCGAACCAAAAACTTCTCCCTTCCATCTCTCTATGCATATGACTCCGGCCCACAATCAAGATTCTGAAAATGACGACCGCGGGTGCGGTGCCAACCTTACCGCGGGTGCGGTGCCTCTACCGCGGGTGTCGTACCCTCTACACCGCGGGTGCGGTGTGTCTATGGCAATTCTACCCAAAATGCTGAAATCAAGACCGTGGGTGCGCTGCTACAAGGACCACGGGTGCAGTGATGTCACGGCCAAAAACAATCTTTAAAGCAACTGAAATCGAACCGTAACGCTGATACAATACAACTACCATCAATGAACATCAACAATGCCACAAAATAATGATAACCAACCATACTATGACCCATAATCACAACTCTTAAAATCTAAACTAAATAATCCAAAAACATACGAGACTTAAACCGTACCGTACACCAGGTTTGGCTATTACACGAGACGTGTTATGTGAAGAGTACGCCACTTGCCTTGCTGCATGCATGGTATGTATATATATATATGCCTTCGAATTTCCTCAGAAACAAAGGAAAGAATCGAAGTGAAAAGCTTCTGGAGAAGAGTAAAAAATCCTTACACTTTTTGTGAGAAATTCGTCCCTCAGATTTGAAATCCGACTTCAGTACTTTGCTCCTATCAACGCAGGCTACAACTGGACGTAAGTTTTGTTACGTTTAGACATGATTTGAATTTATGATATTGTCATAATTGAATACGAATCAGATATAATGTTTATGTTATAGTAGACATCGTATAATTGAAGTCAGATTAAAGAACAGACTGTTTCTGTAATTGTTATTATTTCCGGAATCGATTTGACTGAGATTCGATATCAGATTTGTATTATCGTTGAAATTATGAGTTATATCGGTATTGATTATGAATTCTGATATTATATCTGTGATGTTGAGATTGACGGGGTTATCAAGACTGTATTGTTATGATGTCGAAACATCAGTTGATTTAGATTTATCATATTCAGTAATGATCTCGATTGTATCGTGTTATCGTTGATATGAATTAGATTGTACCTTGTTCAGATATGGATCAGATTATATACTGATTCGAGTATTGATCAGAAGAGATTTTGAATTGAGTTATATACTGATATTGCAATTATACGATTGTCATTGCCAGACTGGGTATGGACAGATCAGAATACAAGACTTCGTCTTCGTCTGACCGGGAAGACCAAGGTATAAATTAATGTTGAGTTGGGATTGCACAACTCGAGTGAGGTTTGGCTCGAGTTTCTCTAAATCACATCCTTTATTTCATTGCGTTGACATTTGCACATTATCACATTGATATGTTTAGCTTATTGAATTATAGCAGAGAAAGAGTTTGAGTCTAGGACAGATCAGCCTAGCTAGGGTAGAACCGCCGCGTCTTTGTCAGAACCGCTAAGACTCTAGACTTACGGTGTATCGATGAGCTTAGATGTAGATCGACTTCTATTGTAGACATTCGATACAACATGCCGAAGTCTAAATTAGATCGGGATCCCTAGGTTAAAAATAAGTTAAGATAAGATAAAAAGTCATTGACTTAAATACAGATTCGTATTGATTCATGTAATCAGATTGGATACATGTATTAATAATTGTTTATGCTCTTATATATGTTTATATTAAATGCATATGTATACATTGTTTATACTGGGATATGTATATCTCACCGGAGTTATCCGGCTGTTGTCTTGTTTTGTATGTGTGCATGAAAACAGGTGGGACAAGATTGGGGTCAAGAAGATGATGAGAGAAGACAAGTTTAGAGTGGTGATTCCGGACTTGGATATAGATAGGTTCTATTACTTGATTGTAGTAGTTGAACCTAGTTTTGAACTAGATGCATGTTATACAGGATTTGTGTGGGGACCCGGACGCTAATCATTTTCTTAATCGTCATTGGGACTAATTTAATCAATTAAAATACACAGGGTCTAAATTTTTTTTTTAAAATGCGGAAGGTAATGGAATCAAACTCCTATACATATCAGTATAAAGTATAAATCTGATACAATAAACAATCATACACATCTCAGGTTGGACAACTAATTATCAAGTGTTTAAACCCTATCTCTAGTCCAAGTCCGTAGTCTCCACTCTACTCAATCTTTCTTCACCTCTGTGACCCTGAACCTGTCTCACCTGTTGCCATGCACACATACAGACAAGACAACAGCCAGATAACTCCGGTGAGATATAAATATCCCAGTATAAACAATGTATACATGCAATCATATAAAACATATATAAAAGCATAAAAAAACATCAAAACATGTATCTAATCTGACTACATGAATCAATGACTCGTGATCTGATCTTATCTTATCTTATTTCTAACCTAGGGATCCCAATCTAATTTAGACTTTGGTATGCTGTATCGAATGTCTACAATAGACATCGATCTATATCTAAGCTCATCGATACACCGTAAGTCTAGAGTCTTCGCGGTTCTGACAAAGACTCGGCGGTTCTGCCCTAACTAGGCTGATCTGCCCTAGACTCAAACTCTGACTCTGCTCTAAGCCAATAGATTAAAATATCAATCTGATAATCTGCAAATATCAATGCAATAAAATAAAGTATGTGATTTAGGAAAACTCAAGTCAGACCTAACTCGAGTTGTGCAATCCCGAATCAACATTTATTTATACCTTTCGTTCTGTCGCTCCGATACAATCGAAGCCTCGACTCAAAGTCTGTCAATGTTCAATCTAGCAATGACAATATCAATATTCTGTATCAATATACTATTTAATTCAAAATATCTTTGTCTTATTAAATTCGGACGGTACAACAGTACAATCTTGCGATATCTGTGATGCCACACCAATATATACTAATTTCAATAACTTATAATCAACCTCAGTGCAAATATGACATCACATTTCAGTTCATTTAACTCTGAAATCCATAACAATTCCATACTAAATCTGTTTCTTAATCAGACTTTGATTCTATGATGTCTACTATGTCAAGAACACTATATATGAATCGTATCTGATTCTGGACATAGCATAATTTCAAATCTTAACAAAACGTAACAAAACGTACGTCCTATTGTAGCTGTCGTTGCTAGGAACACGATGCCGTAGTCGGATTCACAATCGGACGGACGGATCGAAATATAAAGGCGTAAGGATTTTTAGAGGATTTTCTCGGTTTTTTTCCTTCTTATAACCATATTCTGAGTGATATACGTATATATATATATATATATATATCTATATATATATATATATATATATATATATATATCCGATTGCATGTTAAAGAAACGTGTCACTTTTTCATGAAAATCGATTGGCGCTCGGGCGGTCATGAATTTCCGCCCGGGCGCTTGCTCGGCGCTCGGGCGGTTAAAACTTACCGCCCGGGCGCGGGAGGTTCTGTCCTCACCCTTAATCATTGGCGCTCGAGCGGTCAAAAACTACCGCCCGGGCGCCACATCTTCTGCCCACAGCATACTTCTATTGAACACTGGCGCTCGGGCGGTCAAAAACTACCGCTCGGGCGCCAGACTCTCTGTCCACAAGTTGTGTAATTTATATGATTTGTTCAATCTGATCTGGGAATGGCCCGGCTATTATCACATTAGTTTAAACTCAATAATCTTAGATTAATAAAATCAAAATCCCGGGCATTGCATTTCTCCCCCCCTAAGATACGATTTCGTCCCCGAAATCACAGGTAATCACTCGTATTCCTAAGGAGTATATATACAAAAATTGTATAAGAAATTTACATTAGAGAAATAACTCTGGGAACTCTTGTCTCATATATGATTCAGTTTCCCAGGTTGCTTCTTCAGTGCCATGACGAGTCCATTGAACTTTTACAAGTGGAATAGTCTTCGTTCTGAGCTGTTTTTCTTTACGATCAATAATATAAATCGGTTTTTCAACATAGCTCAACGTTTTATCCAGTTCGGCCTCGTCTGGTTGAATAGCATGTGAAAGATCAGGAAGATTTTTCCTTAATAACGATACATGAAAAACATCATGTATCCCAGATAATGAAGGCGGTAAGGCGAGTCGATAGGCACGATCTCCTATCTTCTCGAGGATCTCATAAGGCCCAATGTATCGTGGAGACAATTTTCCTTTCTTGCCAAATCTGACAACTCCTCTGAGAGGTGAAATCTTCAAGAATACTCGGTCTCCTACTTCAAATACCCAAGGCCTACGGCGAACATTGGCGTATTTGGCCTGTCTGTCTTGTGCTGCCTTTATTTTCTTTCGAATTAGCTTCACTTTTTCTGTCATATCTCTGATCATATCTGGTCCAATCTCAGGAACTTCAGAGATATCATCCCAATAGAGAGGGGATCTACACTTCTTTCCGTACAACGCTTTGAATGGTGCCATCTCAATACTTGTCTGATAGCTGTTTTTGTACGAAAATTCACAAAACGGCAATGAATCTTGCCAATTAGTGCTGAACTCAAGCACGACTGCTCTCAGCATATCCTCCAGTGTCTGGATAGTCCGCTCTGACTGTCCATCGGTCTGTGGATGGTATGCGGTACTCAGATGTAACTTCGTACCGAGAGCCTGCTGCAAACTCTGCCAGAAGTGCGAAGTAAATCGAGGATCACGGACTGATACAATTGACTTCAGCACTTCATGTAATCTGACCACTTCTCTGACATAGATCTCTGCCATCTGATCAAATTTGTACGTCATCTTGTACGGAATAAAATATGCGGATTTGGTCAATCTATCAATAACGACCCAAATCGCATCACAACCTCGGGAGGAACGTGGTAGCTGCGTCACAAAATCCATGGAAATGTGATCCCATTTCCATTCAGGAATGGACAAACTCTATAATAAACCTCCTGGTTTCTTTCTTTCTACTTTCACCTGCTGGCAATTCAGACATTTGGAAACAAATTCGGCAATGTTAGTCTTCATTTGTTTCCACCAGAACTGTCTTTTCAAATCATTATACATTTTTCTGCCACCAGGATGAATACTGAATCGATTTTTGTGCGTGTCTGACAATATCTGTCGTCTCAGATCTGGAATATTCGGCACAACCAGACGATTATTCACATATAAGACGTTATCACGTACCTGGTACTCCGATCGATGCCCTGCTCTGACCATTGATGCTGATCTTTGTACACTCTTATCAACCTTCTGAGCTGCCTTAATTCTTAAGATCAGTTCAGGTTCCACTTGTACCGTATAGAGTCTCAACGATCTATAATCAGTTTCAAATGATAATCCAGACAAACAACAATCTTCTATCAAATTTGAAACACCGATCGTCGCAAGGATAAAGAACATACCTTTCGACTTTGTGCATCAGCTGTTGCAGTAGACTTTCCTGGATAGTATTTGATTTCACAATCAAAGTCTTTAAGAAAATCAAGCCATCTTCATTGCCTCATATTCAATTCAGATTGTGAAAACAGATATTTTAAACTCTTTTGATCAGAATATATCTCAAACTTTTCACCGAAAAGATAGTGTCGCCATATCTTTAATGCAAAGGACAGTGGCTGCCAATTCCAGGTCATGAATTGGATAACGGGTCTCATGTGGTTTAAGCTGTCTTGAGGCATAAGCAATAACATGCCCTCGCTGCATCAGAACACATCACAACCCTCTGCGAGAAGCATCGCAATAAACCCCAAAATCACCAGTACCGGATGGGATAGTCAACACCGGGGCACTAGTCAACCTCTTCTTTAGCTCTAGAAAACTGGTCTCGCATTCTTCAGACCAAACAAATGGAGCATTCTTTTGAGTCAGCTGAGTAATTGGTTTAGCTATACTCAAGAAATCTTTAATAAAACGACGGTAATATCCCGCTAAACCCATAAAACTGCGAATTTCGGGCACTGACGTTGGTCTTGGCCAAGAAATCACGGCTTCCACTTTACTGGGATCCACTGATATCCCGTCTCCGGATATAATATGACCCAGAAATACTACCTGTCTTAACCAAAACTCACATATCGACAGTTTAGCATATAACTTCTCAGCCCTTAAAATTCGCAACACAATTCTTAAATGCTCAGCATGCTCACTCATATTCTTTGAATAAATCAAAATATCATTGATGAAAATAATCACAAAATCATCGAGATATTTCTGGAATATACGGTTCATCAATCCCATGAATACAGCGGGAGCATTCGTCAAACCAAATGGCATAACAATAAATTCATACTGTCCATACCTAGTTTTGAATGCTGTCTTCGAGATATCAGAATCTCTGACTCTCAGCTGATGATATCCCGATCTTAAATCAATTTTGGAATATACTGAAGAACCTTGCAACTGATCAAATAAATCATCAATACGAGGCAAAGGATATTTATTCTTTATCGTTGCCTTGTTTAGTTGCCGATAGTCGATGCAGAGTCTCATCGAACCGTCTTTCTTTCTTACAAATAATAATGGAGCACCCCAAGGAGAAACACTCGGTCTGATGTACCCCTTGGCCAGTAAGTCTTCCAGCTGATCCTTTAATTCTTTCAATTCAACTGGTGCCATTCTGTACGGAGCTCTAGAGATCGGCACTGTACCTGGCATCAATTCAATGCTGAAGTCTATCTCTCGGACTGGAGGTAATCCCGGGATCTCATCTGGGAAGACGTCAGCAAACTCACGTACCACTGGCAGGTCTGCCAATGCTGGACTCGACTTCAGTAAATCTACTGAATATACCAGGAATCCCTCTACTCCTTTCTGTAATAATCGAGTAATAGATAATACGGATATTAAAGGAATTCTCGATCTAGAACCCTTACCGTAAAATTTCCACTCTTCAGCCATATCTGGTCTAAATCTCACAATCTTGTGGAAACAAGCAACTGTCTCTCTGTACTTGGTCAGCATATCAATACCGATAATACAATCGAAATCGGACAACCCAAGTACAATACAATCTAATTCAATCTCATGCCCGTCATACTGTAGTACATAATGCTTAACAGAGTTTACAAATATCAAACCTAGCCCCAAAGGCGAAGAGACAGACACTACAGTAGCTAAAGACTCTACAGGCAATGCATGACTTAATACAAATCGTTCAGAAATAAACGTATGTGAAGCACCGGTATCCATCAATACATAAGCAGGGTAACCACATAAAGAACAGTTACCTGCCACAACGTCATCTGGTGCTTCCTGAGCCTGCTCCTCTGTCTAAGCGAATATCCTGGCCTGCTGTCTAGGAGGCTGGCTAACAGTCTGGCTACCTCCTGGCCTCTGCTGTGACTGAGATGGCACTGGCTGGAATGTGTGAACAGCAGCTGATCGTCTCTCAGTCTGTGCTGCTGATCCCTATGACTCGGCTCCCTGAGATCTTTGAGAACCTCTCTGTGGACACACTTTAGATGTTTACAGATGTTGCAACTACCAGTCACTCCCTAACATTGCTCAGTTGCATGCCTTCCTCCGCAAGTCTTGCAATAAACTCCGGTGTAACTCTGGCTCTGTCTGGAACCACCGGAGCTGGAAGAACTACTGCCAGATTTCTTGAATTGTTTTCCTCTGGCTTTCAAAAATTCCTTCTTCCCTCCACTGCAGCTGCCATCCTCAAATCAGGGAGGTGGTTGCTGTGGTCTCGGTGCTGGAGGCACAAATGAATCCCCGTTGTGTCTCATCAGACCGGCTTCTGCTCCCTTAGCTCTGTTCAGGGCGTCAGTAAAATTATTTGGTCGCCCGATGTTCACCAGTTTTAAAATGTCGGGGTTCAAGCCATTGATAAACTGGTCATCACTAGCTTCCTCGCTGTCAGCCACATGTGGAGCAAATTTCAACAAGGTGGAGAACTTTGACACGTACTCTTCTATGTTCATCTGTCCCTGCTTTAAATTGGCAAATTCCGTCCCCTTGTCTTTTCGATACAACACTGGAAAGAATCGTTGGTAGAATTCAGTTCTAAATATATTCCAGGTAATAGTCGTACCTCTATGCTCCATGGCTCTCTTTCTCGTAATCCACCAGTCTTTTGCAACATCTTGTAACTGGTGTCCAATCAATTTCACTCTCCTCTCATCTGTATACTCCAAGGATTCGAACAGCATTTCTATATCATCAAGCCAACTCTCGCATTCCACAGCGTTCTCTGTTCCTTTCAAAGTTGGCGGATGAAATGACTGAAATCGTTTCAGTAACGTTTCCATTGGAGTCGGTGTTACATCCATGGGTGGATTTGATGTACTTTCCTGTTCTGGTACTCGTCTCGGAGGCATATCTGATAATCAAATAGATTAGTAACAAATACCACAGTTCTATTTCAATCCTCATCTGATCATCTTACTGTTGATCTAGAATCGGAGCTGATCCAGTCTAAATAAGACATATTACTACATCAAATAAGATAAAGAAGTAACATGTATTAAAGCATAAGACATGCTAGCATTCAAAAGCAGGAAAAAAACCTCAATCTACCCCGCTCACTAGCATCTTCTATCTCAATCTAAAGGATCTATCGCTCTGATACCACATGTTGTGGGGACCCGGACGCTAATCATTTTCTTAATCGTCGTTGGAATTAATTTAATCAATTAAAATACACAGGGTCTAATTTTTTTTTTTTAAAATGCGGAAGGTAATGGAATAAAACTCCTATACATATCAGTATAAAGTATAAATCTGATACAATATACAATCATACACATCTCAGGTTCGATAACTAACTATCAAGTGTTTAAACCCTATCTCTAGTCCAAGTCTGTAGTCTCCACTGTACTAGATCTTTCTTCACCTCTGCGACCCTGAACCTGTCCCACCTGTTTATAAAAGCATAAACAGACATCAAAACATGTATCTAATCTGACTACATGAATCAATGACTCGTGATCTGATCTTATCTTATCTTATTTCTAACCTAGGGATCCCAATCTAATTTAGACTTTGGTATGCTGTATCGAATATCTACAATAGACGTCGATCTACATCTAAGCTCATCGATACACCGTAAGTCTAGAGTCTTCGCGGTTCTGACAAAGACTCGGCGGTTCTTCCCTAGCTAGGCTGATCTGCCCTAGACTCAAACTCTGACTCTGCTCTAAGTCAATAGATTAACATATCAATCTGATAATCTGCAAATATCAATGCAATAAAATAAAGTATGTGATTTAGGAAAACTCAAGTCAGACCTAACTCGAGTTGTGCAATCCCGAATCAACATTTATTTATACCTTTCGTTCTGTCTCTCTGATACAATCGAAGTCTCGACTCAAAGTCTGTCAATGTTCAATCTGGCAATGACAATATCAATATTCTGTATCAATATTCTATTTAATTCAAAATATCTCTGTCCTATTAAATTCTGACAGTAAAACAGTACAATCTTGCGATATCTGTGATGCCACACCAATATATACTAATTTCAATAACTTATAATCAACCTCAGTGCAAATCTGACATCACATTTCAGTCAATTTAACTCTGAAATCCATAACAATTCCATACTAAATCTGTTTCTTAATCTGACTTTGATTCTATGATGTCTACTATGTCAAGAACACTATATATGAATCGTATCTGATTCTGGACATAGCATAATTTAAAATCTTAACAAAATGTAACAAAACTTACGTCCTGTTGTAGCTGTCGTTGCTAGGAACACGATGCCGTAGTCGGATTCACAATCAGACAGACGGATCGAAATATAAAGGCGTAAGGATTTTTAGAGGATTTTCTCGGTTTCTTTCCTTCTTATAACCATATTCTGAAGGATATACGTATATATATATATATATATATATACTTTCCGCCCGGGCGCGGGAGGTTCTGTCCTCACCCTTAATCATTGGCGCTCGAGCGGTCAAACACTACCGCCCGGGCGCCACATCTTCTGCCCACATCATACTTCTATTGAACACTGGCGCTCGGGCGGCCAAAAACTACCGCTCGGGCGCTAGACTCTCTGTCCACAAGTTGTGTAATTTATATGATTTGTTCAATCTGATCTCGGAATGGCCCGGCTATTATCACATTATTTTAAACTCAATAATCTTAGATTAAAAAAATCAAAATCTCGGGCATTACAATTTGTATTATTATACTGGTTTGTATAATAGAATGATTCCATTACCTCCCTCATTTTTAAAAAAATAAATAAATTTTTAGACCCTGTTTATTATAATTGATTAAATTAGTCCCAAATATGATTAAGAAGATGATTAGCATCCGGGTCCCCACACAGCAGAGGCCAGGAGGAAGCCAGACAGTTAGCCAGCCTCCTAGGCAGTTCACCAGAGTATTTTCTTTGACAGAGGAGCAGGATCAGGAAGCACCAGATGACGTTATTGCAGGTAACTGTTCTTTATGTGGTTACCCTTCATATGTATTGATTGATACCGGTGCTTCACATACATTTATTTCTGAACAATTTGCATTGATTCATGCATTGCATGTTGAGTCATTATCTGTTGTATTGTCTGTTTCTTCTCCGTTGGGGACATGTTTGATATCAGTGAAGTCTGTTAACCATTGTATGTTACAGTATGACGGGCATGAGATTGAGTTAGATTGTATCGTACTTGGGTTGTCTGATTTTGACTGTATTATTGGTATCGATATGCTGACCAAGTACAGAGCTACCGTTGATTGTTTCCACAAGATCATGAGATCCAGACCTCATATGGCTGAAGAGTGGAAATTTTACGGTAAGGGTTCTAGATCTAGAATTCCTTTGATATCTGCTATAGCTATGACTCAATTGTTACAGAAAGGAGCGGAGGGATTCCTTGTTTATTCAGTGATGTACTGAAATCGAGTCCATCATTGGCAGATTTGCCAGTGGTATGTTAGTTCGGTGACGTCTTCCCATATGAGATTCCGGGATTGCCTCCGATTCGAGAGATAGACTTCAGTATTGAATTGATGCCAGGTACAGTTCCGATTTTTAGAGCTCCGTATAGAATGGCACCAAATGAGTTCAAATAATTGAAATATCAGTTGGAAGATTTACTGGACAAGGGTTACATCAGACCAAGTGTTTCGCCTTGTGGTGCTCCAGTACTGTTTGTGATAAAGAAAGACGGTTCGATGAGACTCTGTATCGACTACCGGCAAGTGAACTAGGCAACGGTAATGAACAAATACCCTTTGCCTCGTATCGATTATTTATTTGATCAGTTGCAGGGTTCTTCCGTATATTCCAATATCGATCTGAGATCTGGATATCATCAGCTGAGAGTCAGAGATTATGATATCCCGAAGACCGCGTTCAGAACCAGGTATGGTCATTATGAGTTTATTGTCATGCCGTTTAGTTTGATGAATGCTGCAGATGTATTTATGGGTCTGATGAACCGTGTATTCCAAAGATATCTTGATGATTTCGTGATTATATTTATTGATGATATCTTGATTTATTCGAAGAATATGATTGATCATGTTGAACATCTGAGAACTGTATTGAGAATTTTGAGGGCTGAGAAACTGTATGCGAAACTGTCGAAATATGAATTTTGGTTGAGACATGTGGTATTTCTGGGTCACATTATATCTGGAGATGGTATTTCTGTGGATCCCAGTAAGGTTGAAGCTGTGATCAGTTGGCCTAGACCGGCATATGTACGAGAGATACGCAGTTTTATGGGTTTGGCAGGATATTACCGACGATTTATTACGCAGTTGACTCAGAAGAATGCACCATTTGTTTGGTTAGAAGACTGTTAGTCCAGTTTTCAGGAGTTGAAGAAGAGACTGACCAGTGCTCCGATACTGACTATCCCCTCAGGTACTGGTGACTTTGTTGTTTATTGTGACGCTTCTCACAGGAGATTGGGATGTGTATTGATGCAGCGAGGCCACGTTATTGCTTATACTTCACGACAATTGAAGCCACACAAGACTCGCTACCCAATTCATGGTCTTGAATTGGCTGCCATCGTCTTTGAATTGAAGATATGGTGACACTACCTGTACGTTGAGAAGTTTTAGATCTATTCTGATCATAAAAGCCTGAAATTATCTATTTTCACAATCAGAATTGAATATGAGACAGCGAAGATGGCTTGATTTGCTTAAAGATTTTGATTGTGAGATCAAGTACCATCCAGGAAAGTCGAATGCAGCAGGTGATGCACTGAGTCGAAAGGTATGTTCTTTGTCCTTATCGAATATTGGTGTTTCAAATTTTATAAAAGATTGATGTTTGTCTGGATTTGTACTTGAGACAGATCATAGACCGTTGAGATTATATGTTGTTCAAGTCAAACCAGAGCTGATTTTGAGAATTAAAGCGGCTCAGAAAGTAGATCAGAATGTTCAGAATTCGGTTTCGATGTTCAGAGCAGGGCATCGATCTGAGTATCAGGTACGGAATAGCGTACTGTATGTGAATAATCGTCTTGTTGTGCCGAATGTTTCCAATTTGAAACGACAGATATTGTCAGAAGCACATAGCAGTCGATTCAGTATTCATCCTGGTGACAGGAAAATGTATAATTGTGGGGACCCGGGCTCTAACTCTTTCTTTGGGATTCAATGGATCGTTAATATAAAAAGTGGGTCAAATTTTCGCTTTTCAACATTACATCTCATGTATATAAACAAACATAAATTCTTTATTTAAATTACAAATATAATGTACAAACATAACGTACAACATGTCTTGTCCATCCATACTCAACAAACTAGTAATTAAATACAGTACATGCTAAAGGTACAACTACTAGTCCTTCTGCTAAGCCCGAGATCACCACGCTATGTCCATCTCTCATCTTCTGCGTGACCCAGATCCTGCCCCACCTGTTGTTATGCACACATACAGACATAACAACAGCCGGAAACTCCGGTGAGAACAAATCTCAGTATAAACATGTATACATGCATATAATCAATTAAACATGAAACATGCTATCATGAATGACAATCATATAAAAATGCAATGCGAATCAAACCATGTCTCGACTCGACTCGACTAGAACTCTAGGGATCCCGGTGTGAATAAGACGTCAATGGCTGTCACCTACCCTCCCACTCGGGGTGACTGTACGTCTTATTCCTAGACTTCGGTCTGAGCTGTATCAACGACTACAATAGGAGTCAGGGCTGCTCCTAAGCTGAGATACACCGAACATCTAGATAGTTGACAATGGCTGTCAAAGACTCTCCTATCTTAAATGCAATGACTATCAACCTGTAACAAAGCATGCTCATATTCATATCTGAATATTACCATAATCTTACATGCTTGAATACAATTCTATAATCAAAGCATAATCATGTAACAAGATTTGAATATAATTCTATAAACAAGTCATACACATGTTACCATATATACAACAATACTAGTATGTGATTTTGGCTGGGAAACTCAAATAATATCTTATTTGAGTTGTGGCTTCCCAAACAAACATGGCTTATACCTTTCTTGTCGTAGGAATAAATCGAAGTCTCGAGGTCGGTATCCCGTCTGTCAATCAAATCTGAAAGAGATACATTGATACATATTCTATCAATTCCTATCCCATTCAACACATCTATGAAGCAACAATTTATCTTAATATCATTCGACGGCATAACTATATATTCTCGATAAAGCGAATGACTCACACCTCAGTAATCCATCACAATGTCAAGCTAGAACACCAAAATTCTGCACCATCTATTCTTAACACATGCTGGAATTCATAGCAAACGCATATGTTATCATTTCTTTGTTCCAATTTCGATTATAAACTCATAGTCATCACAAGAACATTTATCTCTATGCATAATACATTTCCTCCAATATCAATATCCCAAGTCATGTAGAAACTGAATGAAAGTTATATCCTCTTGTAGTCCTTGAAGCAAGGAACAAGAATCTCTACTTGGAATAAAATTTGGATGGCTAAATCTTATGAAATCTTACCCAAACCCTTGGAGAAAATTGAGAATTCTTGGAGATGCTCTCGTTCCCAGCTGCTGGACTGAAGAAATGAATGAATCAGCACCATTTCTATATATATAGGCCATGTGTCAAGTTAAGGAGCAAGGGTGGATTTCTCGCATGCAGCACCGCGGGTGCGCTCATGTTCAGACCGCGGGTGCGCTCAGGCTTCGACCACAATTTCATTTTCCTAAAATGTCGACCGCGGGTGCGGTCTTTACAACACCGCGGGTGCGATCTTTACACCGCGGGTGCGGTCTTGCTGCACCGCGGGTGCGGTGATGCTACGGAAATTTTGGCCAACTTACTGTCCATGCACCGCGGGTGCGGTATGGCTTCGGCAGCACATTCAAAATTCCATGATTTATGACCACGGGTGCACTCTTGTTCTGAGTGCGGGTGCAGTCTTGCAAAACCCTCATTTCTCATGTATTTTCTTCCCTCATTGCATTTCATGCATTCTCGTATTCTCCGAATCGTTTGTCAATGAAAACTAATAAGCACGAGCCTTACATTTCTCCCCCTCTAAGAAATGATTTCGTCCCCGAAATCGCAGGCATTACTAAACATATATGACAAGTAATATAATCAAAACTGAAAATTTACTTACATCATGTAAACAACCCGGGATGTTTCTGTTGCATGTTTGCTTCTGTATCCCAAGTCTCTTCTTCGATGCCATGACGACTCCATTGGACTTTCACTAGAGGAATAGTCTTCGTTCTGAGCTTCTTTTCCTTTCGATCAAGAATCTGTATTGGTTGTTCAACGTAGCTTAAAGTCTGATCAAGCTCAGCTTCGTCAGGACGAATGACATGAGAAACATCAGGCATGTATTTACGCAACATCGATACATGAAAGACGTCATGTATCCCAGATAACGAAGGAGGAAGAGCAAGTCGATAAGCTCGATCGCCAATCTTTTCAAGAATTTCGTAAGGACCAATGTATCGCGGAGACAATTTCTCACGCTTGCGAAATCTGACAACGCCTCTGAATGGGGAAATTTTCAAGAATACTCTATCTCTTTGTTCAAATACCAAAGGTCTACGTCTGATATTGGCGAACTTGGCTTGCCTATCCTGTGCTGTCTTCATTCTTTTCTGAATAATCTTGATCTTTTCAGTCATGTCACGAATCATATCTGGCCCAAGTTCTGGCACTTCTGCGATATCGTCCCAGTAAAGCGAAGATCTGCACTTCTTGCCATATAACGCTTCAAACGGTGCCATCTTAATGCTCGTCTGATAGCTATTATTGTACGAGAATTCACAAAGAGGTAAGGAATCTTGCCAACTAGTGCCAAAATCTAGCACTACGGCTCTCAACATATCCTCTAACGTCTGGATAGTCCGCTCTGACTGTCCGTCTGTCTGAGGATGATAAGCAGTACTCAGGTGTAATGCCGTACCTAAGGCCTGCTGTAAACTGTGCCAAAAGTGTGAAGTGAATCGTGGATCACGATCTGATACGATAGACTTCGGCACACCATGCAATCTGGCTACCTCTCGAACATATATCTCCGCCATCTGATCGTGTCTGTAAGTCATTCTGTACGGAATGAAACAAGCTGATTTGGTCAATCTGTCGATAACGACCCAAATTGCATCACAGCCTCGGGAAGATCGGGGTAATTTCGTCACGAAATCCATGGAAATGTGATCCCATTTCCATTCTGGAATGGCTAAACTCTGAAGTAACCCTCCGGGCTTCTTCCTCTCGGCCTTCACCTGTTGGCAGTTCAAACATTTAGATACATATTTTGCGATGTCTGACTTCATGTGCTTCCACCAGAACTGTGTCTTCAGATCATTGTACATCTTCCTGCCACCAGGATGAATGCTGAACCGACTACAGTGTGCTTCGGACATAATCTGATGCTTCAAAACTGAAACATCTGGCACAACAAGACGGTTATTGACGTACAAGATATGCTCACGCACCTGATATTCTGACAAATGCCCTGATCTGACCATTTGAATCGATCTTTGCACATTCTGATCTGTTCGTTGTGCTTCTTTAATCCTCATGATCAAGTCTGGCTCAACTTGAATAACAGCAAGTTGTAGTGGCCTCCTATCTGTATCAAATTCTAATCCAGAGAAACAACAATTTTCAACAAGCTTCGTAACACCTATCGTCGATAAGGATAAGGAACAAACCTTTCGACTTAAGGCGTCTGCTGCTGCATTTGACTTCCCTGGATAATATTTGATCTCGCAATCAAAGTCCTTTAATAGATCAAGCCATCTACGCTGTCTCATGTTCAACTCCGACTGAGAGAACAAGTACTTTAGGCTTTTATGGTCTGAATAGATCTCGAATTTCTCGCTATAAAGATAATGACGCCAGATCTTCAGTGCAAATACGATAGCCGCCAATTCAAGATCATGAATAGGGTATCGAGTCTCGTGGGTCTTCAACTGTCTTGAGGCATATGCGACCACATGACCTCGCTGCATAAGAACACATCCCAAACCTCTGTGAGAGGCATCACAATATACAACGAAATCACCCGTACCTGAAGGAATCATCAAGACAGGTGCACTGGTCAGCCTCTTCTTCAATTCTAGAAAGCTAGACTCACACTCCTCAGACCATATGAATGGCGCATTCTTCTGTGTCAATTGTGTGATTGGCTTGGCAATACGGGAGAAGTCTTGGATGAATCGTCTATAGTATCCTGCTAGACCCATGAAACTGCGTATCTCTGGCACAAAAGTCGGTCTCGACCAACTAATCACAGCTTCCACTTTACTCGAATCTACAGAAATACCATCTCCAGATATGATATGTCCCAAAAAGACAACTCGATTCAACCAAAATTCACACTTTGACAATTTGGCATACAATCTCTCATTTCTCAGTGTCTGTAACACAATTCTGAGATGTTCTGCATGCTCATTTCTGTTCTTTGAATACACCAGAATATCATCGATAAAGACAATAACGAAATCATCCAAATACCTCTGAAAGATTTGATTCATCAAGCCCATAAATACCGCCGGAGCATTTGTTAAACCAAAAGGCATGACAATAAATTCGTAATGCCCATACCTGGTTCGAAATGCTGTTTTCGGTATGTCTACCTCTCGAACTCGGAGCTGATGATATCCGGATCGCAAATCAATCTTAGAATAAACAGAGGATCCCTGCAACTGATCAAATAAATCATCAATTCTAGGCAAAGGATACTTATTCTTTATCGTTGCCTTATTCAGTTGCCGGTAATCGATACACAACCGCATCGATCCATCTTTCTTCCGTACAAACAGTACCGGAGCGCCCCAAGGAGATACACTAGGTCTGATATATCCCTTGGCTAGAAGATCTTCCAACTGTGCCTTTAATTCTTTCAACTCTATCGGTGCCATCCTATACGGAGCTCTTGAAATAGGAGTGGTACCTGGAATCAAATCAATACTAAAATCGACCTCTCGCACTGGAGGTAACCCTGGAATCTCCTCTAGAAACACATCTGCAAATTCCCGTACTACTGGCAAATCTGCCAATGTAGGGCTAGATTTCTGAACATCTACAACATACACAAGGAACCCATCTGCTCCTTTCTGCAACAACTTATTCATAGACAAAGCCGAAATCAAGGGAATCCGAGATCTGGAACCCTTTCGGTAGAATTTCCACTCTTCTGCCATTTCTGGTCTGAATTTGACAATCTTGTGGAAACAATCCACGGTGGCTCTGTACTTTGTTAAAAAATCAATTCCAACAATGCAATCAAAGTCAGCTAGCCCAAGTACAATGCAATCTAGATCAAGTTCATGACCCTCAAACTGTAAGATGTAATGTCTAACCGTAGTCACCGATATCAAACCACTTCCCAACGGCGAATTAATAGACACAACATCTAACAAGGAATCAACAGGCAAAGAATGCAATAATGCAAATCGTTCTGATATAAATGTATGCGATGCACCCGTATCTATCAATATATAAGCAGGATAACCGCAAAGAAAACAGTTACCTGCAATGACATCATCTGGGGCATCCTGTGCTTGCTCCTCTGTCAACGCAAACACCTGAGCCTGTTGTCGGGTCGGCTGGCTCCCGGTCTGACCACCTCTGGCTCGAGGCTGGGTCTGTGTAGGGGGCGGCTGAAATGAGTGCACAGATGAAGCTTGCCTTTCAGGCTGAGTCACTGAGGCAGACGACCCTGCAGCCTGGAATCTCGATGCACCACTTCTCTGAGGACAGACCTTGGCATAATGCCCCGGTTGTTTGCATATGTTACACCTGCCCACTACACCCTGACACTGTTCTGTGGCATGCTTACCTCCACAAGTACTGCAATATCCACTCATCACTTCTAAACTCTGGCCAAGACCTCTCTGTCTTGACCAGCTGGAGCTCGACGAACTGCTCCCTGCCCTCTTAAACTATTTTCCCTTTGCTTTCAACGGATCCTTCCGCCCGCTGCTACTACCGCCGCTATCAAATCTAGGAGGATGTTGTGCTGGAGGTAGTGGCGGTCTCGGACTCGGAGCAACATACGGAACACTCCGTTGCCTAAGCAATCCTGCTTCAGCTCCTTTGGCACGATTCAATGCATCCGAGAAGTTGTTGGGTCTCCCCGTATTTACCAACGTAAAGATATCTGGATTCAGGCCATTTATAAATTGATCTGCTACAGGCTTCATCATTACCTGAAACGTGAGGTGCAAAGCGAAGCAAAGAAGAAAATTTAGCAACGTACTCTTCAATGTTCAATTGCCCTTGCCTCAGGTTTGCAAATGTAGCGCCTTTATCTTTACGGTAGGTTACAGGAAAGAATCGCTGATAGAACTCCGTCTTGAATGCTTTCCATGTAATCTCGGTGCCACGCTGTTCTAGTGCCCTCCTAATATTCAACCACCAATACTTAGCCACGTCTTGCAGTAAATGGCCAATGAGTTTCACTCGCTTCTCATCATTATATTCCAGAGATTCGAATAACATCTCGATATCCTCCAACCAACTTTCACATTCAATTACATTTTCTGTACCCTTTAAAGTCGGTGGTCGGAATGATTGGAATCGCTTTAATAAGGTCTCCATGGGCGTAGCAGTGACATCCATCGTATCACCAGATGTGCTACCCTGTTCTGGTGCTGGTGGTCGTAAAGGAACGGCTGCTCTTCAGGGAGGCATGTATCTGATATTCAAACAGTTTAGTATACAATCTACACTAACTGTCTCAGCCTTCCTCTGATCATTTACCTCTGATCCAGAAGCGGTTCTGATTCAGTTCATTACATGCTATAATCACATCATATATAGTACAACACATAAGAAGGAAAGCAATAATCATGCTAGCACACCAAAAGCAAGGAAGATGACTCGATCTACCCCGCTCATTCTACTCTATCTCCGTCTACAGAAACTACGGCTCTGATGCCACCTGTTGTGGGGACCCGGGATCTAACTCTTTCTTTGGGATTCAATGGATCGTTAATATAAAAAGTGGGTCAAATTTTCGCTTTTCAACATTACATCTCATGTATATAAACAAACATAAATTCTTTATTTAAATTACAAATATAATGTACAAACATAACGTACAACATGTCTTGTCCATCCATACTCAACAAACAAGTAATTAAATACAGTAGATGCCAAAGGTACAACTACTAGTCCTTCTGCTAAGCCCGAGATCACCACGCTATGTCCATCTCTCATCTTCTGCGTGACCCAGATCCTGCCCCACCTGTTGTTATGCACACATACAGACATAACAACAGCCGGAAACTCCGGTGAGAACAAATCCCAATATAAACATGTATACATGCATATAATCAATTAAACATGAAACATGCTATCATGAATGACAATCATATAAACATGCAATGCGAATCAAACCATGTCTGGACTCGACTCGACTAGAACTCTAGGGATCCCGGTGTGAATAAGACGTCAATGGCTGTCACCTACCCTCCCACTCGGGGTGACTGTACATCTTATTCCTAGACTTCGGTCTGAGCTGTATCAACGACTACAATAGGAGTCAGGGCTGCTCCTAAGCTGAGATACACCGAACATCTAGATAGTTGACAATGGCTGTCAACGACTCTCCTATCTTAAATGCAATGACTATCAACCTGTAACAAAGCATGCTCATATTCATATCTGAATATTACCATAATCTTACATGCTTGAATACAATTCTATAATCAAAGCATAATCATGTAACAAGATTTGAATATAATTCTATAAACAAGTCATACACATGTTACCATATATACAACAATACTAGTATGTGATTTTGGCTGGGAAACTCAAATAATATCTTATTTGAGTTGTGGCTTCCCAAACAAACATGGCTTATACCTTTCTTCTCGTAGGAATAAATCGAAGTCTCGAGGTCGGTATCCCGTCTGTCAATCAAATTTGAAAGAGATACATTGATACATATTCTATCAATTCCTATCCCATTCAACACATCTATGAAGCAACAATTTATCTTAATATCATTCGACGGCATAACTATATATTCTCGATAAAGCGAATGACTCACACCTCAGTAATCCATCACAATGTCAAGCTAGAACACCAAAATTCTGCACCATCTATTCTTAACACATGCTGGAATTCATAGCAAACGCATACGTTATCATTTCTTCGTTCCAATTTCGATTATAAACTCATAGTCATCACAAGAACATTTATCTCTATGCATAATACATTTCCTCCAATATCAATATCCCAAGTCATGTAGAAACTGAATGAAAGTTATATCCTCTTGTAGTCCTTGAAGCAAGGAACAAGAATCTCTACTTGGAATAAAATTTGGATGGCTAAATCTTATGAAATCTTACCCAAACCCTTGTAGAAAATTGAGAATTCTTGGAGATGCTCTCGTTCCCAGCTGCTGGACTGGAAGAAATGAATGAATCAGCACCATTTCTATATATATATAGGCCATGTGTCAAGTTAAGGAGCAAGGGTGGATTTCTCGCATGCAGCACCGCGGGTGCGCTCATGTTCAGACCGCGGGTGCGCTCAGGCTTCGACCACAATTTCATTTTCCTAAAATGTCGACCGCGGGTGCGGTCTTTACAACACCGCGGGTGCGGTCTTGCTGCACCGCGGGTGCGGTGATGCTACGAAAATTTTGGCCAACTTACTATCCATGCACCGCGGGTGCGGTGTCTACAAGTACCGCGGGTGCGGTATGGCTTCGGCATCACATTCAAAATTCCATGATTTATGACCGCGGGTGCACTCTTGTTCTGAGCGCGGGTGCAGTCTTGCAAAACCCTCATTTCTCATGTATTTTCTTCCCTCATTGCATTTCATGCAATTCTCGTATTCTCCGAATCGTTCGTCAATGAAAACTAATAACCACGAGCCTTACAATAATGATTTGAAAAGACAGTTTTGGTGGAAACAAACAAAAGCTGATATTGCAGAATATGTTTCCAAATGTCTGAATTGCCAACAGGTGAAAGCGAAATGAAAGAAACTAGGAGGATTGTTACAGAGTTTGTCTATTCCTGAATGGAAATGGGATCACATTTCCATGGATTTCGTGACGAAGTTACCGAGATCCTTCCGAGGTTGTGATGCGATTTGGGTCGTGATTGACAGATTGAACAAATTAGCATGTTTTATTCCATACAACATGATTTACCGACATGATCAAATGGCAGAGATTTATGTCAGAGAGGTGGTCAGATTGCACAGAGTGCCGAAGTCGATTGTTTCTGTGGGGACCCGGGCTCTAACTCTGTTCTTTGGGATTAAATGGATCATTTATATAAAAGTGGGTCAAATTTTTGCTTTACAACATCAATTCTAATGTATGTACACAAGCACAAGTTCTTTATTTATATTACAACATACAAACATATCTTGTTCTAGTACATTCATCCAACTATTGTTTAATACAATAAAGCAACTACAAATAGTCCAAGTCTACTAAAAACCACTAGTCCTCTGCTACGCCCGTAGTCTCCACGCTATATCAATCTCGTCTCTGTCTCGACCCAGATCCTGCCCCACCTATTGTTATGCACACATACAGACATAACAACAGCCAGAAACTCCGGTGAGAACAAATCCCAGTATAAACATGTATACATGCATATATCAAACTAAACATGAAACATGCTATAATGAATGTCATCCATATAAACATGCAATGCAATGTGAATCAAACCATGTCTGGACTCGACTCGACTAGAACTCTAGGGATCCCGGTGTGAATAAGACGATCTATCACCTACCCTCCCAATCGGGGTGACGGTATGTCTTATTCCTAGACTTCGGCCTGATCTGTATCCATATCTACAATAGGAGAATGATCTTCCCCTAAGCTGTGATATCACCGAACATCTAGAAGTTTGATGGATCTGTCAAGACTCCCTATCTTAAATGCAATGCACAACAATATGTAAAGAATGCATAATCATCTCAAAAGATTTGAATACAAGTCTATAAACAAATCACAATCATAATTCAAGAAAAACAATAAATCTAGTATGTGATTTTGGTTGGGAAACTCAAATGTGATCTCATTTGAGTTGTATCTCCCCACACAAAACATGGCTTATACCTTGCGTTGTTAAACCTGTATCAATGTCGAGGTCTCGGTGCCGAAGTGAGGCACAATGAATCTGAAATGGCAATGATCAATATACCTTCTATTAATTCTTAACCCAATTCAACACTTCTACAAAGCACTAGTACATCTAAACACAATTTGACGGCATAACGACGTAGTTTCTCGATACCGATCACTCCAACTTTCAACACATATCAATATCTAATTACCACAATCCGTAATCAACCTCATAGACACCATCACACTCTCAAAATCTGCATAATTCAACAATAAAAATGCTGAACAATCGTAACAATTGAGTACGATATCATTTCTTCGTTCCGGTTGTGTTTTTACGATCACAATACTCTCAAGAACATAGCATAGAGCTCAATCCTTCATTCTCCTAACACATATATATATCAAACATGCTGGAATTGAATGAAAATTACATCTTTTGGTAGCTCTTGTCAAGAGGAGTAAAAATCTTAACTCAGAATACAAATCAGAAGGTTAGATTTCCTGATATCTTACCCCAAAACTTGAAGAACTTGAGAAAATTCTTGGAGGAGCTCGGTTCCCTGTGCTGGAAATGAAGAAAACGTACATCAGCACCATTCTATATATATATCCTGCCATGTATCACGTTAAGAAAAGTTGGTGGATTTCTCGCATGCAGCACCGCGGGTGCGGTCACGTTAGCACCGCGGGTGCGCTATGCTCTCGGCAACCCTATCATTTTCACAAAATAGCGGCCACGGGTGCGGTACCTGCAAGACCGCGGGTGCGGTCTTGTCACCGCGGGCGCAGTCTTCTTGCACCGCGGGTGCGGTCTCGCAATATCAAATTTAGGCACCCTACTGGACATTCACCGCGGGTGCGGTGTCTCTTAGCACCGCGGGTGCGGTGTGGCTTCGGCCTTTCTTGCACAAATTCATAATTTAGGACCGCGGGTGCACTCCTGTTTTAGGTGCGGGTGCGGTCTTGCAATCTCTTAATTCTCATGTCTTTTCTCCTCTCCTCACACGTCATGCATTCCCATATCTTCCGAATATCATTTTAATGAAAATTAATAATCTCGAGCCTTATTTTCTCCCCCTCTAAGAAATGATTTCGCCCTCGAAATCGTAGGCAATTATCAAACATACATGACAAGTAATATAATCAATACTGAATAAATACTTACATCATGTAAATAACTCGGGATGTTTCTGTCGCATGTCTGCTTCTGTTTCCCAAGTTGCTTCTTCGGCGCCGTGACGATTCCATTGAACCTTCACAAGTGGAATAATCTTCGTTCTGAGCTTCTTTTCTTTCCGATCAAGAATCTGTATCGGTTGTTCTACATAGCTCAAGGTCTGATCAAGTTCAGCTTCGTCAGGTTGAATAACATGAGAAGCATCTGGCATATATCTTCGTAACATTGATACATGGAACACGTCATGTATTCCGGATAGAGAAGGAGGAAGTGCAAGTCGATAAGCTCGATCGCCAATCTTCTCAAGGATCTCGTAAGGACCAATGTATCGAGGAGATAGTTTCCCACGTTTGCCAAATCTAACAACGCCTCTGAATGGGGAAATCTTTAGAAATACTTGGTCTCCTTGCTCGAATACCAACGGTCTACGTCTGACATTGGTGTATTTGGCTTGCCTATCTTGTGCCGTCTTCATTCTCTTCTGAATGACTTTTATCTTCTCAGTCATGTCACGGATCATATCTGGCTCAAGTTCTGGTACCTCTGAGATGTCATCCCAGTATAGCGGAGATCTGCACTTCTTGCCATATAAAGCTTCAAACGGTGCCATCTCGATGCTTGTCTGATAGCTATTATTGTAAGAGAATTCACAAAGAGGTAGGGAATCTTGCCAACTAGTGACAAAATCTAGCACTACGGCTCTCAACATATCCTCTAAAGTCTGGATAGTCCGCTCTGACTGTCCGTCTATCTGAGGATGATAAGCAGTACTCAGGTGTAATGTCGTACCTAAGGCCTGCTGTAAACTGTGCCAGAAGTGTGAAGTGAATCGTGGATCACGGTCTGATACGATATACTTCGGCACACCATGTAATCTAACTACCTCTCGGACATATATCTCCGCCATCTGATCATGTCGATACGTCATTTTGTATGGAATGAAGCAAGCTGATTTGGTCAGTCTGTCAATAATGACCCAAATCGCATCACAGCCTTTAGATGATCGAGGTAACTTCGTCACGAAATCCATGGAAATGTGATCTCATTTCCATTCTGGAATAGCTAAACTCTGAAGTAAACCTCCAGGCTTCTTCCTCTCGGCTTTTACTTGCTGGAAATTCAAGCACTTAGACACAAATTCTGCGATATCTGACTTCATCTGCTTCCACCAGAACTGTGTCTTCAGATCATTGTACATCTTTCGGCCACCAGGGTGAATGCTAAACCGACTACAGTGCGCCTCTAACATGATCTGTTGTTTCAAATCTGAAACATCTGGCACTACAAGACGGTTATTCACATACAAAACATGCTCACGCACCTGATATTCTGACAAATTCCATGATCTGACCATTTGAATCGATCTTTGCACATTCTGATCGCTTCGTTGAGCTTCTTTAATCGTCATAATCAAGTCTAGTTCAACTTGACTAGCAGCAAGTCGTAGTGGCCTCCTATCTGTTTTAAATTCTAATCCAGAGAAACAGCAATTTTCAACTAGCTTTGTAACACCTATTGTCGATAAGGATAGGGAACAAACCTTTCGACTCAAGGCGTCCGCTGATGCATTAGACTTCCCTGGATAGTATTTGATCTCGCAGTCAAAGTCTTTCAGCAGATCAAGCCATCTACGCTGCCTCATATTCAGTTCTGATTGAGAAAATAGATACTTCAGGCTTTTGTGGTCGGAGTAATCTCGAATTTCTCGCCATAGAGATAGTGACGCCAGATCTTCAATGCAAATACAATAGCCGCCAATTCAAGATCGTAAATGGGGTATCGAACTTCATGTGGCTTCAGTTATCTCGAGGCGTATGCGACCACATGATCTCGCTGCATAAGAACACATCCCAAACCTCTGTGAGAGGCATCACAATATACAACGAACTCACCCGTACCTGAAGGTATCGTCAGTACTGGAGCACTAGTCAGCTTCTTCTTCAATTCCACGAAGCTAAACTCACAATCCTCAGACCATATAAATGGCGCATTCTTTTGTGTTAACTGGGTGATTGGTTTTGCAATACTGGAGAAATCTTTGATAAATCGTCGATAGTATCCCGCCAGACCCATGAAGCTGCGTATCTCTGGTACAGAAGTTGGTCTCGGCCAATTGATCACAGCTTCTACTTTACTTGGATCCACAGCAATACCATCCCCAGATATGATATGTCCCAAAAAGACAACTCGATTCAACCAAAACTCGCACTTTGACAATTTAGCATACAATCTCTCATTCCTCAATGTCTGCAATACAATTCTGAGATGCTCTGCGTGCTCATTTCTGTTCTTAGAATACACCAGAATATCATCGATAAAGACAATCACAAAATCATCCAAATACCTCTGAAAGATTTGATTCATCAAGCTCATAAATACCGCTGGAGCATTTGTTAAACCAAAAGGCGTGACAATAAACTCGTAATGTCCATACCTGGTTCGAAATGCTGTCTTCGGTATGTCTACATCTCGAACTCTGAGCTGATGATATCCGGATCGCAAATCTATCTTGGAATAAACAGAGGATCCTTGTAATTGATCAAATAGATCGTCGATGCGCGGCAATGGATATTTATTCTTCACTGTCGCTTTTTTCAATTGCCGATAATCTATACACAATCGCATCGATCCATCTTTCTTCCGCACAAAGAGCACTGGTGCGCCCCAAGGAGATACACTAGGTCGGATATATCCCTTGGCTAAAAGATCTTCCAACTGTGCTTTCAGTTCTTTCAGTTCAACAGGCGCCATCCTATATGGAGCTCGAGATATAGGAGTAGTACCTGGCATAAGATCTATGCTAAAATCTAACTCTCGCACTGGGAGGTAATCCTGGGATCTCCTCTGGAAACACATCTGCAAACTCCCGTACCACTGGTAAATCTGCCAATGCCGGGCTCGATTTCTGTACATCTACTGCATACACAAGGAACCCATCTGCCCCTTTCTGCAACAACTTATTCATAGTCAAAGCCAAAATCAAGGGAACCCGAGATCTGGAACCCTTCCCGTAGAATTTCCACTCTTCTGCCATTTCTGGTCTGAATCTGACAATCTTGTGGAAACAATCCACGGTGGCTCTGTACTTAGTTAACATGTCAATCCCAACAATGCAATCAAAATCATCTAACCCCAGTACTATACAATCTAGATCAATTTCATGACCCTCAAATTGTAAGATGCAATGTTTAACCGCAGTCACAGCTATCAAACCACTTCCCAACGGAGAAGTAATGGACACTACATCCAACAAAGACTCAACAGGCAAGGAATGCAATAATGCAAATCGTTCTGAGATGAATGTATGCGATGCACCCGTATCTATCAATATATAGGCAGGATAACCGCAAAGAGAACAATTACCTGCTATGACATCATCTGGGGCATCCTGTGCTTGCTCCTCTGTTAATGCAAACACCTGAGCCTGTTGTCGAGGAGGCTGGCTCACGGTCTGGCAACCTCTGCCTCTGGTCTGCGTCTGTGACTGTGGTGGCTGAAATGAGTGAACAGATAAAGCTTGCCTCTCAGGCTGAGCTACAGATGCAGATGACCCTGCACTTTGAAATCTTTGTGAGCTTCTCTGGGGACACACTTTGGCGAAGTGCCCCTGTTGCCTACATATGTTGCATCTCCCCTGTCACTCCCTGGCACTGTTCAGTCGCATGTCTACCCCCACAAGAACTGCAGTAGACACTTGTATACCTTGTATTCGGATCAAAACCACTCTGTCTGGATCCACTGGAGCTCGACGAACTGCTCCCAGGTCTTTTAAACTGCTTCCCTTTTGCTTTCAACTGATCCTTTCGCCCGCTACTACTACCGCCGCTTTCAAATCTAAGAGGAGGTTGTGCTGGAGGTAGTGGGGGTCTCAGACTCGGGGCAACATACGAAACACTCCGTTGCCTAAGCAGTCCTGCTTCTGCTCCTTTGGCACGGTTCAATGCCTCAGCGAAATTGTTGGGTCTTCCAGTATTTACCAACATAAAGATATCAGGATTTAAGTCGTTTATAAACTGATCTACCACGGCCTCATCACTACCTGAAACATGAGGTGCAAAGCGAAGCAAGGAAGAAAATTTAGCGACGTACTCTTCGATGTTCAATTGCCCTTGCCTCAAGTTTGCAAATTCAGCGCCTTTATCTTTACGGTAGGATATAGGAAAGAATTGCTGACAAAACTCTGTCTTGAACACTTTCCATGTAATCTCCGTGCCACGCTGTTCCAATGCTCTTTTAATGTTCAACCACCAATTCTTAGCCACATCTTGCAGTTGAGGGCCAATGAGTTTCACTCTCTTCTCATCATTGTATTCTAGAGACTCGAATAACATCTCGATATCCTCCAACCAGATTTCACATTCAATTGCATTTTCTGTACCCTTTAAGGTCGGTGGTCGGAAAGACTAGAATCGCTTTAATAGAGTCTCCATGGGTGTAGCAGTAACGTCCATTGGATCCCCGGATGTGCTACCCTGTTCTGGTGCTGTGGGTCGTACAGGCACTGCTGCTCTTCTAGGAGGCATGTATCTGCTATTCAACAAATTAGTATACCATCTATACAAACTGTCTCAGCCCTCCTCTGATCATTTACCTCTGATCCAGAATCGGTTCTGATTCAGTCTTTACTAACACATGCTGTAATACAAGTCAGATAATCATACAACATGCAATAATGAAAGCAATAAATCATGCTAGCACATCATAAAGCAAGGAAGAAGACTCGATCTACCCCGCTCATTCTATCTTATCTCACTCTAAAGGATCTATCGCTCTGTTACCACCTGTTGTGGGGACCCGAGCTCTAACTCTGTTCTTTGGGATTAAATGGATCATTTATATAAAAAGTGGGTCAAATTTTTGCTTTACAACATCAATTCTAATGTATGTACACAAGCACAAGTTCTTTATTTATATTACAACATACAAACATATCTTGTTCTAGTACATTCATCCAACTAGTGTTTAATACAATAAACAACTACAAATTGTCAAAGTCTACTAAAAACCACTAGTCCTCTGCTGCGCCCGTAGTCTCACGCTATATCAATCTCGTCTCTGTCTCGACCCAGATCCTGCCCCACCTGTTGTTATGCACACATACAGACATAACAACAGCCAGAAACTCCGGTGAGAACAAATCCCAGTATAAACATGTATACATGCATATATCAAACTAAACATGAAACATGCTATAATGAATGTCATCCATATAAACATGCAATGCAATGCGAATCAAACCATGTCTGGACTCGACTCGACTAGAACTTTAGGGATCCCAGTGTGAATAAGACGATCTATCACCTACCCTCCCAATCGGGGTGACTGTATGTCTTATTCCTAGACTTCGGCCTGATCTGTATCCATATCTACAATAGGAGAATGATCTTCCCCTAAGCTGTGATATCACCGAACATCTAGAAGTTTGACGGATCTGTCAAGACTCCCTATCTTAAATGCAATGCACAACAATATGTAAACAATGCATAATCATCTCAAAAGATTTGAATACAATTCTATAAACAAATCACATTCATAATTCAAGATAAACAATAAATCTATTATGTGATTTTGGTTGGGAAACTCAAATGTGATCTCATTTGAGTTGTATCTCCCCACACAAAACATGGCTTATACCTTGCGTTGTTAAACCTGTATCAATGTCGAGGTCTCGGTGTCGAAGTGAGGCACAATGAATCTTAAATGGCAATGATCAATATACCTTCTATTAATTCTTAACCCAATTCAACACTTACACAAAGCACTAGTACATCTAAACACAATTTGACGGCATAACGACGTAGTTTCTCGATACCGATCACTCCAACTTTCAACACATATCAATATCTAATTACCACAATCCGTAATCAACCTCATAGACACCATCACACTCTCAAAATCTGAATAATTCAACAATAAACATGCTGAACAATCGTAACAATTGAGTACGATATCATTTCTTCGTTCCGGTTGTGTTTTTACGATCACAATACTCTCAAGAACATAGCATAGAGCTCAATCCTTCATTCTCCTAACACATATATATATATCAAACATGCTGGAATTGAATGAAAATTACATCTTTTGGTAGCTCTTGTCAAGAGGAGTAAAAATCTTAACTCAGAATACAAATCAGAAGGTTAGATCTCCTGATATCTTACCCCAAAACTTGAAGAACTTGAGAAAATTCTTGGAGGAGCTCGGTTCCCTGTGCTGGAAATGAAGAAAACGTACATCAGCACCATTCTATATATATATCCTGCCATGTGTCACGTTAAGAAAAGTTGGTGGATTTCTCGCATGCAGCACCGCGGGTGCGATCACGTTAGCACCGCGGGTGCGCTATGCTCTCGGCAACCCTATCATTTTCACAAAATAGCGACCGCGGGTGCGGTCCCTGCAAGACCGCGGGTGCGGTCTTGTCACCGCTGGTGCGGTCTTCTTGCACCGCGGGTGCGGTATCGCAATATCAAATTTAGGCACCCTACTGGACATTCACCGCGAGTGCGGTGTCTCTTAGCACCGCGGGTGCGGTGTGGCTTCGGCCTTTCTTGCACAAATTCATAATTTAGGACCGCGGGTGCACTCCTGTTTTAGGTGCGGGTGCGGTCTTGCAACCTCTTAATTCTCATGTATTTTCTCCTCTCCTCGCATGTCATGCATTCCCATATCTTCCGAATATCATTTTAATGAAAACTAATAATCTCGAGCCTTACAGTTTCAGACCGTGATCCTCGGTTTACATAGTACTTCTGGCAGAGTTTACAGCAGGTTCTAGGTATGAAGTTACATCTAAGTACAACATATCATCCTCAGACTGATGGACAGTCAGAGCGGACTATTCAGACATTGGTGGATATGCTTAGAGCTATAGTTCTTGATTTTAGCACTAATTGGCAAGATTATTTACCACTTTGTGAGTTTTCGTACAACAACATCTATCAGACGAGTATTGAGATGGCACCATTTGCAGCGTTGTACGGAAAGAAATGCAGATCCCCTCTGTATTTGGATGATATCTCTGAGATTCCTGAGATTGGACATGATATGATCAGAGATATGACAGAGAAAGTGAAGCTGATTCAGAAGAGAATGAAGGCAGCTAAGGACAGACAAGCCAAATATGCCAATGTTCAGCGTAGACCATTGGTATTCGAGGCAGGAGATCGATTGTTCTTAAAGATTTCACCTTTCCGCAGAGTTGTCAGATTTGGCAAGAAAGGGAAACTGTCTCCACGATATATTGGGCCATATGAGATTCTCGAGAAGATAGGAGGTGCCTATCGACTCGCTCTACCGCCTTCTTTATCTGGAATACATGATGTCTTTCATGTATCATTATTGAGGAAGTATATTCCCGATGCTTCACATATTATTCAGCCAGACGAGGCCGAACTTGACGAGACATTGAGTTACTTTAAGAAGTCGATTCAGATTCTCGATCGTAAGGAAAAACAGCTAAAAACGAAAACAATTCCGCTTGTGAAAGTTCAGTGGAGTTGTCATGTCATCGAAGAAGCTACCTGGGAGACTGAATCAGACATGAGACAGAGATTCCCATAATTATTTCACTGATGTGAGTTTTCTATTTATCTTCTATTCTCCATTCCTTATTATAACTGATTTGATATCTGATTTGATTGCTTGTGATTTCGGGGACGAAATTGAATCTTAGGGGTGGAGAAATGTAATGACAAAGATTTATTTGCTGTTAAATTGTGATTATTGATTTTGAATTGATATGATTATGAAGGATCGCTCCGGGACATGAAATGAGATTACATGTGAGAAAATGTAAGTGCGAGGATAGTACCTCTCGAGCACATGCGCGACATGATGCGCGCACATGCACGAAAGGGACAGAAGACCTCGCGCATATGCGCGAAGTGAGGTCGTGCATATGCGCGAGCTATGCGAGAAGCAAAGAACAACTCCAGAGAACCTCGCGCATATGCGTGGAGATGGGGCGCGCATATGCGCGAGCTGCCGAGAAGCTTATCGCGGAGACCAGTAGGTCTCGCGCATATGCGTCGGTTGAGGTCACGCATATGCGCGAGACGTGCAGTATGTATATTGAGCCACATGGTCCCTTACATGCAATTGGTATATATAGTCATTCCTTCAGCAAGACGATTTTGAATCTGACTGCAGCACTATGTTCCTATCGACGCAGGCCACAACTGGACGTAAGTTTTATTACGTTTTGATATGATTTGAAATTATGGTATTGCCAGAATCGAATATGATTCATTTATGATATTCTTGATATGTTAGACATCGTATAATCGAAACCGGATTAAAGAACAGATATCGTATGGAATTGTTATGATTTCAGAAAGGAATTGATTGAGATTTGATATCATATTTGTATTGTTATCGACTATGAGTTGTAGGAATAGATGTATGTTGATTTGTGGATGCGATCCAAAAAATTTCAAGGAAGCATTGTTTGATATCGATTCTTCTAAATGGCTTAAAGCAATGCAGTCCGAGATGGACTCCATGTATTAGAACCAAATATGGTCCTTAGTATATCTACCTGAGGGTATTGTTTTCATTTGATGCAAATGGATTTACAAGAGTAAACTTGAAGCGGATGGGAAGGCGTTGACATTCAAAGCTAGACTTGTGCCAAAAGGACATATACAAAGACAATGTATTGACGATGAGGAAACATTTTCACTAGTCGCACTGTTCAAGTCCATTATGATACTTCTAGCCATAGCAACATGGTGTGACTATGAAATATGGCAGATGGATGTAAAGAGAGCGTTCTTTAATGATAATAATAAGGAAGAGATTCACATGTCTAAACCTGAAAGATTCACATCATTAGGAAGTGAGCATGAAGTATGCAGACTTCAGATATCCATTTAAGAACTCAAACAGACATCAAGGAGCTAGAACCTCAGATTTGACAAGACTATCAAAGAGTTTGATTTTGCCAAAATTCCTGAAGAACCTTGTGTATACATGAAGGTCTCTCGGAGTGCAGTAACATTCCTGGCGCTTTATGTTGATGATATACTATTTATTGGGAATGATGTAGGGATGTTTCAATCAACTAATTATGGTTAGCTGGTAAATTATCCATGAATGATATGGGTGAAGCATCATATATATTAGGAATACAGATCTATAAGGATAGATCAAAGAGAATGATAGGGCTCACCCAATCCACGTATATCGATACCATACTGAGGAGATTCTCTATGGAGGAGTCCAAGAGATGATATATCCAAATGTCTAATGGTGTGACTATATCCAAGTCTATGTGCCCTAAGACTAATGAAGAGATAGAAACCATGAGCCGCATTCCGTATGCATCCGCCATAGGCAGTATTATGTATGGTATGATATATACTTGGCCTGATATTGCATTTGCACTGAGTGTTGCAGGCAGATATCAGTCGAATTCCGGTCCACTGCATTGGAAAGAAGTGAACGACATTCTTAAGTACTTGAGAAGAACTAAGAATTTGTTCTTGGTTTACGGGAGTGGAGAACTAAAAATGGAAGGCTATACTGATTATAGCTTTCAATCCAATGTGGATGATTCAAAATCGACCTCTGGATTTGTATTCAAGCTCAATGGTGGTACTGTCTCTTGGAAGAGCTCCAAACAAGACACCACATCGGATTCTACCACTGAGGCCAAATGCATAGCTGCATCGGTTGCAGCATAGGAAGGAGTTTGGATGAAGAATTTCATCCAAGAGTTGGGTAAAACATCCACTACTCGTTTTTCTTAAAAATTACTAGAATTTTTTTTCTTTTCATTTACCTCTCGGCCGAAAACAACTATAATAATATATTTATACTCTAAAAGTAAATTTGCACCACTTTAAAAATAAAACAACCAACTATATTTGAAAAATTTAAACAAGACGAATTCAAAACATAAAATCGTCAAACTTTTTACCAAATCTAAACTTAGCAATATTTCAAAATAAAGCTAACTCTAACAACCTGTCAAAAACAACTCAAAATCAATCATAAAATTCACAATAATCTTTAAAGTAAACTTTAAATCATAAGTGCGGAAAACTAACGCTGGTCCTTGAGTTATGCGCACCTTCAGTCCAGTAAGATCAACCATCAAGATCCTCAACTTCTATATCATGCTCACCTGCATCGATCACACCTAGTGAGCCTACTGACTTAGCAAATCATAAATATAATAACGAGTAATACATATACAATCACATGCAACAGTAAAAATACTTGATCACACCTAGTGAGCCTACTGACTTAGCAAATCATAAATATAATAACGAGTAATACATATACAATCACATGCAACAGTAAAAATACTTTTACGTAAGATAACATTTCATGAAGATGCATAAACTTAAGAATTTTATTTTTATCATAAAAATATTCCATTTCATCATATAGTTATAAGTTTTCCTTTTTATTGAATTCAGGTCGTTAATTGTGAATTTCATATTAGCTGAAGGTCGAAGGATCCATCTACGTGTAACCATAGTAATGGGCGGCGAAGACATCAGCGACACTCTCACCCATCAAATGAACATTGGCCTTGCATATCATCATATTATCGTATCATCGTATTAGTCCCAATTATTTCCGTTCCTTCAACAATTCACATTCTTATCACTTTATAAAATTAATGCATATAATAATCATTTTTCCTTAAAATCAAGCATGCAATGTATCTTTTGCAATTGCTCATCAGTAGACTGTCCCTCACGGATTCTATCTCTCAAAGTCGACTGTACTGTCAAGATAGCAAGATTAGGGGCCTCGCCCCTAGCATACATTGTAAGCTCAAATTGCTGAATCCCGGACTGTAGTGGTCTTTGAAGTTATAATTGAGTAATAACTGTTGTCTTTCGACTCAATGCATCCGCCACTACATTAGTTTTTCTCGGATGGTAGCTAATATCACAGTCGTAGTCTTTCACCAACTCTAACCATCTTCGTTGTCTCATATTCAATTCTTTTTGTGTAAATAAGTATTTCAAACTTTTATGGTCGGTGAAAATCTTGCACTTCTCTCCATACAAATAATTTGTCAAAATCTTCAGTACAAATACCACTGCTGCTAGCATAAGATCATGAGTGGGGTAATGTTTCTCGTGAACCTTCAACTGTCTCGATGCATAGGCTATAACTCGGTCATTTTGTATCAGAACTGCACCCAAACCAAATATCGAAGCGTTGGTATAAAGAACATACTCTCCTTTCCCCGATGGCATCGATAAAAATACGTTGAAATCAAAACTTGCTTCAACTTGTCAAAACTATCTTGGCACTCGGATCCCCATATAAACTTTGCATTATTCTTTGTCAAGGCGGTCATGGATACCGCAATAGATGAGAATCCTTGAATAAACATTCTATAATAGCCAGCTTGTCCCAAGAAACTTCGGATCTCAGTTACGCTCTTCGGTACTGGCCATCTTTCACTGCCTAAACTTTACTCGGATCAACCTCCACTCCATCACTAGAATTGATTTGACCTAAGAATGCCACTATATCAAGCCATAACTCACACTTGCTGAACTTTGCATATAATTTCCTATCTTGCAGTTCTATCCTAAAATGTCGACTATGCTCCTCTTTACCTTCGAATAGATCAAAATATCATCGATGAAACCTATAACAAACTGATCCAGATATGGATGAAATACGCGATTCATGATATCCATGAAGATCGTTGGCGCATTGGTCAACCCAAATGGCATGACCATAAACTCATAGTGCCCATAACGAGTCCTAAAAGCATTCTTGTGAACGTCGGACTCTTTCACTTTCAACTGATGGTATACAGAACGAAAATAAATATTTGAGAACTAATAACTGACAATATTTGTCTCTTCAGTTCATCCTCTCTTATTCCTTCATCAATCTAGCTGCTTCCCCTTTTTTATCAAGCACATCGACTTTGAGAGATAGAATTCTAACATTAGCTGCAATATCTTTGACAGCAGTCAATACAATGGTTTGCAGCAAGTCGATTTTCTTTGAGACAAATGTCTCCATAGATTCTACTCGCTTGCTGATTGAGTCTTGAGTAAAGGAGAGAATCTCAGCTAAGCCTATGTTCTTTTTAAGCTTCTCGATAAAAAGGAGATAGGGGTCACAATTGTTTGAATTGATTTCAATTTCCCTATGTTGAATTCACTGGAGGAGTTCAACTTTAGAGAGTGAGAAAGTTGAGTGATTTTGAAACTCCTTTATTTCTTGCATTATCTTTGACATATTGAGCTAAATGTTCTGAGTTTCTTCGAGTACCAAATCCATGTCTGAGGATGGATGAGGAGATACTGGTCCAGACGGCCATGGTTCTTGCTCCTTGGTAGATTGATTAAATATCACCAAAGTCCGGTCAGAAACCTCTGTTTCAGCATGAAAAATGTCTTGTATACTAACTTCTTGTTGAATGGTAGGAGAAGAGGTTGATTTGGAGCAGCAGATGGACTATCCTGCTGAATAAGTTGATGTTCTGTGGTAGTTTCGGTTTGAGGGTCAGTGACTGGTGATTCTGATATTTGGTCAACTGAAACTTGCTGCGGTTCGTCAACATGCAACTGAGCCTCCTCAATGTCAACATTTTCTACATTAGGCTCAACAGGTGAGTGAAATGGCACATCAGTTTGAACATCTGTAGCTTCTTGTTCTGATGGGTGATCAACTGATTCAGTTGAAGGCACATTTGTTTGAAGTTCTTGGGCGATTGACTGAATGATCTCATCGTTATTAGCAAGTGTCAAGTCAGCGTCCGAGTATAATTGAGGATCAGCAGCAGAAGAATATGGTGGCACATCCTGAATTGGCTCTATTGTTGTAGCAGCATCTTGTTCTAGGGATGGTTCTTTGTGCTGAGGTGGGGGTTCATCTTTTCATCTTTGGAAAAACTTTCATAATTGAATAATTCCTGATCCATTTCCAAAAACTTTATCTGTGATTGCAGAGCAATAAGATCTGTGTCCAACTGAGTAAGCACAACTCGATTATTATAAGCAGTTGGACTTGTAGGAATGTAGTTGCTTTTGAGCTTCTCAATCAGTTGACCCAACTTTTTGGCTCTAATTTGATCAAAGAAATAATTCTTTCTCCCAGTGCTTGAACAATGGTAGCAGCTTTGACCATTTTGAGAACATCTGCTTCCAATTTGATGAATATATTCAGTTTAGACTTCTTTTTCAACTGTTTGGCAAAGCGTGAGTTCTGAAACTCGTCCAAGCATTATAAACTTTCAGTTTGGATTCAGCAAATGCGTTGACCTGTTCCCAGATAAGGTCAATGTGAGTTTGAATTGAATTTGATGGCCTGGGCTCTTTGATCAACTTGCCCTTTCCTTTCTCATCAGAGAGAATGTGCGGAATGTTCAATCCAGAGTGAGTAGCATCCACTCGTTCCTGAATTTTGATTCTTTTGGGTCGAGCAGGAGCAATGATTGTAGGTCGATTGGTATTGATCAAAAGAGCTGAAACTTGTTGATTCCTTCTTTTTACCAGCTGCAGTGACGACCTTTTTGGATGGATCATTTGGTGGAGGTAAATGATCTTTAGCTGAAACATCAGCTGGAATAGCTTTCAAAGGAATATCCTGAATAGCCTGTTGAGCATCTGATTGCTTCAATCTATCAGCTGGGGAAGATGCCAACATTGCTACTGGCTTGGTTTTCTGTGTCCTTCGTTTCTTTGTTATCAACTGAAAAGGTGTTTCCTCAGAATCTGATTAACTGACAATAAGTTTTCTCTTGATTGTTTTCAGTTGAGGCAAAGTTCTTCCTTTATTGACTGATTTGGGAACATTCTACTGCGTCCCAATCTCCTTTTTGATCTTTACAAACTGATCAGGTGAAATGTTCAGTTTATTCTTTGGTGGCTGAACATTCTTGGCGTTGAAGACTTTGAATTTGATGATCTCTCTGAATCATCACCCAACAGTCCTTTGACTTTCATCAAATAACTTAGTTGTACTGTGAATCCTTTGGACTGCTTGGTAGATTGAAACATATTCTTCAAGATATTGAAGATAAGGTGCTTCCAGTTCAGTCTTCGAGCAGCCATAATAACAATAATGGCTTGAAATTTCTCCAAGGTGAGTGCAGCAAATGATCCTGCCTTTGCCAATAGCCCCTTGGCTACAATATCAACCAGCAACTGAACTTCGTGCTTCAATTCCTTCTTTGTATCGAAAACTTTGATTTTCTGTCCATCAGCAGAAATTAGAGTTTTCATCTCTTCGACATCAGATGACTTTACTTCAGCAAGGTTTGACAGCCCATCAGAAGGCAATAAGAACATTTTCCAAACGATTCTTCAGAAATGGTCAAAAACTGACTATTGACAGTAGTGATGATGCTTCCATCAGAATTTATATTCCCATTAGAGTAGAAATCCTGAAGTTCTTTTGTGTAGATCTCCTGTGAAGATTGCCGAAAAAATGTCCTCAGCCCAGCTGATTCTAGCTTTAGAAAGATGTTTTTCACATCGGCCTCTCCGACTGATAGAACTGATTCAAAATTGATAGCCATAGCATTCAACATGTGAGCGAGAATTTGATTTGTCATTAGAACTGAATGATTTCCCACGAAAAAGAAAGCTGTGTAAGAAAGAAAAAAACTGAAATGGAGCGGGCAAAGTACTTATGTACGTGACTGTTCGAATTATTGGACACGTGCCAGTCCAGAAAATTTTGAATAAAAACGTGTGTACGTGTGGTAAAATCGTGTTGAAAATACATGGATTATAAGTTACACGTTTCAACCTATCATTTGTTGAAAGATAGCATTTAATGCTTTGATAATCAGTCACGTCACTGATTTGGAATATAAAATGGTTAATTTGTTAACTTATCTGAGAAGATTAGTGAAATAATCAGCTGATCGATCAGTTCTGAAACTGTTTCTTTTCAGTTGAAGATTTACTAATTGTTGTCTTCTCAGTTAACCTTTTAAACAAATATTCCTCCTTAAAAATGCATATAAAGATTTCGAGAATTTAATCAAGACGAATTAAATTAAATCTTATGCTTAGTAGATTAATCGTCTGCCGTAATGACTTCATCCTTTCATCTTCCTTGACCCTAGGCTATATATAAGAATAGCTCGGTTAGTCTCAATCATATCAAAAATAACAACCAAAAGCTATAATGGCAGGTGCAAGTAGCTCGAAGACTCCAGATATGGACAAGCTTTTATGAACTCAGCTCTTGAGAAAAGAAAAACTGATATGGAAGATAAAGTCTTCCACAAAATCCTTCGATACTGGGAGGAGCTTCAAGGACTCCAGTTTCTCCAGGAGTGTGGAATGGCTACCACCCCCAAACTGGTGGCAAAACTGAAGAAATATCGGGAGCGCTTGCGTGCTGCTGATACAATGGACATCTTCGAAGATGAATGTGTCTACCAACTAATGCTCCAGAAGGAAAGGAAGAATCTAGAGCGTATAGCTGACTCAGATATCTTCCTTAAGACTTCCACATGAGTTTTAATCCGTTGGTTGACCAAGTGATGGTCTTCTGTTGAAGAAGAATATTTCGATGTACTCCGTGCTTATTTCTTTAAATGAATAAAATAAATATCTAGTTTATCTTTGTCTTTTATCGTCCTGCAAGAATTAGTCTCAACAGTTGATAAGTAAATCACGAACTGAACATAATAACTGACTAAAGATTAACTGACATCAGATGAAATTCAAATGGATAAAAGACGAACTGAATGAACAGTAATAGACAATAGAACTGATTAAGATAAATCAATTAATCCAAGCATATCGCGAAAGTGAGAAAACTTAGTCTCGGGCAATGGTTTGGTGAAGATGTCAGCTGCTTGTTGTTCAGTTGAGACATATTCCAGTCTTATGTCTTTCTTCAAAGCATGATCTCTGATAAAGTGATGCCTGACAACTATATGTTTGGTCCTTGAGTGAAGAACTGGATTGTAGGTAATAGCAATCATGCTTGTATTGTCATAGAATATGGGCGATTCCTTGGCAAAAACTCCATAGTATTTCAGTTGTTGCTGAATCCAGAGCAGTTGAGCATAGCAACTCCCAGCAGCAAGATATTCTGCTTCAGCTGTGGAAGTAGCAATGGATGTCTACTTTTTGCTGAACCAAGGGATCATTTTGTCTCCTAGAAACTGACATGATCCACTTGTACATTTGATCAAGCCTACATCCTGCATAATTTGCATCTGAATATCTAACTAGATTGACAGAGAAGTCTTTAGAATACCATAACTCAACATTTTGTGTGCCCTTAAGAAATTTTAAAATACGTTTGGCAGCTGAAAAATGTGATTGCTTAGGGTTTGCCTGAAATCTAGCACACATATAGACAGTAATACAATATCAGGACGACTAGCAGTTAGGTATAATAATGAACCTATTAAACCTCTGTAAGTGTCACCTCAACTGATATTCCCCTTGATCAGTGTCCAGTTTCACTGATGAGCTCATAGGAGTACTTGCAGCTCAACACGATTCCATGCCAAATTTCTTCAGCAACTCCTTTGTGTATCTACTTTGATTAATAAAAATGTCTTTCTCGAGTTGCTTCACTTGTAGTCCAAGAAAAAATATCAGTTCACCCATCATGCTCATTTCAAATTTCTCCTGCATCAACTTAGCAAATTTCTCGCATAATTTGGGGTTAGTTGTGACCCAAATATGATGTCATCAACATAAATTTGATCAAGTAAAATATGATCATCCTTTGAAAATTTGAACAATGTCTTATAAACTGATCCAGCAGAAAAATCGCTCTCAGTTAGAAATTTTGAAATAGTTTCATACCAAGCTCTTGGAGCTTGTTTAAAACCATATAAGGCTTTGTTCAAAATGGTAGACATGATCAAGAAAATGATGATTGATAAAACCTAGAGGTTGTTCAACGTAGACTTCTTCTTGCAACTGACCATTCAGGAATGCACTATTTACATCCATCTGGTAGACTTTGAAGTTCTTGAATGATGCATAAGCAAGGAATATTCTGATAGCTTCCAATCTTGCAACTGGTGCATATGTTTCATCATAATCAATTCCATCTTCTTGCATATAACCTTGTGCTACCAGTCTCGCCTTGTTGTGCACAACTGAACCATCTTCGTTCAGTTTATTCCTGTACACCCATTTTGTACCTATAAAAGTTTTTGAAACTGGTCTTGGAAATAGGTTACAGATATTGTTATGGGTAAAATGATTCAGCTCCTCTTGCATTGCATTTGTCCAGTTTGGATCAGCAAGAGCTTCATCAGTTATCTTCGGTTCCAATTGCGATACGAAAGCTGAATGAAAAAATAAATTGAGCATTTGATTCCTTGTTTTTACCGGATCAGATGGATTACCTATCAACAATTCTAGAGGATGTGATTTCTTCCATCTAAGTTCAGTGTTTGTTGCTTTTGTATCAGCAACTACTTCTGTAGGCAACTGAATGTTTTCAGCTTCGGTTGGAGCTGTTTCAGTTGGTAACTGAATATCATTTGTTTGCTCTACCAACTGACTTTCAGGAACTACATCCTGCTCAATCGATTGATCCACAATTTCAGGTTCAGATGTTTGAAGGATATTTCGATTGATATGATTTTCTTCTAATGATCATCCTACAAACTGATATCTGTAAATCGATCAACTGGATCAGTTGGCTTATCAGTTAGTATAGTTTCATCAACATGTATATTTTCTTCAACATTTAATGTGCTTTCGTTAAAAACTCTATAAGCTTTGGTAACTGACGAATATCCCAGAAATATTCCCTCTGCAGATTTAGCATCAAAGGCTTTTAAATGGTTTTGGCCATTTCAAGAATAAAACATCTGCAGCCGAATATTTTGAAGTAAGAAACCACACTTTTTGTCCATGCTAGATCTCATAAGGTGTTTTCAAATGATTTTTTTAATCATCGATCTATTCTGAGTACAACACGCATTGTTTACTGCCTCTGCCCAAAACCTTTGAGAAATACCAGAGTCAGCAAGCATTGTTCTAGCAGCTTCTTTAAGGGTTCGATTTCTCCTCTCAGCTACACCATTTTGCTGAGGAGTTCTAGCTGCTGAGAGCTCATGCTTAATTCCAGCATTTTCTAAAAAATTTGAAAGAATTTGATTGACGAATTCAGTTCCTCGATCGGATCTGATTTTTATCAATTCCAACTAATTTCTCATTTAATATTCTTTTTAAAAGCTTGATCAGTTGTGCAGTAGTTTGGTCTTTGGATTTGAGAAAAATAACCCAAGTAATTTTGGAAAATCATCTACAACCATCAAGGTGCATTTCATTCTCCCTAAGCTCATGACTGGTATTGGACCAAATAAATCCATATGTAACAGTTCTAAGCATCAAGAAGAAGATTTACAGCCCTTGTTTTTAAAAGAAGATTTAATTTGTTTACCGAACTGACATGCTGAGCAAATTTTATCTTTGGTAAAATCCATTTTGGGCAAAACAGTGACAAGATCGTGATTACTCAGATATGCAATAGATTTAAAGTTCAGGTGGTTTATTCTCTTATGCCACAACAAGTTTTTAGAAGTTTTTGAAGCAATAAAACATACTGGTGCATAAGGTTGATTATTCCAACTGACTTTGTAAGTGTTTCCACACCGTTTGCCAGTTAGTATAACCTCATCAATTGCATCTCTGACTGTCAAACTGAACTGAGAATCCATTGTCGCATAACTGACTGATGCTAATCAGATTATACTTGAGATTCTAAACTAATAAAACATCATTAATGATAAAGTTACCATGGATAAGCTTACCCTTACCCACAGTTTTACCTTTGGAATTATCTCCGAAACTGATGTTTGGTCCAGTGTATTTGATCAGTTGAGATAACAAGTTTGCATCTCCTGTCATGTGTAGTGAGCATCCACTATCCAAGTACCAGATAGATTCCTTGCTTGTACCTGTTACCTGCAATCACACACAAAATATAATTTTGGTACCCTTTTCTATTTGGGTCCAAAACTGATTAGTCTTTTAGGAACCCAAACTTGTATTAGTCTGACTGACTGTCCAGTTGCTGTATTCCAGATGGTCTTTCTCGATTTGTGTGTGCTTGGTGTGTAGTGTGCAGATGAGACAACATGTGATTTAGCTTTGTTAAACTGATTGTTCAGCCGATATCTTTTCAGAACTGGCTTGTTATAGTAATTGGAGTAGCCATTTGAATAATTCATGCTGAATCTTTTTGGCGACTGACTGCGTGAGTCAGTGGAAACTTTTGGGCTATAACCAATACCATATCTTCTAGCCTTGTTCTTACTTTCAGTAGGTTGTTCAACCAGTTTACTTGGCTCGGTTTTTTCTTGTACCACAACTGATTTGACAAAGTGAATGTATTTCCCTTTATCCATATTCAGTTTTGGTCAAGTATCATTGGAAGACATTTCATCTTGGTTACTGAACCCTAAACCAGTTTTATCAGTAACTGATTTCTGAGAGTTCTGTATTTCAGTTAATGCAACAGATTATTTGTTCCAAGCCTGAATAAGCTCAGTTTGCTTTGAATTTTCAAGCATCAACTTCTGAATCATTGATTGATTCCTGCTTCTTTCAGCATTGAGCTCAGCAATCTCCCTTTTTAGACTCAACTCATCAACTGATTCATCAGTTTTAATTTTATTGTCTATGGGATCAGTTTGCCTCGTTCTGGCCTTTTCAAAAGATAAGGCAAGCTTGTGGTACTCATTAACCATGTCATGAAGAGTTGAAATAAGTTCTTCTCTAGTGAAATCAGTTGAGGTAAAGTCAAATACCTGTTGAATGCTTGACTCCACTTCTGTATCACCATCCATTAGACACTTCACTTCCTCTTCACCATCACTGGAGCTGCATGAGGTTTCTGGCTCTGACACTTCGCTGTCAGATTCTGCCCATTTTGATTTACTTTCTTCAGCTAAGATCACCTCATGCTTCTTCCTGAAAGACTTCTTATCATCCTTGGGTCTCTTCTTGTGATAATATGACTTCTTCTTTCTTTCAGTTGAGCCTTGACTGTCCTTTTTAGGTTTGGGACAGTCAACAATGAAATGACCGGATTCGCCACAGTTGTAGCAAGCATTTCATTCCTCTTTAGAATTGTTTCTCTGACAATGCTTCTGGAAGTTCCCTTGAATTTTCCTCATGAACCTTACAAATTTTTTGATGGACAATGACATGGCATCATTGCTTAGTTGATCAGCAACCTTCTCGACTAAACCAGTTGGTTTTGTTCTGATAGCAGCTAAGGCAGTTGTTGCTGCTGAAGTAGAAGGATCTCCTTCTCGAGTTTGCAGCTCAAACTCATAGGCCTTCAGATCAGCAAATAGGTCATGAAGCTCAACCTTGTTTAGATCCTTGAATTCCCTCATTGCCATGGTCTTAACGTCTCACTCCTTGAGAAGATCTCTGATCACCTTTAAGGCAACTTCTTTTTTGGTATGCACTTTTCCAAGTGCATTTACTTCATTGACGATATAGCTGACTCTTTCATCATACTCATGCATCGATTCGCCAGTTCTCATCTTGATATTATTAAACTTCTGAACAGCAACAGAAATTTTATTCTCTTTGGTTTGTTCATTTCCTTCACAAAGCTAGATTAGCTTTTCCCAAATTTCTTTAGCTGTCTTACACATTTTGATCTTGCTGAAAGTTATTTTATCAAGCGTTTTGTACAGTATATCCTTTGCCACATTGTCCAAATTTGCTTTTCTTTTGTCCTCAGCAGTCCATTCATGTCTGGGCTTTTCAATTCTATGAGGTGCCCCATCGGTGATTGCAACTGTTGTGTTGGCTTGTAGAATCTTCATTGGTCCGTCAGTGATGACGTACCACATGTCATCGTCTTGTGCAGCTAAGTGAGCCTGTATCTTGATTTTCCAATCATCGGAGTCTTCTCTGGAAAAATTTGGGATCTTGTTAAAGGAAGACATAATGAATAGTTTGAGTAGAAATATTCTGAGACGAGATACAATTGCTCTGATACCACTTGAAAGGATCAGTTAAAAGTTGATAATTGTTTAGATGGGGGGGTTGAATAAACACTCACGGATTATATATATATTTCGAATACTGGGCTCAATTTAGTGACAAAATGACTCTCGGTATCTCGTCAGTCGATAACAATCAGTTTAACTGAAAAATAGTTGCGGAAATAAACTGACTGAAAGATAGAATAACTGATAGTAACTGAAATAAAGTGAACACTATTTGTTTCTGGACGTTCAGAGAATAAAATAACTCCTATGTCACCCCTTCTATCACGAAGATATGATTTTCACTAAAAGACTTTGATCGAATACAAACGTTGTACTGACCAACTTCAGTTTGGACTTAACACTGCCAAAACTGAAACTCTTAATTTACAAAAACTTTTACAGTGCGTAACTGAATATAACACAACTGAATGAATCTAACAAAGATTTCAAAGTACTAACAAGCTCGTAAATATAGCCTTGATTGCTACTGATATATCTGATAAGAGCGAGCTCCTGATATTTGAATACAAGTGGTGATTTTAGCAGAGTAACAGTAAACTTGAATTGAATAGTTGTTCGCGTTTTTTTTTCTCAGCTGCCCTCTTCACCTATTTATAGTGTAACGCCCGAAAATTTAAATGTCCACGCGAAGCACATGCATTTTAATTATTAAATTCTCTTGTATTTTAATTAAATGTTTTAATTAAATGAATTAATTATGTTGTGCATATTTACATGTTTTTAAAATATATTTTCTACATTGTTGCATTAAATTGTATTTTTAAAGGTTATTTGAGTTGCGATCGAGGAACGGAGACCGAGGGCCGAAAAATAAAAAAAGTTTTTATTGTTTAATTTTTTTTAATTATTTAAGATAAGGGTGATGCTTTTTATTATTTTTGAAAATAAGGGGTTTTGAGGTGATTTTATATGCATGGACGTAATTTTATCGATGTTGGATTTTTCATCAAAAATATGTACTTTTTGGCAACCCGGCTAATACATTCACAACGCATTTAAACTGTATTATTTTATTAAGTTAATTAAGCACTAATGGGCCTAAATTAACTACTTGGTGGGCTTAAGCCTAATTAGTAAATAATTAACTATTTAATACTCTAACCCTACCCTAAACCATGACACAATTCACGCCCACTTTTCAGAATTTTGTTCTCCCAAAACTCACTCAAACACACGACCACACAACACATCATATTTTGAAGAAAAATATCGAGAAAGCTCTACGGAGTTTCAAGCCAAGGTTGTCGTCGTTGTTCTTCGTAATCGTCAACGAGAAATCGTGCGTTTAAAACATGCCCTATATCATCCTAATTCATATCAGCCCTTTTAAAACATAAAAAAATGATTTTGGCATCAAAAACTCATTGTAACGCCCCGAAAATTTAAAGCTCCACGCGAACCACATGCATTTGAATTTTTAATTCTCCTGTATTTTAATTAAAAGTTTTAAGTGCATGAATTAATTATGTTGTGCATATTTACATGTTTAAAATATATTTTTCTACATTTTTGCATAAAAATGTATTTTTAAAGGTTATTCGAGTTGCGATCGAGGAACGGAGACCGATGGCTGAAGAATAGAAATGTTTTTATTGGTTATTTGTTTTTAATTATTTAAGATAAGGGTGATGCTTTTTATTATTTTTGAAAATAATAGGTTTTGAGGTGATTTTATATGCTGGGACGTAATTTTATCGATGTCGGATTTTTCATCAAAAATATGAACTCTTTGGCAACCAGGCTAATAAATTCACAAACGCATTTAAACTAAATTATTTTATTAAGTTAATTAAGCACTAATGGGCCTAAATTAACTACTTGGTGGGCTTAAGCCTAATTAGTAAATAATTAACTATTTAATACTCTAACCCTACCCTAAACCATGACACAATTCACGCCCACTTTTCAGAATTTTGTTCTCCCAAAACTCACTCAAACACACGACCACACAACACATCATATTTTGAAGAAAAATATCGAGAAAGCTTTACGGAGTTTCAAGCCAAGGTTGTCGTCGTTGTTCTTCGTAATCGTCAACGAGAAATCGTGCGTTTAAAACATGCCCTATATCATCCTAATTCATATCAGCCCTTTTAAAACATAAAAAAATGATTTTGGCATCAAAAACTCATTGTAACGCCCCGAAAATTTAAAGCTCCACGCGAACCACATGCATTTGAATTTTTAATTCTCCTGTATTTTAATTAAAAGTTTTAAGTGCATGAATTAATTATGTTGTGCATATTAACATGTTTAAAATATATTTTTCTACATTTTTGCATAAAAATGTATTTTTAAAGGTTATTCGAGTTGCGATCGAGGAACGGAGACCGATGGCTGAAAAATAGAAATGTTTTTATTGGTTATTTGTTTTTAATTATTTAAGATAAGGGTGATGCTTTTTATTATTTTTGAAAATAATAGGTTTTGAGGTGATTTTATATGCTGGGACGTAATTTTATCGATGTCGGATTTTTCATCAAAAATATGAACTCTTTGGCAACCAGGCTAATAAATTCACAAACGCATTTAAACTAAATTATTTTATTAAGTTAATTAAGCACTAATGGGCCTAAATTAACTACTTGGTGGGCTTAAGCCTAATTAATAAATAATTAACTATTTAATACTCTAACCCTACCCTAAACCATGACACAATTCATGCCCACTTTTCAGAATTTTTTTCTACCAAAACTCAGTCAAACACACGACCACACAACACATCATAGTTTGAAGAAATATCGAGAAAGCTCTAGGGAGTTTCAAGCCAAGGTTTTCATCGACATTGTTCGTAATCTTGAACGAGAAATCGTGCGTTTAAAACGCAAAGGCACGTCATAATTCTTCCTTTTCTCATCTATCACATCGTATTATCGTTTTAAATATCATGTGTATGAGAAGCATAAAGTTCTATGATTATTTTTGGAATATTGCATGCACACATCGGGAAACTTGAGTTTTTGATGCCAAAATCATGTTTTTATGTTGTAAAAGGGGCTGCCATGAATTAGGATGATTTAGGGCATGTTTTAAACGAATTTAAGGGCCTAGAATCATGCACAATATGCTGCACACACATAAGAACAAAGCTGGAACCGTATGAAACACACAAGAACAAGAACCGTAATTTTGTGTGATTGGTTTTGGTTCATGCAGCTCGATCACTAAGCATGGAGCAAGAGGGCTCGACCAGGTCTCTAGGGGGCCTACTTTTGGACAAGGTTCAGGGTCAGGAAGGGTCCTAGCATGGCTAGGACCCCTGGTGCGCAGCCTTGGAGGAGTCCCATGCAGCAGGGACTCCTCTCGCGTGATCTGTGATGACAGCAGCCAAGGGGCTCGCTGCTAGGGCTAGGTGGCTCAGGGAAGGTCTATCAGGGTCCAAGGGTCATGGGCAGTGGCTGGGCAAGGGGCTGGAGTGGCTAGGTCGCTGTTGGCTAGAGGAAACAATGGAAGCCGTGAGGGAGAGCAAGTCGTGCAGCTTGTGTTCTTTGGTTCAGGTGCTTTGGGCTTGGGGTTCTGGTGGCTGGGTTTGTCTGGGCTTGGTCTGCGCGTGGTCCAGGGACGGTTAGTGTCATGAGGGGTCGAGTGGTTAAGGCTTGGAGGTGTCCTAGTTGACAAGAGAACCTAATACACCAAGGATGCAAACTCATGCACACACATTCATACAGGTGGTCTACTGCCCAGCAAGTTTTGAGTGGGCCAGGGTTGGTTCTTCAGGCTGGGCTCGGTCAGGTGGGTTCCTAGATGGGTTGGCTAGGTTTTGGCTCAAGGTGGCTCAGGCGTGGCTCGAGTAAATTAGAAGATGACTCGTTGTGTTCTATAAGGTGTCAATTTCAAATTTAATTAGACTAAAATTGAATCCATGGGTCCACAGGAGTGGATCATGACTTGGAAGGGTAGAATAAATCTTAAAAATGAATTTGGCATCAAAATAACGAGTTTTGGATTTATTCGTGATTTAATTGCCGCACGAAACGCTAATTAACGAGTTAATTGAAACGCCTAGTTTTATGCTTTATAAAATTATGAAAAATTATATTTAATGTCAAATAATTATTAAAAGTATAATTCTTCAATTTTAGAATTTTATATTAAGAGTTAGTTTAATTCCTGATTATAACGCATTAATACGTCACATTTAAAAAATAAATTAAAAGTCATCAATTTAAGCCAAATAAAAATATGAGAAAATTCATGTAAGCTTAAATAATTATTTGGGACATGTTAGAGTCAAGAAATCAAGAAAGAAAGCGAAAAACGTAAAATGTAAGGTCCAAGGGTAAAACAGTCTTTTTAAACCTAAAAGATAGTAAACGTAATGGCAGTGCCCTATGAAACGCCTGTCTTTTTTTATTGCTTTAAAAGTACTAGAATTTTTTTATAAACAATTAATTTTTCGGCCATGTGCTTTTACCTCATGAAAATATTTTTATAAAATATTTCACCCTTTTAAAATAAAGCATCATCAATCTAGCATTTTTAAAATCAAGTGCACTAGTCATAAAATGAAATCATCAACTGTTTTATCATCCTAAAAAGCAATAAGTTTGAAAAGTACAGCTCATACTAAACCTCTCAAAAATCTCTCAAAAAGCATAAATAAATAGTCTTAAAGTATTTAACATTAATCATAAGTCATAATCGTAAATGCGGAAAAATTAAAAGGGCTGGTCCTCAGGTTGTGTGCGCCTTCAGTCCAGTCAAATCATCCGTCAAGACCTCCTTCAATCTCACCTGCATCCATCACACCTAGTGTAGTGACCCGTTCCAGAATCACCTACTAATCAAAAACTAAGCATGCAATTAACCTAATTAACAATAATCAGAGATAACAGCGGAAAAGTCAACAACACTACCGATTATACAACCCAATCGAAGTCTAGAATAACTCAAAAATAAAATATCCAATACAACCATATCGAATCAAAACAATACCGATAAACTAAACCAACCAGATACTCAACGTCCTCCTCCTGCTCCTCCTGAGCTGTCCAACCTGAGGCCTGCCCCGAGGGAATGGGGTGTCCAAGAATAAACAAAACCGAGGACGTGAGCGATAAGAACGCCCAGTACAAAAGTATGAGTATACAAACCTATATGAAATGCACATGCTATGATCATGATACCGGGGTAGTCAAGAAACAGGAGTCACAAAAGGATCTCAACAATGCTCAGTCTAGAGGCGCCAAGTGGATAGTGCCGCGCGGTCCAACCTCTGGGTCACTGCATCCACTACAAGACAGACGTGGACCTAAAATGTCCCGGACCACCGAAGCCCTCCCGACCCGTCGGCCACTGTGTACTCTCGGTGTCCATGCGTCCACAAGACAGGGCTGAGCGGCCCCAAGATATAGCTTATCTCGAAAGAGATACAGCTCAACAGCAAAGGCTATCTCGAAGAAGATACGGCTCAACATGAAATGCAACGTGCAGTAATAAACGTGACATAATAGCATGCATCATATGACATATAACAATGCACCACATACTCATGCAACACATATATGAATGTATACTCAACCAGGATATCTCGGATAGTACTTTCGTACATCTATCACAGCAATCCTAATCCACTGGAACCACCAGACAACAGGTCTAATCCAAGCCTATTCATCAAGTGAAAACCATCACTAAACTTATCTACCAGACTTAACTAGATAATCCTGAGATAAATACTGATAAAATTCCAAACCTTCGTCCGTCGCTAGCCCGCTGATGCCGCTAGCTCCCAACTAGAGCACAGCTCTGCTACAAGACCAGCAGCTCCCCGCTAGTGCCCAAATCTCGGAACAAGACTAGAACCTGTCAGAAACGACTGAAATGCTATGGAATTCTCTGAATTGGCGAGTCAAAATGAGGAAATCCGACCACTATTTATAGGCCATGTTCGGATCCTCCGAACACCACTTCGGAACGTCCGAACGCTACGTGTCCATTGGCTCTTGACAGCTCATGATCGGATCCTCCGATCGTACACTTCGGACCGTCCGAACATGCACGTGTCCAGCTGCTCTTGACACCTCATGATCGGATCCACCGAACCCACTTCGGACCTTCCGAACTCCCACGTGTCGATCAACTCTTGACACCTAATGATCGGATCCACCGAACTCACTTCGGACCTTACGAACTCTTCGGTGCTTCCGAACCATCTTCGGTCCGTCCGATCATGACTCGGTCAAAATTACACATTAAACCTTCTTAATCACCATAATCCGTTAATTACCCAATTTGGAATTCGGGCTACTACATTCTCCCCCCCTTAGAACGATTTCGTCCTCGAAATCAGGCTTAGAGAATGAACAAAACGAAAATAACAACATCATTACCCTCAAAATCTAAGGGACAACCCATCACTAGACGCTTAGCTAACCCCGAATGACCCATCGGAGTAGAAACAGAAAGAATGACGTCTAGAGAAACATGCGGTAACTTATGACGCTTAACAGATCGTCCTGGTCACCCCAACGACCTACACTCCCCTGACTACTCCCGTCACCAAAGTGGTCAGCCATTGCTACAACATAGAATAGGGAAACTAGTAAATTGGTCAACGGAAATCCCAAAACAGAATCTATATCCCAAAATCGTACGCATGCTCTGATACCATAAATGTAGTGACCCGTTCCAGAATCACCTACTAATCAAAAACTAAGCATGCAATTAACCTAATTAACAATAATCAGAGATAACAGCGGAAAAGTCAACAACACTACCGATTATACAACCCAATCGAAGTCTAGAATAACTCAAAAATAAAATATCCAATACAACCATATCGAATCAAAACAATACCGATAAACTAAACCAACCAGATACTCAACGTCCTCCTCCTGCTCCTCCTGAGCTGTCCAACCTGAGGCCTGCCCCGAGGGAATGGGGTGTCCAAGAATAAACAAAACCGAGGACGTGAGCGATAAGAACGCCCAGTACAAAAGTATGAGTATACAAACCTATATGAAATGCACATGCTATGATCATGATACCGGGGTAGTCAAGAAACAGGAGTCACAAAAGGATCTCAACAATGCTCAGTCTAGAGGCGCCAAGTGGATAGTGCCGCGCGGTCCAACCTCTGGGTCACTGCATCCACTACAAGACAGACGTGGACCTAAAATGTCCCGGACCACCGAAGCCCTCCCGACCCGTCGGCCACTGTGTACTCTCGGTGTCCATGCGTCCACAAGACAGGGCTGAGCGGCCCCAAGATATAGCTTATCTCGAAAGAGATACAGCTCAACAGCAAAGGCTATCTCGAAGAAGATACGGCTCAACATGAAATGCAACGTGCAGTAATAAACGTGACATAATAGCATGCATCATATGACATATAACAATGCACCACATACTCATGCAACACATATATGAATGTATACTCAACCAGGATATCTCGGATAGTACTTTCGTACCTCTATCACAGCAATCCTAATCCACTGGAACCACCAGACAACAGGTCTAATCCAAGCCTATTCATCAAGTGAAAACCATCACTAAACTTATCTACCAGACTTAACTAGATAATCCTGAGATAAATACTGATAAAATTCCAAACCTTCGTCCGTCGCTAGCCCGCTGATGCCGCTAGCTCCCAACTAGAGCACAGCTCTGCTACAAGACCAGCAGCTCCCCGCTAGTGCCCAAATCTCGGAACAAGACTAGAACCTGTCAGAAACGACTGAAATGCTATGGAATTCTCTGAATTGGCGAGTCAAAATGAGGAAATCCGACCACTATTTATAGGCCATGTTCGGATCCTCCGAACACCACTTCGGAACGTCCGAACGCTACGTGTCCATTGGCTCTTGACAGCTCATGATCGGATCCTCCGATCGTACACTTCGGACCGTCCGAACATGCACGTGTCCAGCTGCTCTTGACACCTCATGATCGGATCCACCGAACCCACTTCGGACCTTCCGAACTCCCACGTGTCGATCAACTCTTGACACCTAATGATCGGATCCACCGAACTCACTTCGGACCTTACGAACTCTTCGGTGCTTCCGAACCATCTTCGGTCCGTCCGATCATGACTCGGTCAAAATTACACATTAAACCTTCTTAATCACCATAATCCGTTAATTACCCAATTTGGAATTCGGGCTACTACACCTAGTGAGTCTAAAGACTCAAAACACCATCATCTTTATAGCAAGTAATACATAATACAGTCAACATATAAAAATGAAAAATTCTTGTACTTAAAATATCGTTTTCATGAAGATGCATAAATTTCAGACATGAACATTTTCGTAAATATTTTCATGATGCATAAACTTTAAGCATAAACATTTTCATGGCATACATCACATAAACCTTAACCTTTTTCCTTTTTCCTCAACATGACATAAACCTTTAACATGATCATGAACATTTTCCTTTTCCTTTTCTTTTTCTTTTTTTGAATTCAGATCGTTAATTGTGACTTTTCGGGCATGACATGAACATGAAAAAACGATGGATCCATCTACATGAAACCACAGTACTGGGCGGCGGGAACATCAGCGACACTCTCACCGGTCAACTTAGCCTTGACCTATCCTTTTTCGAATAGAAATACGATCTTCGGGGTTCTCTCTGTAGCCTTTTCCCACAAATGGGTTCCCTCGGGGGCCTTTTCCCCTCACGATAATCTCATTCTTACCGTTACCACAAACCATTACCACATAACCGTTACCACATATTCGCAATGATGAAAACACGATCGTCGGGCTCCCACTGGGACCGTCACCCTCACGATATCTCCAACATTAACGAATTAGTCCCTATTACTTCACTTCCTTCAACATTTAACATTCTAATCACTTTATAAAATCATGCATAACATAACATTTTCATTTTTTTTAAACCAAGCATGCAACATATCTTTTAAATACTAATTAACTACTAACTAGGCTTTAGGCCTATTAGGCCTTTAAATTAAGCCCAATAGTTTTAATTAGGATTCAAATAAAATAGTAGCAAAATTTATGTTTAATTAAATTTGTGAATTTATTAGCCGGGTTGCCAAAAAGCTCGTTTTTTAGTTGAAAAACCAACACCGATAAAATTTACGTCTCGGCGTATAAAATCACCTTAAAACCCCTTATTTTCAAAAATATAAAAAGCCTCTCAATCATATTTTAAATAATTAAAATTAATTATTTAATAAAAACATTTTACGTTTTTCAGCCCTCAGTCCCCGTTCCTCGATCGTCGATTGAATAGTCCTTAAAAATACAATTTTATGCATGATGATCATAATTAACATGTAAAAATGTATGTCACATAATCAAATAGCAATTTAAACCAGTTAATTACTCATTTTTCATTATTTTCTAGATTTGCATGCAGTTGGATTACGTCGTCTTAATTTTGGACCTTACACCCTAAATGATGTTTTTATGATATTATGATTATTTTTAAATGTAATATCCCGACCTTTTTGTCTTATTATAGTTTATAGTGTTATTTATGATTTATGGTGATAAGATATGGTTTTAAATATTTTAATGGTTATGGTGGAAATGATTATTGGTTATGGTTATGGTTATGGATATTGTGATGGTTGTAAATATTTATTGGAATGATTGTTATATGGTCATTGTTTATGGTTATTGTTTTGGAATCATGTTCATAGTTGTTGATGATTATGGAAGTGGATGGGTAGAATAGAAAGTTGATCTTATGCCAAATAGGAAATGGAAGTTTAGAAACGGTATGAAAAATGTGGCAGTAGTTGTTGTTTTTAGCATAATGTTTTGTATATTGATCCAATTGATGTTAGGCCACTTTCATTGGAAAGATAAGATATAAGGCTATAACTTTTATGTTTTGAGTTTGGTTCAAATCAGTAGGGAAGACGAGCCAAAAGTTGCCCAAAGTGTGTCATGCGTATCGTTGCTTCTGTATTGACACATGTTGGGATATTGAGCATAATGTTTTACTCAGACCTCCATATGACCTGAACTTTGGGGAGATTGAAGAAAACACATAGGGCTACAACTTTCATGTTTACCACTTTTCCAGATTATGAAGGGAAGAGTCGTTTCGGAAGCGATCTTTGTTCGAGCTGTGCGCAGAGCACTGTTGTGGAGTGCAGATGGAGCGCCTAGGCGCTGCCAAGCAGCGCCGCAGCGCTGCCAGGGCCGTAACCTTGGCGCCTAGGCGCTGCCAGGCAGCGCCGCGGCGCTCCCAGCGCCGCGGCGCAAGACATGCGAAATTGTTTTTTTTAAAACAAGTTTTTAAGGGATTGAAGGCTTATAACATGGTTCTAGAGGCTTCTACTTCATCCTAACCTTCTCCCTTTTCCTTAAAATTGATTCATGCCATTTTCTCTCTAGTTTCTCTTCTTCAATCTCTACACAAAGTGCAAGGATTTTAGTTGTATTTTTAGTGGTTTCTACCTATTTCTCCAAGTTACCAGGTAAGGGTTCTATTATTTTGGAGTTAAGTAGGGTTTGGATAATTGAAGGGTTAAGTTGAATTGATGAATTTCTTAGAGTAATGTTGATGATTGTTGGTTATTATTGTGTTGATGTTTGTAGGAATCATTCAAGTTTATCATAGCCACCATATTGTTGGATTGGTTGTAAGTAGAAGCTTTTCCTTCTAATGCTCACATGATATATATGTATATAAGCCATGTTTATTGATGTCTAGCTCATTCTATTGTTAGATTATTGATGTATGTATTGTTATTTGTTCATTGAGCCAAGAATATCATTTAATTCATTGATAAGGAGCTAGTACTCTATTGTTGCTTACCAAGTGTTTGCTAAAATGTCCCAATGAAGTTTCCTATGATTAAAGCCAATGAATGATAGTAATTCATGCATGTCATTGGCCAATCACATGATTATGAGTATCTCTCACAGTTTTGATATATTTATATATCAAAGAGGTACTATCCACAGGTCACAGGTCACAGAACTATCATTTCCTTTCCTTTAATTCATGCCATGAAATACCATCTACATTGCTTTGCTACCTATTGTTCATTGAAGATGGTATTATTCATTGTTCATTGCTATTGATTTATCGTCCATTGTCATTGCTTTATTGTTTATTGACATTACGATTGCGATATCTATATTTCAAACCAACCACATGTATATGTACTTGTTACGTATAGCTTTCTGCTTACTGAGTTTTATCTCATTCCAGTTAATATCATGTGATGCAGGTGACAAAAAGAATTGAAGCGGATCGTCCAAGGGGAAGAAGTCATATAAAAGCCTATGGGAAAGACTTTTGATCATGTCACTTTTATTCTATTTTGGGTGAACATGAGAAGTTTAAATATTGTCATATTTTGTAAATGAATTATGGGATAAAACTTATGTTAGTTTGTGGATTTCTTTTGGGATACTACAAAAGTTAATGTTTATGTTAAATAATTTTTGAAAATGCTTTTGATGAAAATGGTTTATTGTTCTTTCCCGTGTAATTTTAAATGCTTCCGCGCATGTTTTTATTTTTAAATTTCAATGTCATGAGAGGGGGTTGTTTCATTAAATGTTTATGATTAAATTATGATTTTTAAATGTCTATGGGATTTTTATGAATTAAGGAAGATATTTAAAAGACATGTTGCATGCTTGGTTTCAAAAACAAAATTATATGTAATGCATGATTTTTATAAAGTGATGAGAATAAGAAATGTTGAAGGAAGTAAAGTAATTGTGATTATTACGTGGTTACATTGGAGATAGGGTTATGGTCCTAGTGAGAGCCAGACGATCGTACTTATATTGTTACCATTGAGGATATGAAGATATGAGGTTTGAGGTAAGAATAGGAATATCGTGAGGGGAGAAGAACCCAGAGGGAGCCCACTTATGGGAAAAGGCCCCAAAGGGAGCCCCGAAGAACGTATTTCTATTCGAAAGAGCATAGGCCAAGGCTCAGTTGACCGGTGAGAGTGTCGCTGATGTCCCCGTCGCCTAGTACTGTGGTTTAATGTAGATGGATCCATTGATTTTTGAGGTTTATGTCATGTTGAGGAAAGTCACAATTAACTATCTAAATTCAACAAAAGGAAAAGGGAAAAAGGTTTATGATCATGAAAAATGTTTTATGTTATGTCATGTTGAGGAAAAGGAAAAAGTAAAAGTTTATGTTTGCATGTCATGAAAAAGTTATTTTTATGTAAAAGTATTTTCACTGTTGTATGTGATTTTACACGTATTATTTGTTATAAATATTAAGGTGTGTTGATTCTTTAGACTCACCAGGTGTGATGGATGCAGGTGAGTTTGAGGGAGGACTTGATGGGTGATTTTGCTGAACTGTCGGTGCACACAACCCAAGGACCAGCGCTTCAACTTTTTCTGTATTTACGATTTATGATTCATGATTTACGTTAAAGATTTTAACTCATTCTGTCCGAGAGTAGAGCTTTAGAAATCTCGGCGCCCGAGCGGTAAAATTTTACCGCCCGAGCGCCACCCCACTGTCGAGAAATTATTATTTTTTAGTCCGGTGCCCGAGCGGTAATTTCTTTTTGCCCGAGCTCCACTCCTTCTGTCCGAGTGTTTGGCTTTCACTTTTTTTTTTCAAATTCAAATAGTTAATTTATTTCTTTTATGTTCGGGAAATGTTCACACGTCATCTTAAAGTGTTTTTCGGGGTTTGATGTCATGGTTAGTGCGATTAAACGAGATCAAGTCCCGAACGATCTAGAATGTCATAAGCTAATTAGTTGATTTCGGTGGTGAGAAAGAATACCTACGTCTAAGTTATGCAAGTTAAGTGTTGAAATTCATGTTATCATTTGCAGCAGTGGCCCCAAGCAAAATCCAACAAATCCCTCAACGCCAAGTAAGTATGTTCGACATACAAAGAAAATATTTCAAGTTTTTGAGGTATGCTAAATGTCTTATGACCAATTTATGTATGGGATTTGAAACCGGTAAATCATGACCAGGGACCAATCCACACTATTAAAGTATGAACATGTTTAGATCAAGATTGGAAAGCGTTAAAGCAAGAACGGGGACCAATCCACCCGTTAAAGCATGAACGGGGATCTCATGTATGTGGCAGTGGATCTTCCCTGTCAGCCCAGTACTGTGGTTTAGTCTTATCAGGAAATTTATGCTATGGGTCACTTGCTTTGAAACATGCCTCTACGCAAAATTATGAAGTTTATGTATGTTCAAGTATGTATAAGTATGCAAGCATGTTTAAATGAAATTTCACGTTATGACACGTCTATGTTATATATGTATGTTCAAGTTTAATGGAGAGTTCAAGTTTCAAGTATGTACTCTCTATTTTGAAGTTGCGTGGTTTTATTATGTATTACTCGTTACTTCTAGTTTATACGTGTTAAGTCTTTAGACTCACTAGACTTGATCGATGCAGGTGAGAATGATTTTGAGGAGACTAGGGGTGGGGACCAAGGAGCAGGCTTGGACTGAGCAGGAGGTTAGACCCGAGGACCGCCCAAGTTTTTAAGTATTTATGAAATGTCAAATAATCTAATTTCACGCTACTGGTTATGAGATTTTAAACAAATACTTTTGTCAAACTTTATTTTTAAATCTTTGTTGTATCTACTTTTGAGATATACGGTTTACTTTATCGAATTTGAAGTTTGACTACTCATTTAAGAAAATTTTTAAATTTTTCGCAAATTTTAAGTAGGAAAAAGTACGGTACGTTACAGTTGGTATCAGAGTGGTGTTCTTGTAAAGGGTTATGCCTGCTGCCAGTTGTAAGAAGCTCACGAAGTCACACCTCAAGTCTGTAAGTTTTAAGGTTTTAAATTATTTCATGTAATAAGCATCAAGTCATGATTTCAGTATGTGCATGTTTTAAGTTCAAACTACGTTAACATTATGATATTAGTATTATGTTAATGCATGTTGGGTTACGTGTTGGGTAAATGTTATACCAATATGCCTCCCAGACGTAAGATTGTGCGTGAAGCAGGCAATGAGAATAGGGAAGCCCAGGATTGGGAAAGAGTCACTCCTCCTCGTCCACCCCCATATATGCTGGCTCAGATGATTGTAGGGATGACCCAGTTCTTCGCACAGTTAGCGGGGAACCAAACTGTGGCAAACACAGGGGTGAGGCCCAGATCGGAGGCAGTCTATGAGAGGTTTAAGAGGATGGATCCGAAAGAGTTCTCGGGAACTACTGAACCGATGATAGCGGAAGGATGGATTAATTCCATCGAGGTAATCTTTGCATTTATGGAGCTGCAGGATGCTGACAGAGATAGATGTGACACCTTCTTGTTGACTGGAGATGCAAGGCTTTGGTGGGAAAGCGCGTCAGTGTCAGTGAACTTAGGAACACAGACGTGGAATGAGTTCAAGGAGGTTTTCTATTCCGAGTACTTCACTGAAGAAGTACGCTCTCGCCTGACCAGGAAGTTCATGTTGCTGCGACAGGGAGACAGCAGCGTGGCAGAATTCGTCAGGAAGTTTGAGAGGGGGTGTAACTTTGTGCTTCTGATGGCAAATGATACCTGGGAGAAGATGAGGAATTTTATGGATAGGTTGCGGCCGATCTTGCGCCGTGTTCTTTGAGTTGATGGTCTTACGACTTATACAGTTGTTGTGTCAAGAGCTTTGACGGCAGGGCAGGACTAGAGGGACATTGAGGTCGATAGGCTTGGCAAAAAGCCCTATCAGGCACCTTGTATTAAGGAATCTTTGTAAGTCATTAAGAAGTAGGATTAAGTGGATATGAGTACTGGAATTAGGTTATCTAAGACTACTTGGGTTGTGTAAGTTTTTATTTCTAGTTTATCAAATAGGTGATTATATGGGGATATTGGGTGAAATAAAAACAAAAAAGAATTATTTGTATTCAACATAGATTACCAATTGTCGAATTTTAAGATTTTTTTTTTTATAGAGTAAGAAATCTAAAATCTTTATATGAGGATTCTAGAATTCTGTGGGTTATAAGTGAAGCTGATTTATTAGAATTAGTCCATCATTAACAGAGAGAAATTTATTAAGCTTTATACGTTAGAATGAATTAAGTGTTGAGGATACGTCAAAGTGTGACATTCGTTTCAATGAGGAAGGTTTAAGTGTCTTAGGCCTCAACTATAATGTAATTGGGAAGGAAATAGTTTAAGCAAGTGTCTGATGCTATGAATGTTTTATTATCTAAGCAGAATATCGATATTGTATATTTTGTGGTTTTATGGATTAGTGTTATTCGAAATTTAAGATTAGCAACAATATTAATTTGGGATGTACTTTTAAATAGCTAAGTTACATAAGTTTGGTGTCGTAAGGTAAATATTCTATTCAAGGATCGTAGGTCAATATTATTACGGGGTTAAGATAAGGTTTAACTTTTGAGTGTAGTACCGATGATAGAAGTTGATCAGTAACTTTTGGTGCTAAGATTTCTTAAGTTGAACTGCGTAAATGCTAAAGTAATAGATCGATGATCATTACAGGTATAGTATAAGGAAAGTAAGATACGATAAGTTTGAACCTCCATTTCTAATATTGGGAATTGTGAGAAAAGTCAGAATTCGAGATCATAGTAATGTAAAACCAATAGAGCCTTCAGAACTAGATAAAGGCATTACGAGTTCTTAGTGATGCTATTTGGACTGACGAATGCTCCAGCGATTTTTATGGACTTGATGAACCTAGTATTCCAGTCCTACCTAGGTCAGTTTTGCATAGTGTTCATTGACGACATCCTCATCTACTTGAAGAGCCATGACGAACATAGTCATCACTTGGGTACAGTTTTGCAGGCCTTTTAGAGTCGCAAGTTGTTTGCAAAAGTTAGTAAGTGTGAATTTTGGTTGGAGAAAGTAGCGTTTTTGGGTCATATTGTTAGAGTAGGTGCCCGGCAAGCCAACTTGTGGCTCGGGATTTATTGACTATAATGTAAAATAATCTTTATTTTAATAATATTTTACGATTTTATTCGATTATGACATTATACTTTATCGGTATACCCATGCAAGCTGCATAGATAAAGTCCTTGAATATACAATAGGTACCATGATGTCTGCGTCACAACGTAAGATCATGAAACTCATTAGGAAGTGTACGTATATTCTAAACAGGTTCCTAGTCGAATCAGCCGCCTAAAACTAGGATAAAGGTCGCTCGAGCTTGAGACTAGCATCTGTTGTGTAAACGCCATGTTTCATTGGCAAGGGCATGGAGATGTCCATTCACACAGATGGGTGATCATATGATGATGCACTGAACAACCCTCCCTCGGACTATCCAAGTGGTTCCCACTTATCGATTGGAATAGTTCGCAGTTATGGTTGTACACCATTAGTCCTTTGACCCGGGACAATGCAAGGGCTATACGTACTAGCATGCACTTTGATCCGTTTACCGACTCCAACGAGGGTCATCAGGTGGCGAGGTTGGGTTTAATTTCGAAATACGTAGGAGCAAATGCATTGTAGTCGAGGATTCACCGTTCGCCTACGGATGAAGATATCCTATGTGATCTGATGAGTTAATAGCGCAAGGAGTCTCTTTCCAGAGCAAAAAATGTGCTTTAGGGAAAGGTGTTTTCCTAGTTGCACATGCCATGACACTATTAGTACTCAAAGATAAATCACATCGTTATCGAAGTCATATGCAACTCTCGATATACCAATGGTTGTAGATTCGATTGGGATATATGTGTTGAAAGGACCATACTGTACGCTAACCATGACTAAAGGTTCTTACAGGCACTATCAGTGATACCTAGGGGATCATGGGGCGATGCTACTAGACGCTCTTACCATGATCCGATGGGTCCAATCAGAAATGAATTCTGACATTCTTGATCAAGGTTTTGATGAAAGAATAGAGCTAACTAGGGTAAGCTCAAATAAGAATAAATGTTATTCCGAATCACATGGAGATGTGAACCCATGGCTAGCTGTATCCCTGAACCATTGAGGGTGACACAAGTATCGGATTCTGTGTTCCCGTTGAGATAGTCAAATTTCAAAGAGTTGGAATTTGGCGATTATAGTTTGATGGAAATCAAAATGGAAGCTTATAAAAGAGTTTATGAGCTGATTCCATATGATGGAAGAAATGGAAGGTGGCATGATTGCTAAATAAGGAAGGAGAATGGAACTGCCTGTTTTGTGAGGAGTTCACTAAAACTGGCAGCTGTCAAAAATGGTAACTGTCATATATGGTAAGTTCTAAATTTGGTAAATGAAAATTTTGATCTTCGAAATTTTCCCTTTTCATTGTATGAACAAGATTTGTATCCTTGGTACATCGGCGCTCTCGGATCGTCGATCGGGATTATTCTAGAGGAGTCTAGAATTAAATTAACTAAGGAATTAGTTTATAAATTAAATAATTGTTATTTAATTTAATATACATATACATGTAGATATTTTATATGGTGATATAAAATATGTGTATATAATATTATTATATCATGTATTATTAAAGGTTAATAAATATATTATATATTAAATATATGGGAGTTTAAATATAATGAAATTATTAGAGTACTTGTGGGAGAGAAACTCCTAATTAGAGTAGGAATCTCACTCTCTATATACACCACAAGGACTCATAATTAGAAAACCTAATTTTGCACACACAAATTGAAAAACACTTTCTTCTCTTTCTCATAAAGCTCTCGGCCACCATAAACAAAAGTTGGAAGAATTTTTGACCAAAAGCAAATTGGATTTGCTTAATGATTGATTAAGAATCAATAATTATTGGTTAATGATTGATTAAGAATCAATTAGCACAAAATCCATGACTATGAATCATGGAACACACGGCCATACCTTATAATTTTTGAGAAAAAAAATTCGGCCACTTTGTGTTATTCCAACGTTGCACCGACTCCGGATTTTGGAAATTCGGAGGTTACAATCTCAACGCACAATTAGTTTGTGATTCTAGTGCAATCCAAGCGAGGAACAAAGTTTCTGATCGTGGACCTAATTAGGAGATAAAAGGAGAAGAGCCCTTCGTAGGGATTTACAAGACAGACTATCTCCGTGTAAAAATCGGAATAGTTTGGAGTCCAAGTGTAAGGCCCGAGATTTGGATTACCGTAATCGGAAATAATTTGGCGATAACTAATACGATTTATTGGTAATTGAGATGTGATTATAGACGGAACGGAGTGGACCGGGAAAGGTGAGAAAAGACGCGAATATATGTGCATGGGTGTGTACTCGTGCACATGCGCGGCTTGAATGCGCGTACATGCGCGAGCATGGCAGAGAAGTTGGCGCATTTGCGCCGGATGGAGGCGCGCATATGTGCGAGGGATAATGTGCAGTGAGTGTAGGTCTCACGCATATGCGCGATGTCAGTGCACGCATATGCGCGAGCAGTCCAGTAGCTAATCTTCCGGATAGAACTTCCGACGCATATGCGCGGGGCTTGGGCGCGCATATGTGCCCGGCATGCAACACGAAATGTAACACCCCAAAAATTTAAAGGTCCGCGCGAACCACATGCATGCAATTATTAAATTATTTTGTATTTTAATTAAATGTTTTAATTGCATAAAGTAACTATTTTGTGCATATTTACATGTTTAAAATATATTTTCTACATGGTTGCATTAAAATGTAATTTTTCAAGGTTATTCGAGTTGCGATCGAGGAATGGAGACTGATGACTAAAAAAATAGAAAATGTTTTTATTAAATAATTTTTTTAATTATTTTAATTTGAGTGATGTTTTTTCTTATTTTTTAAAAATAAGGGGTTTTGAGGTGATTTTATATGCCGGGACATAATTTTTATCGGTGTTGGATTTTTAACAAAAATGCGAACGTTTTGACAACCCGGCTAATAAATTTACAAATTTATTTTAAACAAAAATATTATAATATTTTATTTAATTCCTAATCAAGCACTAGTGGGCCTAATTGGAGGGCTTAATGAGCCTAAGCTTGTTTCAGGGATTAATTAATATATAAATTAGGAAAACCCTCCCCAACTCTTATTCATTCTCACGCCCACTTCTCCAACACAAATCAAACTCTTTCTTTCAATAAAATACACGGCACACACACAAGTTTAAAGCAAGTAAAAATTCGAAGGTTGCAAAATAATTCAAGCCCTGATCGTTCGTCTCCGTTCTTCGCAAATCGTCAACGGGCGTGCGTTCAATACGCAAAGGCACGCCATATTCTCCTTTTACTCATCATCACACCATAGTATTTGTTTATGAATGATTTTTTTAAAGAAAAACACAGCACACAAGTTAAATTTTCGTAACTACATGCTTATGTGTTCTAAAATTGGTGTTTTTAATTTCCAAAATCATGTTTTTATGTGTTTAAAAGGGCTGCCATGATTAGGACTTGATCAATCATGAATTTACACAAGTTTTAGAGTCATTAAAAGCAACAAAAACTCAGCTCATAGACAGAAACACGAAGCTGGAAACCGAACTAAAGTGAATTGATCTCAGGGGCTCGGCTGTTTAGGTTTTATGAGTTGCAGGACTTGGCTTTGGTTTGGTTGGGACTAGGGCTTGGCTAGGGTCCGTGAGGGGTCCAGGGAAGAGTCCTCGACACGCTAGGACTCGAGACAAGAGGTTGGGAAGGAGTCCTAGCCTTACCCGTGAGCTGCAAGGATGTTGCGCAGGCTTCAGCAACTTGGCAGGAAGAGATGGCTCAGCCTGGGGGTTTGGGCTGGGCTAGGACGAGTCATTAGGGTCCTAAGATGGTGCTTTGGTTTAGGGTCTGGTTGTCTAGGGAAAGCGCTGGAAACAGAAACACTACAGCTGCGCAGGTGCATGTAAGGGGCTGTAGGTTGTTTGCTTGTACGGTTCAGTGCATGGGCTGGTTTGGGGCTTTTGGCTATGGTTTGGGGCATGTCTTAGGGTCCTAGGGTGAGCCTAGATGTGGTCGTTCATGGGCTGGATGGTCGGGTAGAGCGCTAGAACCAGAAACTCGAAAGCTGTCCAGAAATTGGCCTCACATGAGGGCTGTCACGTTTCTGATTTTTGGGGTTTAGGCGCTGGTTCTGAGTAAAAAGGGGCTTCACCATGGTCTTAATTTGTGTCTAAGGGTAATTTCTAGGACCTGGTTCGGGTTCGGTTCGAGAGGTTTAAGCATGCATTGGTTAGAAGCATGTATGTCTCGTGTGCTCAAGGGTGCCTTGGTGGGTTTTTGGGCTGCTTAGGTGTTGCTTCGGTTTTGGAGCTTAGGTTCAGGTCCAATGGGTTCTAATGGCCCAGGAGGGTGCCTAGATGGGTTGGCTAGGTTTTGGCTCAAGGTGGCTCGGGCGTGGCTCGAGTAAATTGGGAGATGGCTCGGTGTGTTCGCCGGTGTGTCAAAAACGAAAATTAATGGGCAAAAAATATTGAATCCATGGTTCCACGAGGGTGGCTCATGAATTGTAAGGGTATAATAAATCATAAAAAGGTTATGTTAAAAATTTGGGATCAAAATATTGAGTTTTGGATTTATTCGAGACTTAATCGCAGCACGAAACACTAATTAACGAGTTAATTAAAACGCATAGTTTTAAGCTTTATAAAATTATGAAAAATTAGGTTTAAGCTTAAATAATTATTATAAGTCTAAGTTTTTTAATTTTGAAATTTTATATTAAGGTTTGGTTTAATTCGAGATTAAAACGCAGTAATAAGTCTTCTTTAAAGATAAAATTAAAATTCATCGAATTAGGCTAAATAAAAATATGAGAAAATTCATGTAGGCTTAAATAATTATTTGGGACATATTAGGGTCAATGAATTAAGAAAAAGTCAAAACGTGAAATTTTACGTCCAGGGGTAAAACAATCATTTTACACCTAGAAATTAGTAAACGTCATGGCAGTGTCCTGAATGCTGTTTATATGCTAATATGATTATTTGGAATGTTTATGAATTTTTAAATGTTCTAATGTTATGTTAAATGTTCATGGATATGTATATGTTAAAATGTTATTTTTTTGAAACGTTTATTGATTTTATTGTTTAAATTGGACATGTAAAAGATATGTTGCATGCTTGGTTTCAAAATAAAATGATATCATATCATGTTTTTATTAAGTGATGGAAATACGACATGTTGAAGGATGTGAAGGGATTGTGACTACTGAATATGTTAGAGATATCATGAGGGCTGTGGTCCCAGTGGGAGCCCGACGATCGTGTTTCCTTGTATACGGATACGAATACGAATACGAATACAAATATGTTAATACGTAGGCCAAGGCCCAGTTGACCGGTGAGAGTGTTGTTGGTGTCCCCGCCGCCCAGTACTTGGTTCTTTTAGATGGATCCATCGCCCAATACGTTTAAGAATACGAGTCACAATCACTATCTGAATTCAACAAACACGAACATGACCCTGAATATGAATACGAATATGGACACGAATATGGATATTAATATTAATATGTTTATGTGATATGTTTAAGTTTATATGAAAACGTTTTGATGAAAATGTTTACGTAAATGTTTATGTTTATGCATCTTCATGAAAATGATATTTTAAGTACAAGTATTTTCCACTGTTATATGTTAACTGTATTACGTTTTATTCGTTACAAGAATATGACGTGTTGATTCCTTAGACTCACTAGGTGTGATTGATGCAGGTGGTATTGGTTATGAATATGATAATGGAGGTTTTGATGGTTGATCTGACTGGACTGAAGGTGCACATAACCCGAGGACCGACGCTAGTTTTCCGCACTAGTTATGATTTATGATTTTAAGTAATATTAAAGATATTTTTACGTCTTTTATTTATGTTATGAGAGATTTTTGAGAGGTTATAGTATGAGCTATACTTTTCGAATAATGTTTTTAGGTTGGTAAAATATTTGACGATTTTATGCTTTAAAATATTTTCCTTTGGATTTTTAAATGACAGTTGGATTTTTATCTTTAAAATGATGTCAAAAATATTTTATGGTTCGGCCGACGTTATGTGAGGTTTGAAAAAAAAATTATTAGTACTTTTTAAGAAAACGAATAAGTAGACGTTTCAGTTGGTATCAAAGCAATGGTTCTGTAAAGGGTTGTGTCACCATCAGTGCCGGGAAGTTCAGTCATCAAGCCTCAATTTGTAAGTTTTACATGCTTTAGATAATTTAATATGTTGTTACCTGCATGATGACATGAATTATATGTTTAGGTCACATGTTTAAGCTCTATGAGGATTTATGATTTTTATGCTTTGGAATTTTTATACGTGATACGTTATGAAATAAGAAATTATTTGATTTTAACGCATGTTGGCTTCGTGGTGGAATTGGACTATGTTAATTTTGGGTCTTAGTCTTGACGTTCTACATTTTCGGCTATAAGTTAATCATGAATATTGTGAATTTTTTTTTTGGGACATGTAGATTTTCTAAGAAAATATTTATGATTTGTGGTTACTAGTTGAACTAATTTTGAGAATTACTCATAAGTAATAATGATTCGAGGATTTGCAATAACTTTGGGATTATAGAAATGTGTAAATTGAGATTTTAAGTTTTGATGAAAGATAAGATTGGTTATAGGAATTGATTGTTGGGTAAATAAGTTTAAAATTATTGAAATTTTGTTATGGGAAACCTGTAGAAGGAAATTAAGAATGCCAAGAACTTATGGGTGAATCGTAAGATTTTCGAAATTAAGAACCAATTAAGATAATTTTTGAGGAAATTAAGAAGCGATTTTGAATTATTAACGAATTTGAGAACTAGTTTAGCAATAAGCTATAATTAAATGGTTTAAATGATAAGAATTTTGAGGATTTAGACTTTTAAGAATATTTGGAACCTTGGTATATCTTGGATTATAATGTTATAAGAAATGTTAATCAAAAGGTTTTAAGGATGAATCGATATTAGGCTTGAAAATATAAGCGTTAGCGGATGCATTTGAGGTTTTAAGATTGAAATATGATAAGTTGACGAACATTTTGGGTATAAAATAAGGAAAATAATATACGACAAGTCTGGTCATCCATCTTTTAACATTTGGAATTGTAAGAAAAATTGAAATTCGAGGCTATAGTAGTAATAGCACTAAGTCATTATGGGTCTTTTAAAATTGCAATTCGAAAATAAGGATTTAGAAGGTAAAAACAATTGGGATCAAGGAGATGTAAGGACATTCTAGAATTTAAGTTTGATCAGAATAGCGCAGCGGAAGCATGAATTTTTGAGTTACTATAACTGAATCTAAACTTTGGGTTAATAATGATAAGCGAAATTCGAGGACGAAATTCAATTTAAGGGGGGAATATTGTAACACCCCGAAAATTTAAATGTCCACGCGAACCACATGCATGCAATTATTAAATTATTTTGTATTTTAATTAAATGTTTTAATTGCATAAAGTAACTATGTTGTGCATGTTGTTTAAAATATATTTTCTACATGGTTGCATTAAAATGTAATTTTTAAAGGTTATTCTAGTTGCGATCGAGGAACGGAGAACGATAATTGAAAAAATAGAAAATGTTTTTATCAAATAATTGTTTTTAATTATTTAAAATATGAGTGATGCTTTTTCTTATTTTTTGAAAGTAAGGGGTTTTGAGGTGATTTTATACGCCGGGACATAATTTTTATGGTGTTGGATTTTTAACAAAAAGGCAAACGTTTTGGCAACCCGGCTAATAACTTCACAAATTTATTTTAAACAAAACTATGATAATATTTTATTTAATTCCTAATCAAGCACTAGTGGGCCTAATTGGAGGGCTTAATGAGCCTAAGCTTGTTTCAGGGATTAATTAATATATAAATTAGGAAAACCCTCCCCAACTCTTATTCATTCTCACGCCCACTTCTCCAACACAAATCAAACTCTTTCTTTCAATAAAATACACGGCACACACACAAGTTTAAAGCAAGTAAAAATTCGAAGGTTGCAAAATAATTCAAGCCCTGATCGTTCGTCTCCGTTCTTCGCAAATCGTCAACGGACGTGCGTTCAATACGCAAAGGCACGCCATATTCTCCTTTTACTCATCATCACACCATAGTATTTGTTTATGAATGATTTTTTTAAAGAAAAACACAGCACACAAGTTAAATTTTCGTAACTACATGCTTATGTGTTCTAAAATTGGTGTTTTTAATTTCCAAAATCATGTTTTTATGTGTTTAAAAGGGCTGCCATGATTAGGACTTGATCAATCATGAATTTACACAAGTTTTAGAGTCATTAAAAGCAACAAAAACTCAGCTCATAGACAGAAACACGAAGCTGGAAACCGAACTAAAGTGAATTGATCTCAAGGGCTCGGCTGTTTAGGTTTTATGAGTTGCAGGACTTGGCTTTGGTTTGGTTGGGACTAGGGCTTGGCTAGGGTCCGTGAGGGGTCAAGGGTCCTCGACACGCTAGGACTCGAGACAAGAGGCTGGGAAGGAGTCCTAGCAAGCTAGGACTCCAACCCGTGAGCTGCAAGGATGTTGCGCAGGCTTCAGCAACTTCGCAGGAAGAGATGGCTCGGCCTGGGGGTTTGGGCTGGGCTAGGACGAGTCATTAGGGTCCTAAGATGGTGCTTTGGTTTAGGGTTTGGTTTTCTAGGGAAAGCGCTGGAAACAGAAACACTACAGCTGCGCAGGTGCATGTAAGGGGCTGTAGGTTGTTTGCTTGTACGGTTCAGTGCATGGGCTGGTTTGGGGCTTTTGGCTATGGTTTGGGGCATGTCTTAGGGTCCTAGGGTGAGCCTAGATGTGGTGGTTCATGGTCTGGATGGTCGGGTAGAGCGCTAGAACCAGAAACTCGAAAGCTGTCCAGAAATTGGCCTCACATGAGGGGCTGTCACGTTTCTGATTTTTGGGGTTTAGGCGCTGGTTCTGAGTAAAAAGGGGCTTCAACATGATCTTAATTTGTGTCTAAGGGTAATTTTTATTAGGACCTGGTTCGGGCTCGGTTCGAATCGGTTCAAGCATGCATTGGTTAGAAGCATGTATGTCTCGTGTGCTCAAGGGTGCCTAGGTGGGTTTTTGGGCTGCTTAGGTGTTGCTTCGTTTTTGGAGCCTAGGTTCAGGTCCAATGGGTTCTAATGGCCCAGGAGGGTGCCTAGATGGGTTGGCTAGGTTTTGGCTCAAGGTGGCTCGGGCGTGGCTCGAGTAAATTGGGAGATGGCTTGGTGTGTTCGCCGGTGTGTCAAAAACGAAAATTAATGGGCAAAAAAAATTGAATCCATGGGTCCACGGGGGTGGCTCATGAATTGGAAGGGTAGAATAAATCATAAAAAGGTTATGTTAAAAATTTGGGATCAAAATATTGAGTTTTGGATTTATTCGAGACTTAATCGCAGCACGAAATACTAATTAACGAGTTAATTAAAACACCTAGTTTTAAGCTTTATAAATTTATGAAAAATTAGGTTTAAGCTTAAATAATTATTATAAGTCTAAGTTTTTAATTTTGGAATTTTATATTAAGGTTTGGTTTAATTCGAGATTAAAACGCAGTAATAAGTCTTATTTAAAGATTAAATTAAAATTCATCGAATTAGGCTAAATAAAAAGATGAGAAAATTCATGTAGGCTTAAATAATTATTTGGGACATATTAGGGTCAATGAATTAAGAAAAAGTCAAAACGTGAAATTTTACGTCCAGGGATAAAACGGTCATTTTACACCTAGAAATTAGTAAACGTCATGGCAGTGTCCTGAATGCTGTTTATATGCTAATATGATTATTTGGAAGGTTTATGAATTTTTAAATGTTCAAATGTTATGTTAAATGTTCATGGATATGTATATGTTAAAATGTTATTTTTTTGAAACGTTTATTGATTTTATTGTTTAAATTTGACATGTAAAAGATATGTTGCATGTTTGGTTTCAAAATAAAATGATATCATATCATGTTTTTATTAAGTGATGGAAATACGACATGTTGAAGGATGTGAAGGGATTGTGACTACTGAATATGTTAGAGATATCGTGAGGGCTATGGTCCCAGTGGGAGCCCGACGATCGTGTTTCCTTGTATACGGATACGAATACGAATACGAATACGAATATGTTAATACGTAGGCCAAGGCCCAGTTTACCGGTGAGAGTGTTGCTGGTGTCCCCGCCGCCCAGTACTGTGGTTGTGAGGCCCGGGGCCGAAGAGGGCGGGGGGTGATCGCCGGTGCGATCAGTTGCACGTACAATGAGCGGCTCCTGGCAGGCTTCTAGGTGAAGGGAACATGAATGAACCGACCCACATGGGAATGAGAGGGATTCCGAGACTGTTCAATGTAATGGACTGTATAGTTGAAGATGGCTTAAAAGATTTGATTTGTACTACTCATATCACGAAGGTGCATCTTCTTTTCGGTAGCTCATCACATAAGAACTTCAAAGTTAAGTGTGCTAGACTTGGGGTAATTCTGGGATGGGTGACCTCCTGGGAAGTTTCCCAAAGTGCGTGTGAGTGAGGATATAAGCACACTGGAAAGACTCGTCTTGGTACAGTGAGGACAGTCGTCAAATCTGGGGCGTTACAAGTTGTATCAGAGCCAACCTCTCTTAGTACGGTGTGGTTCGGGGACGAACCAAGCGGAAGCTGGTGGGCATGTGAGGCCCGGGGCCGAAGAGGGCGGGGGGTGATCGCCGGTGCCATCAGTTGCACGGACAATGAGCGGCTCCTGGCAGGCTTCTAGGTGGAGGGAACATGAATGAACCGACCCACATGGGAATGAGAGAGATTCCGAGACTGTTCAATGTAATGGACTGTACAGTTGAAGAGGGCTTAAAAGATTTGATTTGTACTACCCATATCACGATGGTGCATCTTCTTTTCGGTAGCTCATCACATAAGAACTTCAAAGTTAAGCGTGCTCGACTTGGGGTAATTCTGGGTTGGGTGACCTCCTGGGAAGTTTCCCAGGGTGCGTGTGAGTCAGGACATAAGCACGCTGGAAAGACTCGTCTTGGTACAGTGAGGACAGTCGTCAAATCTGGGGCGTTAGAATGGTTCTTTTAGATGGATCCATCGCCCAATTCGTTTAAGAATACGAGTCACAATCACGATCTGAATTCAACAAACACGAACACGAACATAAATATGAATATGAATATGGACACGAATATGGATATGACTATGAATATGTGTATGTGATATGTTTATGTTTATATGAAAACGTTTTTATGAAAATGTTTTTATGCATCATGAAAATGTTTACGTAAATGTTTATGTTTATGCATCTTCATGAAAATGATATTTTAAGTACAATTATTTTTCACTGTTATATGTTAACTGTATTACGTATTATTCGTTATCAAGAATATGACGTGTTGAGTCCTTAGACTCACTAGGTGTGATTGATGCAGGTGGTATTGGTTATGAATATGATAATGGAGGTTTTGTTGGTTGATTTGACTGGACTGAAGGTGCACATAACCCGAGGACCGACGCTAGTTTTCCGCACTAGTTATGATTTATGATTTTAAGTAATGTTAAAGATATTTTTACGTCTTTTATTAATGCTATGAGATATTTTTGAGAGGTTATAGTATGAGGTATACTTTTCGAATAATGTTCTTAGATTGGTAAAATATTTGACGATTTTATGCTTTAAAATATTTTCCTTTGGATTTTTAAATGACAGTTGGATGTTTATCTTTAAAATGATGTCAAAAATATTTTATGGTTCGGCCGACGTTATGTGAGGTTTGAAAAAAAAAATTTACTAGTACTTTTTAAGAAAACGAATAAGCAGACGTTTCACGAAAATAAGCCACTTGCCCCTTGAACATGAACAATATATATATATATATATATAAATATATATATATATATATATTTATATATATATATTATATATATATATATATATAATATATATATATATCTGAATTTCATTTCATTCCTCAGATTTCAGAGAAAGGGAGCGAAGCTTTGAGAAATCTGACTTTGAATCCGACTTCAGTACCGAGTTCCTAGCGACGACAGCTCCAATTGGATGTAAGTTTTATTACGTTTTGACATGTTTTGAAATTATGGTATTGCCAGAATCGGATAGAATTCATATGTGTTGTTCATGCGATATCAGACATTGTAGAATCGAAACATGATCAAAAAACAGATACCGTATGAAATTGTTATGAATTTGGAGTGTTGATTTATTATGATCAGACCGATTTGATATCAGAATTGGGATTATAATCTATTATCAATGGGGTTATGAGTTGTATTGATATCGATTATGCCTCGTGGTATTATATCTGTAATATTGATATTGCTGGGGTTATTGAGACTGTATTGTTACACCGTCGAAACATCAGTGGATTGATATTGATCAAATTCAGTAGTGACTTCGATTATATCGTGATATCGTCGATATGGATTAGATTGTATCTTGATTCGATATTGGTAAGATTATGTTTGATTTGAGTATTGATCAGAATAGATTTTGAATTGAGTTGCATATTGAGATTGTGCCTATGCAATATTGTATTTCAGATTAATATGGACAGATTTGACTTCGAGACTTCGACTTCGTCAGACCGCGAAGACAAAGGTATAAATTGATGTTGATGCGGATTGCACAACTCGAGTCTGATTCGACTTGAGTTTTCCAAAATCACATACTTCCTCTTATTGCCTTGATATTTGCAATTGATGTGATTGTTATCTTCTATCTATTAAGTTATGTCTTGAGTCATGGGCTGATACGCCTAGTCGTAGACGTTTGATCTCGTGACAGAGGTCCCCGATAGTGATTGAATCGTCACTGGGCCATTGCACATTGTCACAGAGGTTTGGCTGATTCGCCAGGGCTGATACGCCTAGTCTGTGGCTGATTCGCCAGGACGCCGGACGTTTGGCTACATCGGAGTGGATAGAATTGGAGTTTCTTATATTACTGGTGTTCGATATGGAAAGTGCCAAAGTCCATGAATAATAACATGCCACCACCCCGATCCGGAGTGTAGGTGGGTGTATGTTTATATTCTGATCGGGATCCCTAGATTAGGATTGAGTCGAGTCAGAGTTGAAGAGTCACGGAGTGTGATTCGGAGTTAGTATTGAGTCTTTTTTCTGATTTGATATATATTCAGAGTATGATTTATAATTTGATATTGATTCATGTTTCTGAATTTGATACATGTTATGAATATCTATTCATGCTTTTATAATTGTTTATACGAAAATGCATGTATACATGATTTATACTGGGAATATAATTCTCGCCGAAGTTATCCTGCTGTTGTCTTGTTTGTATGTGTGCATGACAACAGGTGGGACAGGATCAGGGTTAAGACAAGAAGAGACAGAGATCATGATTAGAGTGGAGACTACGGACTGGGATTAAAGATAGGGTTGGAATACTTGATAATTAGTTGTTAAACCTTAGTTTTTATTGAATGTAGACTGTACATGACTTGTACTTTATTTTATATGAATATGTATATTAGTTACATTCCATTACGTTCCGCATTTAAAGAATTTTTTTATGACCTAAATTACTTGAATTAGTAAATTGATCCTAATGATGATTAAGAATTGGATTAGCATCCGGGTCACCACAACAGGAAGCGTTAAGAACGCAAAGGTATAATTCTAAACACCCTATGGATGTTTTGAACACACGACGCCGAAGAACAAAATTTTTAAACTTCTGCTGCATCTTGGGTGCGAGAATACGATGTCCCAACACATATAATATCCAGAAGTGGCATCGAGGTGGATCGAGCTAAGGTATCGGCTGTTAAGGAATGGGTTGACCCGAAGAATGCATCCGAAATCCGCAGTTTTCTGGGTTTAGCCGGTTACTACCGTAATTTTATTCAGGGGTTTTCTTCAAAAGCAGTGCCACTCACTTCACTGACCAAGAAAAATGCTAAGTTCATATCGAGTGGCGAATGTCATAAGAGATTCGACACTTTGAAACTAGCTCTTATTTCAGCGCCAGTGTTAGCCATGCCATCAGGGCAAGAAGATTTTGTGTTATAAATCGATGCATCTAAGTTCGGGTTAGGCACAGTGTTGATGTAGCAGGGTCGGGTTATAGCTTATGCTTCCAGGCAGTTGAAGGTGCATGAGAAGAACTATCCAACTCACGATCTGGAATTAGCCGCTGTTGTCTTTGAATTGAAGATTTGGAGACATTACTTGTATGGAGAGAAATGCCAGATATTCACTGATCACAAGAGTCTCAAGTATTTTTTCACGCAGAAAGAGCTGAATATGAGACAAAGACAGTGGTTGGAATTGGTGAAAGACTATGATTGTGAAATTAGCTACCATCCGGGAGAAGCTAATTTTGCCGCAGACGCCTTGAGCAGGAATGTGGAAGTTGTAGCATAGTTGTCAGTGGATAGACCCTTTCAATCTGAGATTCAAAATTTTGGTCTAGAAGTTTATTATTAGGGAAGAACTCCTAGGTTGTCTAATCTGACAGTCCAGTCTTCGTTGTTTGACTGAATCCGTAAAGGTCAATCTTCAGATGAGCAGTTGCAGAAATGGAGACTGAAGAATGAGGCCAAGGACAGTGTACTCTACACAGTGACGATGGGATTGTGAGATACAGTGGTAGAATGCGGGTGCCTAGTGTTGATTTGATCAGAGAGGATATTCTGATAGAGTCACATGCATCTCCGTATTCCATTCACCCAGGAGGCACCAAGATGTACAAATACTTGCAGAGTTTGTATTGGTGGCCAGGTATGAAGAGAGACATCCGTCCGTTTGTGTCTGAATGTCTCACTTGTCAACAGGTGAAGGAAGAGCATCAGAGGCCAGGAGGGATGCTTAAGCCACTCTCTATTCCCGAGTGGAAATGGGAGAATATCACCATAGACTTTGTTGTTGAGTTGCCGAGGTCAGTCAGGGGATCCAATGCCATTTGGGTTATAGTGGATCGACTTACCAAGTCTGCACATTTCTTGCCAGTGAAGACGATTTTCTCCATGACGCAGTATGCAGAGCTCTATAACCGGGAGAATTGGGAATTGAAACTACCTCTAGTGTAGTTTACCTACAACAACAATTTTCAAGCATCTATAGGTATGGCTCCCTACGAGGTATTGTATGGAAGGAAGTGCAGACCGTCGATTCAGTGGGATGAAGTTGGTGAGAGAGCAGAACTTGGTCTCGAGATAGTTCTGCAGACTGCAGATGTGGTGGTCAAGATCCGAGACAGGATGAAGACTGCCCAAAGTCATCAGAAGAGTTATGCTGATAAGTGAAGGAGAGATCTCGAGTTTGTCGTAGGTGTTCATATTTTTGTAAAGATAGCACCCATGAAGGGTGTTATGAGATTTGGGAAAAGAGGCAAGCTATGTCCGAGGTTTATTGGACCTTTCGAGATTCTGGATAGAAATGGGACACTAGCCTATCATTTTGCCCTTCCGCCAAATCTGGCCGGGGTACACAATGTGTTCCATGTCTCAATGCTGAGGAAGTACCTAGGCTAATCCTTCGCACGTGTTGAGCTATGAACCGTTACAGTTGGCTCTAGACCTGTCATATGATGAAAGACCCGTCCAAATCCTAGACAGACAGGAGCGTAGACTTCGTAACAAGGTGACTAAGCTGATCAAAGTTCGGTGGCTAAATCAATCAATGGAGGAAGCCACTTAGGAGTCAGAGACGGACATGAGGATTCGCTACCCGGAGTTGTTTAGTAAGATTTAATTTCGAGGACGAAATATACATAAGTGGGGGAGGAACTGTAGAGCCCAAAATTCAGTATACGTAAAACCCATGCAATTATTTAATTGATTTATTTTAATTCAATTGAGTTTAGCCATGCATGATTTATTTAAATGCATTATTTTAAATTAATTATTATTTTGTGATGCACGTTAAAATGTTCCTTGAGTTCATGTTTTAGGCGATTATTCGATGCAGGATCGAGAGGAAAGAGACCGACGACGAGTTTTGCAATTTTAAAACACGGTTTTTATTTTAAGTTGAGGATGGGGCATTTTAAATAATTTATTTAGTTTAGAATTTTAAAGCTTAAATTATGTAATTAGTGAGTTTATAATTTTGAAACTTCTAAAGTTGGCTTTGTGCATTCTATTTGTTAAAAAGAAGAATTTTAGAAAATTAGTGTGTATTTATTTTTAATTGAGGAGTTGTTTAAAATTAGAGTGAGTTAACTTTTTTTAGCATTTTAATTAGTTAAATTAGCACTAATTACGCCTAATTTAAAACACACTCACACACACTTACACGTTTTTACACACACCAAAACACACAACACACACCTACACATTTTATTTTCCAATCTTTTATATTTTTGGAGAGCAAAAACCTAGGGTTCCTCCACCCTAGAGCAGCCGCCCCTCCTTTTTGAATTTCTAGCAAGTTTTGGTGATTTTTATTGCAAGAAGCTACTGCACGTTCGTACCGGATCAATCCTCGTTCTGTCTCCGCTTTGGCCTCGCTGTATCGTGAGTTTTAAATATCAAAAGGCACGTATAATCTATTTTTCCTGTGTCGATCTTGTCATAGTATGTGTTGCGTTGTTTTTATGCGTAAAAATACATGTGTGATTTGTAAAGTTTGAGTAGAAATTGTTTAGATCGCATTTGGAGCGTTTTTAGATCTAAAACTCGAAATTTACTGTTCTTTTAAAAACTGCGATTTTTTCGTTCGTGATTTGGAGAAAACTTTCAACAAGAAAAACATACTTTTCAATACCTTCGATTTGATATAAAACTCGAAATATTTAGATATAAATTGAGTGAGTTATGGTGTTTTTCGTAGGACTGCTCAAACTACGGTTTCTGAAAATTATGTTGTTGATGTGTTCTTGAAGTTTATTGGTTGTAGGCTTCGTTGGGGATTGACGGGTGATCGCTGCTGCGATTAGGTATGTGGTTATTGATGTTGGGATGGTCATTGACGTTTTGTTTCGCATCGTTAGGCACGTGGGAGATCGAGTAGTCGTGAAAACTATTTTCGTGTCAAAATTTGAGTTTATGGGTTTTATAGTGTGGCGTGTGGTGCGTCATTTCTTTGGGAACATTTGGGACGTTTTATGGAGTCGAGTCAGTGTCATAGTGTCATAGGATGAGTCTCGATGGATTGGTTCACGAATCGTATTTTTGGTTAAGGGTATTAAGAGGCAAATCGCGAGCTCAGTGCACTCGGCGCCAGAGCGGTAATTTCTTACAGCCTGAGCGCCACTCATTCTGTCCGAGTGTAGAGCTTCAGAAAACTCGGCGTCCGAGTGGTAAAATTTTACCACCCGAGCGCCACCCTAACTGTCGAGAAATTATTTTTTTTCTCGGCGCTCGAGCGGTTATTTCTTACTGCCCGAACGCCACTCTTTCTGTGCGAGTGTTCGACTTCCACTTTTTTTTTTCAAATTCAAGTAGTGAATTCATGTCTTTTATGGTTGGAAAATGGTCACACATCATCTTAGAGTTTGTTTCGGGGTTTGATGTCATGGTTAGTGCAATTAAACGAGGTCAAATCTCGAGCGATCTAGAATGTCATAAGTTAATTAATTTATTTCGGTGGTGAGCACGAATACCTACGCCTAAGTTATGCAAGTTAAGTGTTGAAATTCATGTTAGCATGTGCAGCAGTGGCCCAAGCGAAATCCAACGAATCCCTCAACGCGAAGTAATTATGTTCAACGTGCAAAGAAAATATTACAATCGAAAATCTACGATTCAAAGATCTTTGGGAAACTTCTATAGAACTCTCACGTTTTTCTTTGGCTGGAAAACTGAATGAAGGTAATTATATATCCAAATGCATGGCAAGAAAACGTGGCTCATTTCTTTGTGCAGCACGTCTCGCGCATATGCGCGACCTTCCTCGGCGCATATGCGCGAGACCTACTGTCTCGGCATTCTTCAATTCCTCAACTCGCGCATATGCGTGAGGTTCTCTGCCCTGCTCGCGCATATGCGCGCCTCGTCTGGCACATATGCGCGAGGGTTCTGTCCTCGCACATCACAATACACATGCTAACTCAATCTTGCCTCGGAGTGGTCCTTCTATAATCACATCAATTCATAAATCAATAATCTCGGATTAACAAAATAAAATCTCGGGCATTAAATTTCTCCCCCCCCCCCCCCAAGATCTGATTTCGTCCCCAAAATCACAGGCAATTAAATCAGATACAATAAGAAATGTATAACAGAAGCTAAACAAGAAACTCACATCAATGAAATAACTCTGGGAATTTATGTCTCATATTTGATTCAATCTCCCAAGTAGTTTCTTCAATGCCATGACCACTCCATGGAACTTTCACAAGCGAAATAGTTTTCATTCTGAGTTGCTTTTCTTTATGATCAAGAATCTGGATCGAATTCTCAAAATAACTCAGAGTATCATCCAGTTCGGCCTCGTTTGGCTGAAGAATATGAGATGCATCAGGAAGATATTTCCGTAATAAAGATACATGAAAAAAATCATGTATTCCAGATAACGATGGAGGTAATGCGAGTCGATAGGCAAGATCTCCTATCTTCTCGAGAATCTCGTACTGCCCAATATATCGTGGAGACAACTTTCCTTTCTTGCCAAATCTGACAAGGCCTCTGAAAGGAGAAATCTTCAAAAATACTCTGTCTCCTGCCTCAAATACTAGAGGTCGACGACGAACATTGGCATATTTGGCCTATCTGTCTTGAGATGTCTTCGTGTTTTGTCTAATGTTTTCGGGCATCGCTCTTTGTGTTTTTCGTCCATTCTAGTATTTCTAATTTAGTTTTTGTCATTTAAACTTAGTTTTGTCTAATTCTATTAGGAATTCGAGTAGCTAAACTTACATTATTTGTTGGGATTTAAGGGGATCCTACCCCGAACTTTGATTTGAATTAATTTATATTTCGATTGTTGCGTTATTCTTGATTATACTATTGTTTCATCGTGTTGTTAGAGCGTAGCTAACTTTAACAACGTTTTTATTTTGCGAGTGATTTCGATAGAATAACTTGTGATAGGAACGAGTAGTATAATCCGTGGATCTACAATTTACATAGACATATTCAATTGGATATGCGCCGATAGTAATAGTCCTAAGGGTCGAAAACTAGGGGATTTCAAATATCGACATGCAATTCACTCTGGATAAATAATTAATGACATTCAAATTACTTTACTGAGTAGAATTAGTTTGGCATTTCTCGAGAGAGTGTGTACAATTGAATAGGAAATCCTATCGGAAGCATATAATCATTATCGAACGAATTAATTAATAAACGAGGGGTAGATGAACTGATATTCCCAACAAATTCATTTCTCATTGAGTTTTTAATCAACCATTTTAGATATTAGATCTCATTAATCAATTCTTGAATATTTTTATTTGCATGTTTATTTGATCATAGTAGTAATAAAACAACCAATAAATTTTCGTTGCTAAAGATTTAATAACTGAAAATAATAATTGTTAAATACAGTCTTCAGCGGAACGATACTTGTAGTCACGTACATTATACTATTACTTGACATCGTGCACTTGCAATAAGTTTTGAGCATACAAAACCTTATTTTTATTAAGGATTTAACAGTGCAAGTTTTGCTCGATCAAGTTTTTGGCGCCATTGCCGGGACTGTTAATTCACAATTTTATTATTAGTTATTTTCTTTAGCATTGTTTCATTTTATTAACCATCCATATTCTGTTACAGATATCTCGTCCAGTGCATGGCAAAGTCACTGGACATGGAGCTTAAGCAGTTCGACCCTGAAATTGAAAGAACTTTCCATAGGAGAAGACAACAACATGTACTGAAAGAACTGATGGAGAGGCACGAGAACGATAGTGAGGAGGAACATCATGAAGATAGACATGTTGAGATTCCGCGCTGCGTACCAATGCTAGAGTATGCCCAACCCTCTTTGGATGGAGCACGCCCCAGCATTGTGAGGCCTATTGTGCGGGCAAACCACTTCGAAATCAAACCAGCTATAATTCAGATGATTCAGAACACAATCCAATTTGGAGGATATACAGTAGATGACCCAAACACGCACATCGCAGATTTTCTCGAAATTTGCGATATTTTTAAATTTAATGGAGTTTCTGATGATGCTGTTAGATTGCGTTTATTTCCTTTCCCCTTACGTGATAAAGCTAAAGCATGGTTGAATTTCTTGCCTGTAGGTTCGATCGCCACATGGGAGGATATGGTTAAAGCGTTTCTCAATAAATACTTTCCTCTATCTAAGACCATGAAGCTGCGGGCAGACATAACCACTTTTGCTCAGTTCGAGCAGGAATCTTTATATGAGGCATGGGAGCGATTCAAGGATCTATTACGAAGATGCTCTCATCACGAACTGCCACTTGGGTTAGTTGTTCAAACCTTTTACTATGTCTTTCTTACTCCTAATCGTACTATGATAGATGCTGCTGCATGTGGAGACCTATTGAGGAAGACTGCTGAAGAGGGATATGAGCTGTTGGAGGAGATGGCTGCTAGTAGCTATCATCCTCAATCTAAAAGAAACAACCAGTGGAGAAGTGCAGGAGTTCACCAGGTAACTGATCTTTCTGCTATTACTGCACAACTTGATGTTTTGAATAGGAAACTGTTGGATCTGGTTTTCTACACGCCCAAACGCAGCGGAAGATTTAAAATTTTTATTTTATTTTGAAAAACAAAATAATATTGCTTTGGACGTTCGTATGATTTAACAAATTATACATGCATAGGATGTTAGAAATTATACCTTTGTGAATTAATCACGTGGACACCAACCGATCCGGTATTACAGATCCGGCTCCTGATGATTCCCTACGAACTTTCTTCAAAGAAATCCTTCTATCAAGTCCACGACTAGATAATATGTTCCTCTTCCAATTTGCACTAGAAAATATGGAAGATTTTTCGTAGGAGAGAAAATAATTGAGAGACGGCACAAATTTTTCTTTTCAAAAACAAGTAGCCGAAAAGTCTTTTCTTTTTGGAGTGGAGGCTCACGCGAATCATTGGTTGGTGGCTAGGTTTAGTGTTATTTATATTAAATTAAACCCTAATTACATAATTAACATTAACGGGCTTGATTTAATTAATTGGGCTAGTCCAACTAGTTTAATTAATTTTAATCAAAGTCCATTAAAACTTTAATTATTTAATATGTTGGACTTGTACCCCTACAAGCCCATTAAACATATTATCCACCATATTTAATTTATTAATTAATCAACTCAACTTTTGATCTTAATAAATTAAATACATTATAAATTCAACATTTGAATTTATTATTTAAATTATAAATTCAACTCCTTGAATTTTTATCACCTCCAAAATTTAATATTTAATAAACCCAACATTTGAGTTTAATAAATTAAATTCTCAAATTTTATAAATTCAACTCCTTGAATTTATTTTTTCAAAATTTAATTATCATAAATTCAACTCCTTGAATTTACTATATAATATAAATTCAACTTTTTGAATTTATTCTCTCAACGGGAACAAACAATCCAGTACTTGTGTGACCCTCAATGGTTCAGGGATACAGCTAGCCGTGGGTTCACAACTCTTTGTGATTCAGGACAGAATCCTTTATTCGGGCTTACCCTAGATAGCCCCATTCTTTTCATCAACACCTTGATCAAGAATGTCAGAACTCATTTCTGATTGCACCCATCGGATCATGGTAAGAGCGTCTAGTAGCATCGTCCCATGATCCCCTAGGTATCACTGATAGTGCCTGCAAGAACCAGTCGATTATGATTAACGTACATTACATTCCCTTCATCTCATATATCCCGATCGAATCTGCAACCATTGGTTCATCGAGGGTTGCATATTAATTCGATAACTATGTGATAACTATAATAGTGGCATCGCGTGTACTATTTGGAGAACTCCTTCTCCAACGTACATCTCGTACTCTGGCCAGAGATTCCATACACTATTATTTCATTAGATCACATAGGATATCCACACCCGTAGGTGAGCGGTGAATCCCCGACTACAATGCACTGGCTCCTATATGTGTCGCAACTGTACCCAACCTCGCCACCTGATGACTCTCCTGGAGCTGGTAAACGAGTCAAAGCACAGCCCTAGCATATAGAGCCTCAGTGTTGTCCCGGGTCGTAAGGACTAATGGTGTACAATCATAACCACGGACTTATCCTCTCGATGAATGATAACCACTGGAAAGTCCGAGGGAGGGTTGTTCGGTATAATCATCATATGACTACCCATCTGCATGTTTGGACATCTCTATGCCCTTAGTAAGAAACGCAGTACACAACATCACAGATGCTAGTCTCGAGCTCAAGCGACCTTTATCCATATTTTAGGCGGCTGAATCGACTAGGAACGAATTTAGATCATACAGTATTTACAAACGAGTTTCAACATCGAATTACGATTCATTTGTATTAAAGTATAATCAAGGTCTTTATCTATGTTTGATAACATGGGTATACAGATAAAGAAATAACAAACCATGAAATAATGAATTATATTAAAATAAAGATTGTTTATTACACTTGAGTCAATAAAATCCCTAGTCAACAGTTGACTTGTAGGGCATCTACTCTAACAGAAACTAGATGGCTTGAACATGGGTGGCACAGCTATGCATCTTCAAGAGATATTTTGTAAAAAATGCGGAGCAGAACATTATGTTAAGGACTGTCAAGATGGAAATCCCTTTTATGTGTCAGAAGGGGCACCGGTGAATCAAGTGGGAGTCCAAAACCGTCCAAAGAATGATCTGTACTCTAACACATATAATCCTGGATGGAGGCAACATCCCAACTTCTCTTGGGGTGGTCAAAACAGCAAGAATTGACCACAAGGAGGACAACCATATGAGAAACAACAAATGTACAGATTTGACCCTCCTATGGAAGAGAAGTCCAATTTGGAGCAGATGATGTCTAAGTTCATCTCATCTACCGAAACTAGACTCAAAAATCAAGATGCTTCGATAAAGGGGCTAGAAAATCAGATTGAACAGTTAGCAAAGATGATATCAAGTAAAGAGCAGGGCACCTTGCCAAGTAACACCGAGACCAATCCAAAAGACCAAGTGAAGGCCACTGAGTTGAAGAGTGGAAAAATTTTAGAGTCGAGAGAAAAAGAAAAAAATCAAGTGCCGGATGAACTGACTGAGACATCAAAAGGTAAGTCTTCTAAATCTACACCAGCACCCACTGCACAATCTAAAATTGTTATACCTCCCACTTTTCCTGCAGCACTAAAAAAAACAAAATCTAGATGCACAATTCGGTAAGTTTCTTGAGGTATTCAAAAAATTGCAAATCAATATTCCTTTTGCCGATGCTTTGATGCAAACGCCTAGTTATGCTAAATTTTTGAAAGACATATTAGCTAACAAGAGTAAGTTGGAGGATCACATGACGGTGAACTTAACGGAAAGTTTCTCTGTGGGGACCCGGGCTCTAACTCAATTCTTTCTGGGATTAATTATATCCTTGTTCGAAAATGTGGGTCATAAAAAAAATTCTTTTAAACATTATAAATTAATGTATATGAATTATACACAAACAACATCTTTATTCATTTCTACATAAATAGAAACAAGTCTTGTTCTATTTCCATCATACAAACAAGAGTTCGCAACATACTACAAATCAAAAGTAAACATTCCTAGTTCCTCTTCTTGGCCCGTAATCTCCATGCTATCTCGATCTCTCATCTCCGTCTCGACGCAGATCCTGTCCCACCTGTCGTTATGCACACATACAGACACAACAACAGCCGGATACTCCGGTGAGAACAAATCCCAGTATAAAACATGTATACATGCATATCATGCAAGGGAATACAAACCATACTAAATGAATATACAAAATAAAACACGAACATACTATCATGAATGTAATCAATAACAACATGTTCCACATAGTCTATGAAACATGAGCAATATAAAACAATCAACTTAAAATCCAACTCATATCTTGGACTTGAATCTTATCTTACTCTAGGGATCCCGGTGTGAATAAGATGTAAGAGATCTCGCACCTACTCTCCCATTCGGGGTGGCGTTACATCTTATTCCTAGACTTCGGTCCTGACTGTATCGAATATCTACAACCGGAGTGATTCTGATCTGAAGCTTCGACACCACCGAACGTCTAGTTATTTGGAGAATTTGCCAAATGACTCACCTATCTTAAAGGCTTGAATATTAATCTATAAACAAAGCATAAGCATTCAAAATATAAACAACAAACTAGTATGTGATTTTGTTGGGAAACTCAACTGAATCTCATTTGAGTTGTGTCTTCCCAAATCAAACATGAATTATACCTTTCGTTGTTAAACCTTTATCGATGTCGAGTCCTCGATGTCGAAGTGAGGCACATAAATCTGAAATGGCAATGTTCAATAGATACATGATCAACATTCAACTCAACCAATACATGTACGTAGCAATATTCATTCTCGGTACATTTCGACGGCATAACGACATAATCTTTCGATACCGATCTACTCAAATAACACATATATGATATCAACAATTCCCAATTCACAATAACCATCCACCACACTTCAAAATCTGCATAATCTCATATACACATATTCTGAAATTACAAAACAATCACATACGATAACATTTCTTCGATCCGTTTTCAAATATACGTTCGCAATCATCATAAGAACACATAATAACAACCAATATTTTATTTTCCCAACATCTCAACTTCAAAACATGTTGAAAGTTAACAATACTAACTTCCTTTGGTAGGTAATCACAAGAGGAGTACGAATATCACCCCGGATCGAAAATCGGATGGCTAAATCTTAGACACTCACAATTCTAAGCTATGGGGAAAACTTGAAGCTTTTCTGGACTTCTCCTCTCTCGGTTGTTGCTGATGGAAATGAAGAATTTACACATTATATAGCATCCAAGACATGTGTCAACTTAGTGTGCATGCTGGACTTCTCGTGCAGATGCGCGTCCTCAGCTCGCGCATGTGCGCGAGAAGTTCTGTTCCGACACTTAGCATTTCTGCCTCTCGCGCATACGCGCGTATCTACTCGGCACATGTGCGCCAAAGGTTCTGGACATTTCGCGCATATGTGCCGGGCTGGTGACGCATATGTGCGAGAGCTCATCTCGCACATAATTTGCATCTACTTTCTCGTCTCTTCCGGTCCAATACGATGCGTCTACAATCACCTTAATTATCAACAAAACAAGTCTGATTATGATAACCAATTTCTCGGGCATTACATTTCTCCCCCTCTAGCGGAATAGTCTTCGTTCTGAGCTGTTTCTCTTTCCGATCAAGAATCTGTAAGGGTTGCTCAATATAACTCAGTGTATCATCAAGCTCGGCCTCGTCAGGCTGAATGACATGAGAAGCATCAGGCATGTATCTTCGCAGCATTGATACATTAAAAACATCATGTATCCCATATAAGATAGGAGGAAGAGCCAATCGATATGCTCGATCACCAATCTTCTCAAGAATTTCGTAAGGACCGATGTATCTAGGAGACAACTTGCCGCGTTTTCCAAATAGCACAACGCCTCTGAAAGGAGAAATCTTCAAGAATACTCTCTGCTCAAATACTAACGGTCTACGTCTGATGTTGGCATACTTGGCTTGTCTATCCTGCAAAGTCTTCATTCTCTTCTGAATGATCTTCACCTTCTCAGTCATTTCACAAATCATATCAGGCCCAAGTTCTGGTACTTCTGAGATGTCATCCCAATACAGAGGAGATCTGCACTTCTTACCATATAATGCCTCAAACGAAGCCATTTCAATGCTCGTCTGATAGATGTTGTTGTACGAGAATAAACAAAGAGGAAGTGAATCTTGCCAACTAGTGCCAAAGTCTAGCACTACAGCTCTCAGCATATCCTCTAAAGTCTGGATAGTCCGCTCTGACTATCAGTCTAGGGATGGTATGCAGTACTCAGGTGCAATGTCGTACCTAAAGCCTGCTGCAAACTATGCCAAAAATGAGAAGTGAATCGTGGATCACGATCTGATACGATAGACTTCGGCACACCATGCAATCTGATCACCTCTCAGATATATATCTGAGCCATCGGATCATGTCGGTACGTAATTCTATACGGAATAAAACAAACTGATTTGGTCAATCTGTCAATAATGACCCAAATCGCATCACAGCCCCGGGATGATCGTGGTAACTTCGTAACAAAATCCATGGAAATGTGGTCCCATTTTTATTTATGAATAGATAAACTCTGAAGTAGACCTCCGGGCTTCTTTCTCTCTGCCTTCACCTGTTGGAAATTTAAGCACTTAGACACAAACTCGGGAATATCTGACTTCATCTGTTTCCACCAGAACTGTGTCTTCACGTCATTATACATCTTTCTGCCACCAGGATGAATAATGAACCGACTACAGTGTGCTTCTGACAATATCTGTTGTTCCAAATCCGAAACATCTGGCACTACAAGACGGTTATTCAGATACAGAACCTGATCAAGTACCTGATATTCTGACTGATGTACTGATCTGACCATCTGCATTGACCTCTGAACATTCTGATAAGTCCTTTGTGCTTCTTTGATTCTCAAAATCAAATCTGGCTCGACTCGAATCGTAGCAAGTCTCAATGGTCAGCTCTCTGTGTTATATGCTAAACTAGACAAACAGCAATCTTCAACTAAATTCGAAAGACCTATCATTGATAAGGACAGAGCACATACCTTTCGACTCAAGGCGTTCGCTGCTGCATTAGACTTTCCTGGATAGTACTTGATCTCGCAGTCGAAATCCTTCAATAAGTCAAGCCATCTACGCTGTCTCATGTTCAACTCTGACTGAGAAAATAAATACTTCAGGGTTTTGTGATCAGAGTAAATCTCAAATTTCTTTCCATAGAGATAGTGACGCCAGATCTTCAATGCAAATACGATAGCCGCCAATTAAAGATCATGAACTGGGTATCGAATTTCGTGTGGCTTCAACTGTCTCAAGGCATACACAATCACATGCCCTCGCTGCATAAGAACACATCCTAACCCGTTGTGAGATGCATCACAATATACAACGAAATCACCCGTAACTAAATGTATCATCAATACTGGAGCACTGGTCAGTCGTTTCTTCAACTCTAAGAAACTAGACTCACAGGCTTTAGACCACACAAATGGCGCATTCTTCTGTGTCAATTGTGTAAGCGGCTTCGCAATACTGGAGAAATCTCGAATAAATCATCGGTAATAACCTGCTAGACCCATGAAACTGCGTATCTCTGGTACAGAAGTTGGTCTAGGCCAACTGATCACAGCTTCCACTTTACTCGGATCCACGGAGATACCATCACCAGAAATGATATGTCCCAAAAACATAACCTGTCTCAGCCAGAACTCACATTTCGACAATTTAGCATATAATCTCTCAATTCTCAGCGTCTGCAACCCAATTCTTAAATGCTCGGCATGATCAGTCTCATTTCTCGAGTACACCAAAATATCATCAATAAAAATGTTGCGCGTTTTCCTACCGCAAGTGTACGGTGTCAAGTTTTAGTACTGGTTAGAGTACAGATATCGATCCCACGAGGAGTGTGCATAAAATCTATATCAATGCTCGTAATTAAAATAGCCAAGACTTTATCAAGAAAAATCAAAGGAAAGGTTGGTTTGTTTGAACGAAGTAAGTGAAAACAATGAATTAAATTAATCACCGAATGGAGAATTATCAATGATAGAAAATATCTAGAGGAATGATTTCACTAAGTTTCTACGATAATTCTTCTGGTTGTATTTAAATTCCTGAATTCCTATTATTTAATGGCCAAGAACACTTACGTATTTTATTCCCCCTTTCCCAAGTGACGAATAAATTGTACCAATCAAACTTCGATTCAATTATTCCTAATAAAATCCACATTTAATTGGTAAATGCAAATAATGTTCTTACTCAAGCCTTGCTAAAGTTATACGCCTTCCGAACGATATAAACAGTCAACGATGCGTCTCTAATGATCTATAATCATAATCCCTCTCCCGAGTTGTATAATTAATCAAACCACATACAATTTATGGCCAGTAAATTGTAATGAAATAAAAGTAGAGAACACAATTAAATAAAACAGAATTCAATCATAAAAATATGCAGTCAAATCATCGTATAGACAAAGTTACTTCAGCCTCTAGAATGGAAATTTAGTTCATCACGAAATCAAAGATAAAACAAGACATATTCGTAGTTCTAGACATCGCTACACAATAAAGTGAAGAAACAATAAAGTGAATGTGCGCGCGACTGCGCGTGAAGTGGCGCGATGGCGCGCGCACTTCTGTCCCATGGCGTGCTCGTGGTCGTGCATTTCTGGTCCACTTGGCATCGTGTCCGCTATCTTCTCCATTCCTGAAATGACAATCAAAACAAACCAAAAACGCATAATTCTGTTCGAAACAAGCATGATTCAAAATGGATTCTAATATAGATTAAGTGCAAATCTTGCACTTATCAAACCCCCCAAACTTGAACTTTTGCTAGTCCCGAGCAAAATAGTATAAAAGCTAATAACTAAGGAAAAGATTAACGCCACTACTAAAGTCATGGATATACGAAAAGTGATATTGACCTCCGACTCATCTAATTTCATGTAATTCACGATTTCTCAAGAGTCACGTGTGTGTGATAAGTCAATGTTCGTTTACGCCATCGAATGCTCAAATAGAGTTGTAATGCCCATTCGCGATACAGAATCAAGACATCATTAGTTCAGTTCAACTCACACTTCATCAAAATATAAATTTGCATTCACAGATCACATAGGACTTTATCGGTGTTTAATTGGCTCAATAAATATTCAACAGAAATATACCAAAGATGAAATCACCTCGTGAGATGCTTGCATGCAAGTGATTAAAGTTTATACTTGATGACAGTGTTTTTCTGGAATCCATAGGCTTGACTTGAGTAACTTTTCTCCACTAGTATATTGGATAAATGTGACAAGGTTAATAGGTCTTGTAGGCTTGTAATGTTAGGCTACGGCTCATGGCTACAATAAAGGCATGGAGATCAAAATTTGAGAGAAATATTTGAACTTCATCAACTTTACCCATTTTCATTTTCTTTTCATTCATATCCTTCATTTCCCAAATGCTTTCTTTCTACCACTTTTGATTCATTCTTTTCATTGTTTCCTTCTCTTTGAACTCCTTTCTGTACATTTTTTTTTTTCAAGGATCATTTGAATCATTACAACACCAATGAATTTATTTCTCTCAAAATCAGGTAGGAAAATAAGTGTATAAGCTTCATTTGGTAGTTGCTGTGGGATATAGAATAGATACAAGTGGGGGTTAATTGTATTTCATTGACACACACCACTTGATTTTTAGTAGGCTCAAAATGGGACACTAAGGATATTTCATGTTCATTTGGTAGGCTCGAAGGCTCCACGGTTTCAAAGATCGCCTAAATCATTCCTATGTCACATGTTATCCGTATTTCGCCTCGAAAAGTGCTCAAACAAGTACTAGATTACCGTCAATCCATTAGTCAACTCATACAAACCAGTCACATGCACTTTTCAATAAAAATGATGGATGAAATAGGTGCACGAAGAAAAAGTAAGCATCTCAATTAACTTTTAAGTTCAAAGGGCTACAATTGACATTAAACAAAGAACACATGCCCAAAGATGTTGTGAAAACAATGCCTAGATCATTTCTATGTCTGCAAAAGTGTCAGTCAATGTCATGCAAGAATTACCAATAATCAGATCTCCCTCATCTGTTTAGCATCACAGGCATGCAACTTGTCTCTAAGCAACGATAATATCAACAAACACGACAGTGCAAAATAATTGTGACTCCTAAGTTATCAGGAACACATATACATTTCAGGATCGCAATTCAGTTTTCATCATTGGTCACACATTTTACTTATCCATGACTTTTCCTAACAAATAAAGAATGCAATAATAAAAAAAAACAAACTAACTACTGTGCAAAATAAAAAAAATTCATAAAAATTCCAACAAGCAATTTGTTACCCCCCAAACTTAAAGTATGCATTGTCCTCAATGTATAGAAATGAAAGACATGACAACACATACCTCGCTCCCGAGTGTCAGAACTCGGGGCTCGAATCATCATTCCCAGTATCTTCATCATCTTCGTCCATGTGCTGCGGGTACTGTGGTGGCCAGGCTGGTTGTGGTGGGTAAGGAACATCTTCGGGTCCAGGTGGGAATCGCTGGGCAGGCGCCGATATGAAATCCATCATGTAGGACATGAAAGTATTAGTGGTTTATCGGTGTTCGGCCTGCTCTCGGCGCTCAGCCCGCGACTCTTGTTCCAGTCGGAACATCCTATCTCGCAAACTAGAACGAGGAATCGATGGTGGTGGTGGTGGATTGCGTGCTCTGGCTCGCTGGTTGTACTCTGCCCTGGCCTCTTGCCGTTCTATTTCGTCTCCAAAGCGCGAACGTTCTACTTCACATACCAAGATTGGGCCTTTGGCTTTCAATACCTGTTCATCTGCGCTCCATTGCACACCGGCATAAAGACATAATGCAGTTATAGTATGTGGGCAAGGGAGGCTGACGGTCATAAGTCCTGTACCAGCACGCATGATATAACTGTTAATAAGCTTCCCCAAATCCACGATCCGCCCAGTCATTATGGCGTAAATCAACGCCACTTTATCTTTTGTAATTTCTGTCTGATGTGAGGAGGGCATGATCCGTGAGAGAATAAAAGATGCCCAACTGCGTGGTTTACGGCGTAAATCAGATTTCTTCAAAGTGACTGGGGAGCCCTAATTCAATCGCCACTCGGCACCCTCGATGCCTAAGGTCCTGATAATCTCATCGTAGTTCACATCCCCAGTGATCAAATCAGTGTACCCGTCATTTTCAAAATACGGCAGATTGTAGATTGCGTTAATACTGGCCGAATCAAAATAGACGAGTTGCCCTCGCACCAAAACTCCGTATTCTTCTTGTTTGATTCTCAAATTCGCATAAAACTCATGGACTACGGATATCACAGCGTCTGGCGGAGACTGGGCTATATCCATCCACCCTCGTCGCCCGACCTCTTTAATGAATTCACAATCGGGGTATGTCATATCTAGCCCTCTTTCTGGAATAATCGACCTAGACATGGTGCTCTCGTAAATTTGGAAGGCTTCCTCGTTCCAAAATTTGTGAGCGTCGTAGGAACAAGACGAGGAAGCCCCATCCTTTGATCTTTTTCTAGGCGGCATAACTTTCAATTCTTGTCCACACCAATAATTAACAAATATAGAGCACAAAATCCACCAACAGTTGCTTGAATCCAAAAGTAACCCAAACTATAGCCAAGTAAAGGAGATGGTAACCTTGATTGAAGAGAATAACTAGAAGGCGACGCTTGGCGGCAGTAGGCGGCGGTGATGAGCGGTGGCGGTGGGGGTTGGGTTGAGAGGCGCTTGTGTGTGATGGTGTGGAGATGATGGGTTGTGTTGGGGCTTGTGTGTGAGGGGTGGTGTATTGTAGGAGTTTGGGAGAAACTTTGGCAAGTTTTGGGTGCTTGGATTTTTGGAGGAGAGGATTTTGATGGAGGAGGCGGCTGTTCTTGTGGAGAGAAGAGTTTTGTGTGAATGAAATTGTGAGATAGGGTTATAAAAGGGGGCTGGTTCGCGGTGCGCGCGGTCGCGCGTGATGCGGCCGCGTACTGGCTACTGTCTGCTGCCAATAATTGAGCGCGCGCGCGCGTGTAAATCAGGTGAGCGCGGTCGCGTGCGAACTCGCGCTGGGGCGCGATGGCTTCTGTTCTTTATGGTTGATGAGGGCGCGCGGTGGCTCGAGATGTTGCGCTGCCGCGCGCATGCGTCTGTTCTTACCACTTTTTTTTTTTAACCTGCAAAAATAAAGCGATTCAAATTAATACTTAAATAGAGAAAATTAGAAGTATTAACTAAGAAATTGAAATAAAATAATAAAGCAGAACGAATGCAAGAAAAAAAAAAATAAATAAATAAATAAATGCGGGTTGCCTCCCACACAGCGCTTGGTTTAACGTCGACAGCCCGACTGTACCCTGTCTGATCAGATCAACTTGTAACTGTCGATATTCCTTACTTCAGTTCCATAGTAGGGCTTAACCCGCTGTCCATTCACTTTGAAGGTTCTTCCATCATTGCACTTTAGCTCGACAGCTCCATAGGGCGACACCGTTTCCAAAACAAATGGCCCCGACCATCGCGACTTAAGCTTACCAGGGAACAATTTCAGACGAGAGTTGTACCGCAGTTCCTGTTGTCCTGGTTTGAGCTCTCTTCGAACTATGATTTTGTCATGCCACTTCTTAGTCTGTTCTTTGTAGATCTTGGCATTCTCATATGCATCATTTCGGAATTCGTCCATCTCGCTCAATTGTAGTTTTCTAACCTCGCCAGACGCTTTCAAATCAAAGTTCAACTTCTTCACAACCCAAAATGCCCTATGCTCCAACTCCAATGGTAGATGGCATGCTTTTCCAAATACCAGCCGATAGGGAGACATCCCAATAGGCGTCTTGAATGCAGTCCGATAAGCCCATAGCGCATCATCCAACTTCATAGCCCAATCCCTCCGGTTTGTGTTGACAGTCTTTTCCAGTATTTGCTTAATTTCCCGGTTGGATACTTCAGCTTGTCCATTCGACTGCGGATGATATGCTAGTGCCACCTTGTGCTTCACATTATATTTGGCCAATAGTGAGTTGAAAATTCTATTGCAAAAATGCGTACCTTCGTCACTTATGATGGCTCTCGGTGTTCCAAACCTGGTGAAAATGTTTTTCTGTACGAATTTCGCTACAACATGAGAGTCATTAGTACTGGTGGCGATTGCTTCCACCCATTTCGACACATAATCAACAGCTAACAGAATATAAGAATAACCAGAGGAAGGGGGAAAAAGTCCATGAATCTATGCCCCAAACGTCAAAAAGTTTCACTTCCAAAATATTTGTCAGTGGTAATTCGTGACGCCTAGAGATGTTTCCTAACCTTTGGCATCTATCACATGATTTTACTAAGGTATAACTATCCTTAAACAAACTAGGCCAATAAAAACCGGATTGCAATACCTTAGCCGCTGTTCGTGACGCTCCAAAGTGTCCACCATATGGTGAAGAATGACACTTCTCCAAAATTTGTTGTGCTTCAAGACCTTCCACGCACCTCCTAATCACTTGGTCAGCACACCTCTTATACACGAACGGATCGTCCCAATAGAAAAACTTTATATCATGGACGAATTTCTTCTTCTGATGGTAGCTCATGTCTGGGGGAAGGGTTCCACAAGACAAAAAATTAGCAATATCAGCAAACCAAGGAAGTATAGAGTTTACCTCAAAAAGCTGCTCATCTGGAAATGTCTCTTGTATGGCTCCCTCTTCTTCCTTCTCTTCTAGCTCAAGTCTTGACAAGTGGTCAGCCACTTGATTTTCGCATCCCTTCCTATCCTTTACTTCAAAATCAAACTCTTGGAGCGACAAGATCCACCTTATCAAGCGTGGCTTTGCGTCCTTCTTGGCAAATAAGTATCGGATAGATGCATGATCAGTGAAAACGATTACCTTTGTACCTACCAAGTAGGGTCTGAACTTGTCAAAGGCGAATACTACTGCAAGCATCTCCTTTTCGGTAGTTGTGTAGTTTTTCTGTGCCGCATCCATGGTACGACTTGCATAGTAGATTGACCTAAAGAATTTATCACGTCTCTGGCCCAACACTACACCTACTGCATAGTTACATCAGCTCAAATGGCTGCTCCCAGTCCGGCACTATCATAATTGGTGCAGTCACCAATGCCATTTTTATCTTCTCGAATGCCTGCAAACAATTATCATCAAATATAAAATTCGACTCCTTTTCAAGTAAATTGCACAGGGGTTTAGTGCTCTTAGAAAAATCTTTAATGAATCTACGATAAAACCCCGCGTGTCCGAGGAAGCTCCTTATTCCCTTGATGTTCTTTGGTGGAGGAAGTTTTTCAATGACAACCACCTTGGCTCTGTCCACTTCTAATACTCGAGACGACACTTTATGTCCAAGGAATATGCCCTCTTGGACCATAAAGTGACATTTCTCCCAGTTAAGAACTAAGTTCTTTTCTTGGCATCTCTGCAAAACAAAGGATAAGTTATGTAAACAATGATCAAATGACGAGCCAAATACCGAGAAGTCGTCCATGAAGACTTCCATTATTTCCTCCACCATGTCTGCAAATATGGCCATCATACACCTCTGAAAAGTGGCAGGTGCATTACATAGCCCAAAAGACATCCTCCTAAAGGCAAACGTGCCATAGGGGCATGTGAATGTTGTTTTCTCCTGATCTTCCGGAGCTATAGCAATTTGGTTATAACCTGAATAACCATCTAAGAAACAGTAGTGACAATAACCTGCAAGTCTATCAAGCATCTGATCAATAAAAGGCAATGGAAAATGATCTTTTCGTGTGGCATTGTTCAACTTTCTATAATCAATGCATACTCGCCAACCAGTTACAGTACGAGTAGATATTAATTCATCATTTTCATTTTTTACCACTATCATTGCACCCTTTTTTGGTACTACTTGTACAGGAGATACCCAGCTACTATCATAAATAGCATAAATTACACCAGCATTTAATAATTTCAGTACCTCATTCTTGACAACCTCTTTCATGCTGGGTTCAACCTCCTCTGTTGATCCACATAAGGAGTATACGACTCCTCCATCAAAATTTTATGCATGCATATAGTGGGGCTAATTCCCCTAATATCTGATATCGACCATCCTAAAGCAGTTTTGTATTCTCTCAGCACTCTTAATAATTTATCTTTTTCATCACACGAAAGGGAGGAAGAGATAATTACCGGATACGTCGACTTCTCACCTAAAAAAGCATAACACAGGTGGCTTGGCAACTCTTTCAACTCAGGGGAAGGTGGTATTGCCTCTAGTTTCTCATTTACATCCAACTCCTCGTGCGGTGCATCTTTTCTCTTTTCTTTTTGTAGTGCTTCAAGAGCCACCAATTGCTCTTTCACTTCCCAATTATCTTCATCAACAGTTCCTGCCGCACCTATCAGACAGCTCTCCAAGGGATCCCTCATTCCTGCACAATCAAGAGACATACATGAGTCTATAACATTAATGCTTTTACAAGTGCTTACCTCATTCGATCCCTTCATGGCGTGATAGATGTTAAAAATAACTTCTTCTCCACCAACTCTCAAGGTGAGTTCACCCTTATGAACATCAATCAATGCCCTTCCAGTCGCCAAGAATGGTCTCCCAAAGATCAATGGAGCATCATGATCTTCTTCCATATCTAAAATCACAAAGTCAGCAGGAAAAATAAACTTATCCACTTTTACCAGTACATCCTCGACGATCCCACGCGGATACGTGAGACTTCTGTCTGCAAGCTGTAGGGTGATAGTGGTTGGTTTAACTTCTCCAAGCTCCAATTTCCTGAAAATAGAAAATGGCATCAAATTAATACTTGCTCCTAAATCACATAAAGCTTTACTACAATGAGAACCACCAATAAAACAAGGAATAGTAAAACTCCCTGGATCTTTCAATTTTTGTGGTAATTTCTTTTGTAGGATGGCACTGCACTCCTGAGTAAGCTTCACTGTCTCAAACTCTTGTAGCTTCCTCTTTTTAGACATCACATCTTTAATAAACTTTGCATAATTCGGCATTTGCTCCAAAGCATCAGCAAATGGTACGTTGATGTGTATCTTCTTGAAAATTTCCAAGAACTTTGCAAACTGATCATCTAAATTCTTCTTCTTGAATCTCTGAGGATAGGGTAGAGTCGGCTTATACACTGGAGGTGGTTCAACTTTGATTTCAGCCGTGGATCCCTCCACTTCACTTTCTTCAACTGTCTTCTCACTGTCCACTCTCTCCTTGGGACTCTGTAACTCTAAGTCCTTCCTACTCCTCAAAGTGACTGCCTTGCACTGCTCTTTTGGGTTCACCTCTGTGTTACTGGGAAATTGCCCCTTGTTCTCATCTTTTAGAGCATTGACCAACTGTCCGATTTGCGTTTCCAAAGATTTCATTGTGGCACCCATGTTTCCCATGTGAGTCTCCATATTGTCAAGACGAGATTCAGTTCTCGCCATCCTTTTTCCAGACTCAGCAACGAATGTACCTACCAAATCTTCAAATGAAGGTTTTCCCTCCCCCTTTGATGTATTGAACCCCGGTGGAGGATTCAACACATTTTTATTGTTTGCATAAGAAAAGTTTTCGTGATTTCTTAATCCAGGATGATAAGTGTTAGGGGGAGGGTTACCTCTATATCTTCCATATCCACCCTGATTTCTGTTGTTGATATACTGTGCTTCTTCAGGGGTGGATAGTTCTTCAACAACCATCGATGGACCCTCGATTTCAGTTGTACTCACTTTGTTCATCGCGGCTATTTGAGTGGTCAATGCAGATACCTGAGCAGTGAGTGACGTAATAAGATCCACAGCATAAACTCCAGCTGTCCTTTTTACTCCTGCTCTTTCCGACGGCCACTGGTAGCTATTTATCGTCATCTGTTCGAGCAAGTCATAAGCTTGCTCAGGAGATTTGGCAAAGATCGTGCCACCAGCTGCAGCATCCACTGTTCCTCTTGTTTGCCCATTTAGACCGTTGTAGAATAACTCAATCTGCATCCAGTCTTCGAAGCCATGGTTTGGGCACTTTCTCAACAGCTCCTTGTATCTTTCCCATGCTTCATACAATTGCTCGAATTCAGTCTGCCTAAACGTGCTGATCTCAATCTTGAACTGGGCAGATTTTGCAGGGGGAAAGTATTTCGCTAAGAATTTCGTGGCTAGCTCATGCCATGTCGTGATGCTTCCCAAGGGAAGCGATTGTAGCCATCCTCGTGCTTGATCCCTGAGAGAAAACGGAAACAAACGCAGTCTAATAATATCATCAGAAACATTACTAATCTTTACCGTCTCCGTTATCTCCAAGAAAGTTCTCAGGTGAACATGAGGATCAGATATGGCTGTTCCAGTAAACTGGTTTTGCTGAACCATATTGATTAGAGCGGGCTTCAATTCGAAATTATTGGCGTTGATTGTCCCTCTTGCAATCCTAGAGTAATGATTGCTGATCACTGGTCTGAAGTGATCTCTTATAGGAATCGCCTCTGGTTGGTCGTGTCTGTCATTTTCTCTGTTCTCAGCCATTGCTTGGATCTCTTCTCTTCTTGCTTTTCTTAATCTTTTCACAGTTCTTTCGATCTCCAGATAAAAATAAGCAAGTCTGAGTTTTGCGATCTTAGCATACACTGTCAAACAGGAAGAAAAATAAAACGCTTAATCAATATAAGATAAAAGAAAAATAAAAGCTCTAAATTAAAATCTAGACTAATTGGTAACAATACTAATATAAATTCAAATTTGACACTTCCCGGCAACGGCGCCAAAAACTTGTTGCGCGTTTTCCTACCGCAAGTGTACGGTGTCAAGTTTTAGTACTGGTTAGAGTACAGATATCGATCCCACGAGGAGTGTGTATAAAATCTATATCAATGCTCGTAATTAAAATAGCCAAGACTTTATCTAGAAAAATCAAATGAAAGGTTGGTTTGTTTGAACGAAGTAAGTGAAAACAATGAATTAAATTAATCACCGAATGGAGAATTATCAATGATAGAAAATATCCAGAGGAATGATTTCAATAAGTTTCTACGATAATTCTTCTGGTTGTATTTAAATTCCTGAATTCCTATTATTTAATGGCCAAGAACCCTTACGTATTTTATTCCCCCTTTCCCAAGTGACGAATAAATTGTACCAATCAAACTTCGATTCAATTATTCCTAATAAAATCCACATTTCATTGGTAAATGCAAATAATGTTCTTACTCAAGCCTCGCTAAAGTTATACGCCTTCCAAACGATATAAACAGTCAACGATGCGTCTATAATGATCTATAATCCTAATCCCTCTCCCGAGTTGTAGAATTAATCAAACCACATACAATTTATGGCCAGTAAATTGTAATGAAATAAAAGTAGAGAACACAATTAAATAAAACGGAATTCAATCATAAAAATATCCAGTCAAATCATCGTATAGACAAAGTTACGTCAGCCTCTAGAATGGAAATTTAGTTCATCACGAAATCCAAGAGAAAACAAGACATATTTGTAGTTCTAGACATCGCTACACAATAAAGTGAAGAAACAAAGGAAAAGATAACAAATCCGAAGTGTCGTCTCTGTCCCCAGATCCGTCGTTCTTCGTATTTGTAACCGTTCTTCACACTATGAATCTTTGTCTCCAGTATGCGCTCCGTTTCTCGGGTCTTTTTCTCCCTGGACGGCTGAAGATCTCCTGTGTTTCTCCAGTGACGGCTGCTGCCCGAGTATGACCTAATTCGCGCAATTTATAATATTCTGGATGCGGAGCGCGCGCGGTGGCGCGCTCGGTGCTGCTCCTCTGGCCATGCATGTTCGCGCGGTAGCGCATGAAGTCGTGCTTGCGCGCGTCGCTCTCGGGACTGTGCGCGCGGGTGCGCATAATCTCGCGCCACAGCGCTTAGGTGTCTGGTCATTCGCTTGTATGGGTGCGCGTGGGTGCGCGAGAGTTGGCGCGATGGCGTGCATGCCACTGTCGATCATTCTGCACATCATTGCGCGCGGCTGCGCGTGATCTCGCGCGGGCGCGCGCGAGGCTCTGTCCGAGGGCTTGAGTGAATGTGCGCGCGACTGCGCGTGAAGTGGCGTGATGGCGCGCGCACTTCTGTCCCATGGCGTGCTCGTGGTCGTGCATTTCTTGTCCACTTGGCATCGTGTCCGCTATCTTCTTCATTCCTGAGTTTAATGCTTATTTCTTTAAGAAGTATTGGAAGGGGAGGAATTTTCATTAGCGGTTTTGGAGTTCTTTCGCACTGGTTCTCTTTTGAAGCAGATTAATCACTCCGCCATTGCTCTTGTCCCCAAGAATTCACATGCTTCTCGGGTTGGGGATTATAGGCCCATTTCTTGTTGTAATGTGTTTTACAAGGTTATCTCCAAGATACTAGCATCCAGGATTTCTGGTGTTCTTGAATCTGTTATTGATCCGGCTCGATATTTTTTTTATAAATACTTTATTAATAATTAATATTAATGATTTCTTGTGACAATCAAAACAAACTTAAAACGCATAATTCTGTTCGAAACAAGCATGATTCAAAATGGATTCTAATATAGATTAAGTGCAAATCTTGCACTTATCAAAAAACAATAACAAACTCATCCAAATACCTCTGAAAGACATGGTTCATCAATCCCATAAACACCGCTGACGCATTCGTTAAACCAAAAGGCATGACAATAAAATCATAATGTCCATACCTGGTTCGGAATGCTGTCTTCGGTATATCAACATCTCAGACTCTCAGGTGGTGATATCCGGACCTCAAATCAATCTTTGAATAGACGGAGGATCCCTGCAACTGATCAAATAAATCATCGATGCGAGGCAATGGATATTTGTTCTTCACCGTCGCCTTGTATAGTTGCCGGTAATCAATGCACAATCTCATCGAACCATCTTTCTTTCGCACAAATAGCACTGGTGCACCCCAAGGAGATACACTCGGTCTGATGTAACGCTTGGCCAACAAATCTTCAAGCTATGCTTTCAATTCTTACAACTCAATCGGCGCCATCCTATACGGAGCTCGAGATATGATAGTTGTACCTGGTATAAGATCAATGCTGAAATCTACCTCTCGAGCTGGAGGTAACCCTGGAATCTCGTCGGGGAATACATCAACAAACTCACGTACTACTGGCAGATCTGCCAATACTGGGCTCGATTTCAGTAGATCTACTGAATATACAAGGAACCCCTCTGCTCCTTTCTGCAACAATCTACTCATAGTCAAAGCAGATACTAAGGGAATCCGAGATCTGGAACCCTTACCGTAGAATTTCCACTCGTCAGTCATCTCTGGTCTGAATCTGACAATCTTCTGGAAACAGTCTACAGTGTCTCGGTACTTGGTTAACATATCAATCCCAACAATACAATCAAAATCAGCTATCCCAAGCACAATACAATCTAAATCAATCTCATGACCTTCAAACTGTAGTATACAATGTCTAACTGAAGTCACAGCTATAAGACCACTTCCCAACGGAGAAGAAATAGACACTACAGTCGATAATGACTCAGTAGGTAATGAATGCAATAATGCAAAACGTTCTGATATGAATGTATGAGATGCACCTGTATCTATCAAAACATAGGCAGGATAACCGAAAAGAAAACAGTTACCTGCGAACACATAATCCGGTGCATCTTGGGCTTACTCCTCTGTCAATGCAAACACCTGAGCCTGATGTTTTGGAGGTTGGCTCACAGTCTGGCTACCTCTGGCTCTGGGCTGTGTCTGTGTAAGAGTGGGCTGAAAGGAATGGACAGAAGAAGCTTGCCTCTCAGGCTGAGCTACTGATGCAGATGACCTGCACCCTGAAATATCTGTGAACCTCTCTGTGGACAGACCTTGGCGAAATGTCCCTGCTGCCTTACATATGTTACATCTGCCCATTACACTCTGACACTGCTCGGTGGCATGTCTACCTCCACAAGAACTGCAATACACACCTGTATACTCTGTACTCTGGCCAGTACCTCTCTGTCGTGACCACTAGAGCTCGAAAAACTGCTCCCTGATCTCTTGAACTGTTTTCCCTTTGCATTCATCTGATCTTTCCTCCCGCTGCTGCTACCACTGCTCTCAAATCGGGGAGGGGGTTGAACTGAAGGTAGTGGCGATCTAGGAGTCGGAGCGACATAGGGAATGCTTCAATGCCTAAGTAGTCCAGCTTCCGATCCCTTGGCACGGTTCAACGCATCAGTAAAGTTGCTAGGCCTACCGGTATTCACCAAAGTAAAGATTTCTGGATTCAAGCCATTTATAAATTGATCTGCAACGGCTTCTTCAATCTCGGCAACATGAGGAGCAAATCTGAGCAATGACGAGAACTTTGCAACATATTCTTCTATATTTAGTTGTCCCTGCTTCATATTGGCGAACTCGGCACCCTTATCTTTTCGGTAGGACACAGGAAAGAATCGCTGATAAAACTCAGTCTTGAACACCTTCCAAGTAATCTGTGTGCCACGGTGCTCCAATGCTCTCTTCATAGTAATCCACCAGTTCTTAGCTACATCTTGCAGTTGATGTCCAACTAATTTCACTCGTTGGTCATCAGTGTACTCAAGGGATTCAAATAGCATCTCTATGTCATCGAGCTAGCTTTCACAATCAATAGCATTTTCAGTACCTTTCAATGTCGGGGGCCGGAAAGACTGAAACCGTTTCAATAAAGTCTCCATCGATTTAGCAGTAACGTCCATCGAACATTGGATGTACTGCCCTGTTCTGGTGCCCGACCTGCTACTGGCTGCGGTACTCGTCGAGGCGGCATATCTGATAACCATACAGATTAGTACACAATCTATATAATCTGTCTCAGCGCTCCTCTGATCATATACCTCTGATTCAGAATCGGTTCTTATTCAGCCTTTGCGAGTACATGCTATAAATCAATTTAGATAACAACACAACATGTAATAGGGAATGCAATAAATCATGCTAGCACATCATAAAGCAAGGAGGACGACTCGATCTACCCCGCTCATTCACTTCTATTTCAGTCTACAGAACCTACTGCTCTGATACCACCTGTTGTGGGGACCCGGGCTCTAACTCAATTCTTTCTGAGATTAATTGAATCTTTGTTCGAAAATGTGGGTCATAAAAAAAATTTCTTTTAAACATTATAAACTAATGTATATGAATTATACAAAAAAAACATCTTTATTCATTGTTACATAAATAGATACAAGTCTTGTTCTATTTCCATCATATAAACTAGAGTTCACAACATACTACAAATCAAAAGCAAACATTCCTAGTTCCTCTTCTTGGCCCATAATCTCCACGCTATCTTGATCTCTCATCTCTGTCTCGACCCAGATCCTGTCCCACCTGTCGTTATGCACACATACAGACACAACAACAGCCGGATACTCCGGTGAGAACAAATCCCAGTATAAAACATGTATACATGCATATCATGGAAGGGAATACAAACCATAATACATGAATATACAAAATAAAACATGAACATACTATCATGAATGTAAACAATAACAACATGTTCCACATAGTCTATGAAACATGAACATCAACTTAAAATCCAACACATATCTTGGACTTGACTCTTATCTTACTCTAGGGATCCCGGTGTGAATAAGATGTAACAGATCTCCCACCTACTTGCCCATTCTGGGTGGCGTTACATCTTATTCCTAGACTTCGGTCCTGACTGTATCAAATATCTACAATCGGAGAGATTCTGATCCGAAGCATCGACACCACCGAACGTCTAGTTATTTGGAGAATCTACCAAATGACTCACATATCTTAAAGGCTTGAATATGAATTTATAAACAAAGCATAAACATTCAAAATATAAACAACAATCTAGTATGTGATTTTGTTGGGAAACTCAATTGAATCTCATTTGAGTTGTGTCTTCCCAAATCAAACATGAATGATACCTTTCGTTGTTAAACCTTTATTGATGTCGAGGTCTCGATGTCGAAGTGAGGCACGATATATCTGAAATGGCAATGTTCAATAGATACAAGATCAACATTCAACTCAACCAATACATGTACGTAGCAATATTCATTCTCGTTACATTTCGACGGCATAACGACGTAATCTTTCGATACCGATCTACTCAAATAACACATATGTGATATCAACAATTCCCAATTCTCAATAACCATCCACCACACTTCAAAATCTGCATAATCTCATATACACATATTCTGAAATTACAAAACAATCACATACGATAACATTTATTCGATCCGTTTTCAAATATACGTTCGGAATCATCATAAGAACACATAATAACAACCGATATTTGATTTTCCCAACATCTCAACTTCAAAACATGTTGAAAGTTAACAATACTTACTTCCTTTGGTAACTAATCACTAGAGGAGTACGAATATCACCCCGGATCGAAAATCGGACCTCTAAATCTTAGACACTCACAATTCTAAGCTATGGGGAAAACTTGAAGCTTTTCTGGACTTCTCCTCTCTCGGTTGTTGCTGATGGAAATGAAGAATTTACACATTATATAGCATTCAAGACATGTGTCAACTTAGTCTGCATGCTGGACTTCTCGTGCAGATGCGCGTCCTCAGCTCGCGCATGTGTGCGAGAAGTTCTGTCCCGACACTTAGAATTTCTGCCTCTCGCGCATATGCGCGTATCTACTCGGCGCATGTGCGCCAAAGGTTCTGGACATTTCGCGCATATGCGCGAGAGCTCATCTCGCACATAATTTGCATCTAATTTCTCGTCTCTTCCGGTCCAATACGATGCGTCTACAATCACCTTAATTATCGACAAAACAAGTCTGATTATGATAACCAATTTCTCGGGCCTTACATTCTCTGCTTTGGTGCAAAACAAAATCCCACCGAAACTAAAAGATCCAGGGAGTTTTTCTATTCCTTGCATGGTTGGTGATGTTAATTTTCACAAGGCTTTATGTGATCTTGGTGCAAGTATTAATCTTATGCCTTTATCTGTATTTAGGAAGCTCGGATTATGAGAACCTAAACCAACAAGGATGTCCTTGCTACTAGCAGATAGATCTGTCAAATACCCGCGACGGGTCATAGAATACGTCTTGGTAAAGGTGGAGAAATTCATATTTCCTGCAGATTTTGTGGTACTTGATATGGAGGAGGATGTTGATATGCCCTTGATTTTGGGGAGACCGTTCCTTGCGACTGGCAAGGCCCTGATTGATGTTCAAGAAGGGAAGTTGAGATTGAGAGTGGGCGAGGAAGAGATTACTTTTGATTTTTTTAATGCACTTAAGCACACACTGCATTCTGATAGTTATTATAGAATTGATGCTCTTGTGTCTAACTATGTGCAGGATGCTTTAGGGACCCGTTGGAAGCAACTCTCACTACTGAATTGAGAGAAGATGAATTCGATTCAGAGAAAGCCGAAATAGTGGCATACCTCAATGCCAACCAGCTATGGAAGAGGACTTGGGAGATCGAAGAGACTTGATCCCATAGAAGTCAAGCCTGGAGGAGCCACGGACACTCGAGCTAAAACCATTGCCCCTAACTAAAGTGCGTATAACTAAATGAGAATAACACTTTACCTATCATTATTTCTGCTGCTTTGACAGATGTGATGGAGGAAAAAATGTTGGAAGTTTTGAAAGAACACAAGAGTGATTTTGTGTGGAAGGTGGCGGATATCAAAGGAATCAATCCATCAGTCTGCATGCACAAGATCTTGATGGAGGATAAGTACTCACCTCTTGTGCAACCTCAGAGAAGATTAAATCCAAAGATGCAAGAGGTAGTAAAAGCAGAAACTATGAAACTCCTTGATGCAGTTATTATCTATCCTATATCTGATAGTGAATGGGTAAGTCTTGTTCCGTGTGTGCCGAAAAAAGGTGGGATTACTGTGATCACAAATGAAAAAAATGAATTGATACCCACTAGGACAGTTACGGGATGACGTGTGTGCATTGATTATAGGAAATTAAATGATACTACCTGTAAAGATCACTTTTCACTGCCCTTCATTGATCAAATGTTAGAGAGGTTAGCGGGTCATGAGTTTTACTGTTTTCTAGATGGGTATTCGGGGTATAACCAAATCGTGATTGCGCATGAGGACCAAGAGAAAACCACTTTCATTTGTCCTTATGGCACTTTTGCTTTCAGACAGATGCCTTCTGGCTTGTGTAATGCCACTACCACTTCAACTATGCATGACCGCTATATTTCATGACATGATAGAAACTTTCCTTGAAATTTTTATGGATGACTTCTCGATTTTTTGCCCTTCTTTTGATGACTGTTTGTAGAATTTGAAGGTGGTGTGGATGAGATGCAAGGAGAGAAATTTGGTCCTGAATTGGGAAAAGTGTCATTTTATGGTACAAGAAGGCATAGTGTTGGGGAACAAGATATCACCGCATGAGATAGAGGTGGAAAGGCAAAAGTGGAAGTTATCAAGAACTTACCACCTCCGACATCCATAAAGGGAGTTAGAAGTTTTCTAGGCCACGCCGGTTTTTATCGGCGTATTATCAAAGATTTTTCTAAAATTGCAAAACCTTTATCTTCTCTACTTATGAATGATGTGCCTTTTGATTTTAATTTTGACTATTTACAGGCATATGATGACTTGAAGGAGCGCTTGGTAACGGCTCCTGTCTTGGTAGCACCAGATTGGGACCTACCATTCGAGATCATGTGCGATGCCAGTGATACTGCGGTGGAGGCTGTGCTTGGCCAGCGTAAAAACAAGGTATTTCATACAATTTACTACGCAAGTAAGACCTTTGATGAGGCTCAAGTGAATTATGCAACAACTGAAAAGGAATTACTTGCAGTAGTATTTGCACTTGACAAATTTCATTCGTACCCTGTCTTGTCCAAAGTAATTGTTTACACAGATCACTCGGCATTAAAATATTTACTTGATAAAAAAGATGCAAAGCCACGCCTACTTAGGTGGATTTTATATTTGCAAGAATTTGATTTAGAAATAAAAGATAAGAAGGGTATCGAGAATGTTGTAGCGGATCACTTGTCTAGGTTGGAGCTGATTAGTAACGACTGTGTAGATCATGCTATAAGTGATTCGTTTTTTGATGAGCAGCTATTTGAGGTGAGACACTGCCCTTATTATGCGAATTTTGCAAATTTTCTTGTCACATGCACACCACCACCCAATCTATCATTTCATCAACGTAAGAAATTCTTTTCTGACATGAAACATTATTTTTGGGAGGAACCATTTTTGTTTAAGATATGTGCAGATTCTATGATCAGAAGGTGTGTTGTAGAGGAGGAGTTCGGTCAAATACTTAACCATTGCCATGACCGTGAGGTAGGTGGTCATTTTGGACCAACCAAGACGGCATCCAAGGTACTCGAATGTGGATTTTATTGGCCAACCCTCTTTAAGGATGCTCGTTCTTATGTGATTACTTGTGATAAATGCCAGCGAAAAGGTAACATCTCTAACTGTAATGAAATGCCATTAAATAATATATCTTGAGTGTGAGGTTTTTGATGTATGGGGGATAGATTTCATGGGACCGTTTCCCAGTTCATTTACGAAAAAATGTATCTTGGTTGCGGTTTATTATGTGTCTAAGTGGGTAGAGGCAGAAAGCGTATGCCACTAATGGCATAGTGGTCCTGAAATTTTTAAAGATTTTTTTTAAAAGGTTTGGACACCAAGAGCAATCATTAGTGATGGTGACACCCATTTTTGCAACAAATTATTTGAAAAACTTTTGAGCAAATACGATGTCACACACAAGATATCTACCCCATATCACCCCCAAACGAGTGGTCAAGTGGAAGTATCTAACCGAGGATTTTAGAAAAAGTGGTAGGTGTCAGTCGAAAAGATTGGTCTCTAAGGTTAGATGATGCACTTTGGGCATATAGGACTGCGTTCAAAACAACTATAGGCACTACAACATATAGGTTACTGTTTGGTTAAGCATGTCATCTACCAGTAGAGTTGAAGCATTGATCGAGCAAAACTTGCACTGTGGAATCCTCAATGAAAATATGATTTTGTACGCTAAAAATCGAATCGCAAGTGCACGATGTCAAGTAATAGTATAATGTACGTGAGTACGAGTAGTCGTTCTACTGAAGACTATATTTGACAATTATTATTTTCAGTTATTAAATCTTTAGCCACGAAAATTGGTTGATTGTTTTATTGCTACTATACTCAAATAAACATGCAAATAAAATTATCAAAGAATTGAATAATGAAATAGAATATATAAATGGTTGATTTAAACTTCAAAGAAAAATGAAATTGTTGGGAATATCAATTCACTTACCCCTCGTTAATTTATTAATTCGTTCGATATTGATTTTATGCTTCCGACATGATTTCCTATTCAATTGAACACTCTCTCGAGCTATGCCAAACTAATTCTACTCAATGAAGTAATTAAATGTCTTTAATTATTTATCAAGAGTGACTTGCATGTCGATTTGTGAAATCCCCTAGTTTTCGACCCTTAGGACTATGACTATCGGCGCGTATCCAATTTCATATATCTATGTAAATTGTAGATCTACGGATTATACTACTCATTCCTATCACAAGTTATTCTCTGGAACTCACTCGCAATATATAATTGTTATTAAAGTTAGCTACGCTTTAACAACACGATAAAACAATAGTATAATCAAGAATACATCAGAAATCGATATGTGAATTAATTTAAATCAAAGCTTGGGGGAGGATCCCATTAAATCCCAACAAATATTAAAGGTTTAGCTACTCAAAGTCATAATTAAACTAAGCAAAACAATAATTAAAGTAAGGAAAATAAACTAGAAATACGAGACGAGACGAGATCTGCGAAGAACGGTGCCCAGAAATTCACGAATCTTAAACTCCAAGCTTGTTTTTCTCCTTCTCCAAGCTTGTTTTTCTCCTTCTCCAAGCTTTTTCTACTGAAAAATATCTCTGAATCATCTCCCAACTCGTCCAATCCCTTCCTCTTTCAGCCATCTCACTCCAGAAGGAAAGAAATCGCGAAAGAAAAATCTTTCCTAACTTAGGTGGTGCTCGGGCGGTAGAATATTACCGCTCGAGCGCCACACTCTCTGTAACTTTTCTCTTCTTAGATCACTTCTAACGCCCGAGTGATAGAAAACTACCGCACGAGCGCCGACCTCTCTGGACTACAGCTCTTTGAGTGATTTTTCTCGCGCCCGGGGGGTAGAAAATTACCGCCCGAGCGCCAAACTTTCTGGACTTCTCCTTGGAAATTCACCTCTCGCGCTCGGGCGGTACAATTTCACCGCCCGAGCGCCGCCTCTTCTGCACATTATCTTCTTAGCTTGGCACTTGGCTCCGATTTTAGTTTTCCGGCCATTTTTCCTGCAAATTCGTCACGCACAAGTGAGAAATGATCAAATGCATATGCTTACTCTAAAACGAACAAAATTTAAACGAAATATACGCATGCACAATGCAAACATACACAAACTAAAGCAATAAAACACGTAAAAATCACACCTATCAACCCCCTCATACTAACCTTTTGCTTGCCCTCAAGCAAAATAGGTTACAGACTACAATTAAAACATGAAACAAACACAAAAGGGAGAGTATTAAAGTAACTAAACTGATGGTGAAGTAGCAAACTAGCATATCCTGCCTCAGCGGGTTTGTGAACCACATCCACTTAGTCAAATCACAACATACATTACTACCCCTTTAAGAACATAACAACACAATTGTATTTTTCCAAAAGGTGTGGTCGTGTGTGCAGTGGATTTTTGTAGCATGTGTTTCAGACAGTTTTATTTGCAAATCATGTGGGTCGCCGAATCAACCAGTCAACGCAAGTTTCTCTTTTCTGAGTCCTGTTTCTATTTGGGACCAACCAGTAAACACATAAAGTGGTATAGTTTCATAGTTGAACAAAAAAAATGTAGGTAGTCAATAGCCAACGTGCTCAAGTGGTTCAGAAAGATGGGGAGTACGTAGATCATTTTCACTATGCACTTGTCAGAAATTTTCTCTGACATTCCTCAACGCCTTACATCTCCATCTGTTTAGCCTTGGGATAGGATTTCATCCCTTTTTGGCTCCACCTCACCTTACATCCCCTTTATTATTCCTTTTTTTTTTGGTGCATAGTTTTCTCATGTGTACTCCCTAGGCTTTGGGTATACGGTATGTTTATTTGTCTGACCTAGGGATAAATTTTTAGGTCCTATGCACGATTGGATGAAGGATGTTTGAGGAATACTTTTGATTTTCTATTTGAGTTCATGCTACTGGTTAGTCACTCATTTCAACAGGTAATCATTCACGTTCTACTCGCATATTATGTTTCTCCAGTTCCCCTCACAGATTATTTTGAACTTAACTGTCATTGACACCATTATCAACATCCACTATATGTGCATAAACAAAATTCAATACATCAGGGGATTCATAACGAGTGATAAGACTAAGCAACATGCAGTTCATTTAGCCCAAAATCATCATTAGATACTAATTTACTAATTTCACCATCAACTGACACTCATGCAAGACAAATACAAAAAACGACAGATACAAAAAACAACCCCCTCATACTGAAGGGGTGCAATGTCCCCATTGCACAAAAGACGAAGAACACAAATGCAAACATGAATGCAAACACAGCAACAAATGCAAAATAAATGACCGAACGAACAATAATCCGAAAAAAAAATAATGTAGTAGACAAAAGAAAAGAAAAAAAAGGGGAAACGGTAAACTCCCCTGATCAAAGCTCATCCTCATCATGTTCCGGTGGTGGCACTCCAGTGGCATCCACTTGCGGAAGGTAGTCATACTTAAACTGGTATGGAGGAACAAACGGCGGAAGTGGTGGTATGGCCCCTAGATCTACGCCCCCGTGGAGGAGCATAGTGATCATCATGGAGTCGAGGTGGGAAAGAAGGGTCGCGACATTGGCGTTGACCTGCTCCTGGTGAGCCATGAAGGCAAGTGTCTCGTCTATTTTGTCATTCTGGGTGTGCCTGAGGGGCTGTGGGCGCCGAGGGATTGCGGCGCTTGAACCTCCTACTTCCTCCTACTGAGTGGGGAAGTCTATCTGTCGTTTCGCCTTCTTCCGCCGCCAGTCATCCACACAAATAGGCTTCATGGCTTGCAGCCACTCCTCATGGCTGTTATGTATGCTCATCATAATTTGAGAGTGTAATAGCTTGCCCACGTTAATGGCGTAGTCCTGAGATACCGCAAAAAGTACCACTGCCCGCTCTTGCTGCACCTCACTCTTGTGGGTAACTGGCATCATCCTTCTGGCCAAAAATAAATACCACAGTGCAGTGTTGGCCCGCAAATATTTTTCATCGAAGCGGCTCGTGGGTCCCCCTAATGGTTTCCAGGTTGCCCCGGGAAGGCACAAAGTCTCAATGATCATCGAGTAATTAGGGTCAACAACTAATGCCTCGAATTCGGAGTCGTCAACGTCGGCCGTTTCTAATAAGGCGTTACTCGTGAATGAATCGAATGGTACAAGCCTTTTTCTAACAAATGCCCTACCATCTGTTTGTTCACCGGCGTTTGCATAAAATTCCCTAACTACAGACACCACTGCCGCCTTAGGTTGCTCGCCAAATTTTACCCATCCTTGTTTCTCCAATTCCCCAAGAGTGTCCAGGTGTCTATCCTCGAATAGACGACGAAATCCCTTTTTGGCAATGGGATTTCTATGTAATTTAGCATGATCATATCTATCCCTAGCCACCACATTCACAAAGTGTGTTCTATCAAACGAGGAGGAAGAAGAAGAACCAGGAGTACCTTTCAATTTCTTTGGTGCCATAACAGTGTTAATGATGGAAAGGGTGAGTGGAGTGAAGAAACCGCTTGATTCTTAAGGAGGAGTGGACCCACGGTGCTGGAGTCCGGATCTGTGGAGGATTTTGCTGCAAGAAAACGAAAAGGGGCAAGAGGATGTGTTAGGGATTTGAGGGAATTTCAGAATGGGTAAAGGGTAAAGGGGATTCGCGTTTTTATCTGCAGGCACGATCCAGTGGTAGAAAATTACCGCTCTAGCGCCGACCTCGCTGGAATTTTTATCCCGAGGTAAGCGTTCGCGCTCGGGCAGTATAGAATTACCGCTCGAGCACAAAGCTCTCTGCCAAAAAATTAAAATAATTTTTTTAAGAATTTATTTAAAGTTAATATTAAAAAAAAAGAACGACTAAATCAACAACAACAAAAATAATAAAATCGAATTAAATGCAAGATAAAGGAGAGGGGGTAGTTCTCAATTTATAGTCGAGAGCTTGACTGTCGGTCAGTCTCAGTTCAGATTGTCTTGGAATCGGGTGATTCCAAGTTGTGGCTCAACTGTGCCACACATGTAGTGCTTCAGGCTCTGGGCATTGACCATAAATGTCCCATCCTTTCCATCTTTCAATTCTACAGCTCCCGATGGGTAAACTTTCGAAAGCACGAATGGACCGGACCATCGTGACTTCAATTTTCTGGGAAACAATCGCAACCAAGTAGTTGTGGAATTCCCTTTCGCTGATTCGCTTGTCATGAGCCCTCTTTTTCTTTTCTTTGTATGACAGTGCTAGATCATAGGCCAGATTTCGGAACTCTTCCAACTTATCTAATTGAAGTAAACATTGCTCACCTGCATCAGTAAGATTAAAGTTCAGTGCTTTTGTGGCCCAGTATGCTCGATGCTCTAACTCTACAGGTAAATGACATGCTTTACCAAACAACAACCTATACGGTTTAGTGCCTATAGGTGTTTTAAAAGCAGTCCTATAAGCCCAAAGAGCATCATCTAACCTCATGGACCAGTCCTTCTGACTCACACCTACCACTTTCTCTAAGATTCTCTTGGTTAGATACTTCCACTTGAACACTCGTTTGGGGGTGATATGGGGTACAGATCTTATGTGTGACACCGTATTTGCTCAAGAGTTTTTCAAATAATTTGTTGCAAAAATGGGTGCCACCATCACTAATGATTGCTCTCGGAGTTCCAAATCTGTTAAAAATATTTTTCTTAAAAAATTTCAAGACCACCTGGGCATCATTAGTGGCATATGCTTCTGCCTCTACCCACTTAGACACATAGTCAACCGCCACCAAAATCTACTTTTTCGTGAACGAGCTGGGAAACGGTCCCATGAAGTCTATCCCCCACACATCAAAAACCTCACACTCAATGATGTTATTCAATGGCATTTCATGACGGTTAGAGATGTTACCTATCCGCTGGCATTTATCACAGGCTACCACATAAGAACGAGCATCTTTAAAGAGGGTTGGCCAATAAAAGCCGCATTCAAGTACCTTAGATGCCGTCCTTGTTGGTACAAAGTGACGACCTACCTCACTGTCATGGCAATGATTGAGAATTTGTCCAAACACCTCTTCTGCAACACACCTTCTTATCATAAAATCTGCACAAATCTTAAACAAAAACGGTTCCTCCCAAAAATAATATTTCACGTCAGAGAAGAATTTCTTTCGTTGGTGAAATGATAGATTTGGTTGTGGTGTGCCTGTGACTAGAAAGTTAGTGAAATTTGCATACCACGGACAATGTTTCATCTCAAACAATTGCTTGTCAGGAAACCAATCATTAATAGGCTTATCTACACCGTCATTACTAACAAGCTCCAGTCTAGACAAATGATCTGCCACCACATTTCTTATCTTTTATTTCCAAATCAAATTCTTGCAAGAATAAGATCCACCGAAGTAGGCGTGACTTTGCATCTTTTTTAGCAAGTAAATATTTCAGTGCCGAGTGATCCGTATAAACAATGACTTTGGAAAAAACAAGATATGCATGAAATTTGTCAAGCGCAAATACCACTGCAAGTAATTCCTTTTCAGTTGTCGCATAATTCAATTGAGCCTCATCTAAGGTCTTACTTGCGTAGTAAATTGTATGAAATACCTTGTTTTGCCACTGTCCAAGCACAGCTCCCACAGCAGTATCACTGGCATCGCACATGATCTCGAAGGGCAGATCCCAATCTGGTGCCACCAAGATAGGAGCCGTCACCAAGCGCTTCTTCAAATCCTCGTACGCCTGTAAACAATCAGAATTGAATTAAAAAGGTACATCTTTCATAAGTAAGGAAGATAAAGGTTTGGCAATTTTTGAAAAATATTTGATAAACCGCCAATAAAAACCGGCGTGGCCTAGAAAACTTCTAACTCCCTTTACTGAGGCTGGTGGTGGTAGGTTCTTTATGACCACTATTTTAGCTTTGTCCACCTCAATCCCTACTTCCGAAACCTTGTGCCCTAACACAATTCCCTCTTGTACCATGAAGTGGCACTTCTCCCAATTACGCACCAGGTTCGTCTCCTCGCACCTCTTCAACACGGTGCTCAGATTCTGCAGACATTCATCAAACGTTGCACCAAAGATATAAAAGTAATCCATAAATATTTCAAGAAAATTTTCAATCATATCATGGAATATGGCAGTCATGCAACGTTGAAACGTGGCAGGGGCATTACACAGACCAAAAGGCATACGGCGGAAAGCAAAAGTTCCATAAGGACAAGTGAAAGTGGTTTACTCTTGATCCTCAGGTGCAATAGTGATTTGATTATACCCCGAATACCCATCTAGAAAATAGTAAAACTCATGCCCCGCTAGTCTTTCCAACATCTGATCAATTAAGGGTAGAGGAAAGTGGTCCTTACTGGTGGCATCATTTAATTTCCTATAGTCAATGCACACACGCCATCCTGTAACTTTCCTAGTGGGTATTAATTAATTTTTTTCATTTGTGATCACAGTAATCCCACCTTTTTTTGGCACACACTGGACAGGACTTACCCATGCACTATCAGATATAGGATAAATAATACCTGCATCAAGGAGTTTGATGGTCTCCGCTTTTACTACCTCTTGCATATTTGGATTCAATCATCTCATAGGTTGCACAAAAGGTGAGTACTCGTCTTTCATCAAGATCTTGTGCATGAAAACTGAGGGGTTGATACCTTTTATGTCCGCCACCTTCCACGCAAAAGCACTCTTGTGCGCTTTCAACACTTCCAACAGTTTGTCCTCCATCACATCTGTCAAAGCAGCAGAAATAATGACAGGTAAAATGTTATTCTCACCTAAGTATACGTACTTTAGGTGTGGAGGCAATGGTTTGAGCTCAAGCATCGGGGGCTCCTCCAAGCTTGACTTCTGAGGGATCAAGTCTCTTCAATCTCCCAAGTCTTCTAATCTCATCCTTATTGGCCTCTTTCATGGTTGGTTGGCATTGAGGTATGCCAGTATTTCGGCTCTCTCTTCGTCCAGTTCATCTTCTCTCAGTTCAGTAGTGAGAGTGGATTCCAAAAGATCTCCAATAGCACCCTGCACATAGTTGGACACAAGAGCATCAAAAGCATCAATCCTATAACAATTATCAGAGTACAGTGTGTGTTTGAGTGCATTAAAAACATCGAAAGTGATCTCCTCTTCTCCCACTCTCAATCTCAGCTTCCCTTCTTGCACATCAATTAGGGCCTTGCCAGTTGCTAGGAATGGTCTCCCCAAAATCAAGGGCATCTTCACATCCTCCTCCATATCAAGTACCACAAAATCTGTAGGAAATATGAATTTGTCCACCTTTACCAAGACGTCCTCTATGAGCCCTCGCGGGTATTTGACAGATCTGTCTCCTAGTTGCAAGGACATCCTTGTTTGTTTAGGTTCTCCCAATCCAAGCTTCCTAAATATAGATAAGGGCATAAGATTAATACTTGCACCAAGATCACACAAAGCTTTGTGAAAAACAACATCATTAATCATGCAAGGAATAGAAAAACTCCCTGGATCCTTAACTTTCGGTGGGATCTTGTTTTGCACCAAAGCAGAGCAATTTTTAGTAACATTCACCGTCATGTGATCCTCCAACTTTCTCTTGTTTGCTAAGATGTCTTTTCAAAATTTAGCGTAGCTCGGCATTTGCATCAAAGCATCAGAAAAAGGAATATTAATATGCAAATTTTTAAATATCTCAAGAAACTTACCGAATTGCGCATCGAGTTTGGCCTTTTCAATGCTGCAAGAAAAGGATGAGGTATAACAATTTTAGATTGTGCAGTGGGTGCTGGTGTATAGTTAGAAGACTTACCTTTAGATGTCTCAGTCAGTTCATCCGGCACTTGATTTTTGTCTTTTTCTCTTGAATCTAAAATTTTTCCACTCTTCAGCTCAATGGCATTCACTTGCTCGTTAGGATTGGTCTCGGTGTCACTTGGCAAGGTGCCCGGCTCTCTACTTGCTATTATCTTTGCTAGCTGTCCAATCTGGTTTTCTATCCCCTTATCGAAGCATCTTGATTTTGGAGTCTAGTTTCGGTAGATGAGATGAACTTAGACATCATCTGCTCTAAATTGAACTTCTCTTCTCTAGGAGGATCAGATCTGTACATCGTTTGTTTCCTATATGGTTGTGCTCCTTGTGGTCGATTCTAGCTGTTTTGACCACCCGATGAGAAGTTTGGATGTTGCCTCCGCCCAGGATTGTATGTGTTCGAATAAGGGTCATTCCTTGAGTGGTTTTGGATTCCCACTTGATTCAGTGGTTCCCCTTCTAGAATATAAAAGGGATTTCCATCTTTGCAGTCCTTAACATAATGTTCTCCGCATTTTTCACATATTATCTCTTGAAGATGCATCGTTGTTCCACCCATGTTCAAGCCATCTAGTTTTCTGTTCAATACATCAAGTTGTGCAGTAATAGTTGAAAGATCAGTTACCTGGTGAACTCCTGCACTTCTCCGCTGATTGTTTCTTTCAGATTTAGGATGATAGCTGCTAGTAGCCATCTCCTCCAACAGCTCATATCCCTCTTCAGCAGTCTTCCTCAATAGGTTTTCACATGCAGCAGAATCTATCATAGTACGATTAGGAGTAAGTAAACCATAATAAAAGGTTTGAACAACTAACCCAATTGGCAACTCGTGATGTGGGAATCTACGCAAGAGATCTTTGAAGTGCTCCCATGCCTCATACAATGACTCCTGCTCGAATTGAGCAAAGGTGGTGATGTCTGCCCGAAGCTTCATGGTCTTAGATGAAGGAAAATATTTGATGAGAAACGCTTTCGCCATATCCTCGCATGTGGTGATTGAACCTACAGGCAAACAATTCAACCATGCTTTAGCTTTATCACGCAAGGAGAAAGGAAACAAACGCAATCTAACAGTATCATCAGAAACTCCATTGAATTTAAACGTATCGCAAATCTCAAAAAAATATGCGATGTGCGTGTTTGGGTCATCTATTGCAGACTGGACTGTGTTCTGAATCATCTGAATTATAGTTGGCTTGATTTCGAAGTGATTTACCTGCACAATGGGCCCCACAATGCTTGGGCGTGCACCATCCAGAGAAGACTGGGCATACTCTAGCATTGGTATGCGGGGTGGCATCTCAACTTGTCTATCTTGACGATGTTCCTGCTCACGATCTTTCTCGTGCCTCTCCATCAGTTCTTTCAGTCTCTGTTGTCGTCTCCTCCTGCGGAAAGTTCTTTCAATTTCAGGGTCGAACTGCTCAAGCTACACGTCAAGTGACTTTGGCATGCACTGGACGAGATATCTGTAAAGAAATCAAAGGTGTCAAACAAAGTAAAATAGAGAATACTAAAGAAAATAACTAAAAATAAAATTGTGAATTAACAGTCCCCAGCAACGGCGCCAAAAACTTGATCGAGCAAAACTTGCACTGTGGAATCCTCAATAAAAATATGATTTTGTACGCTCAAAATTTAATCGCAAGTGCACGATGTCAAGTAATAGTATAATGTACGTGAGTACGAGTATCGTTCCACTGAAGACTGTATTTGACAATTATTATTTTCAGTTATTAAATCTTTAGCTACGAAAATTGCTTGATTGTTTTATTGCTACTATACTCAAATAAACATGCAAATAAAATTATCAAAGAATTTAATAAAGAAATAGAATATATAAATGGTTGATTTAAACTTCAAAGAAAACTGATTTTTTGGGAATATCAGTTCACCTATCCCTCGTTATTTTATTAATTCGTTCGATATTGATTTTATGCTTCCGACAGGATTTCCTATTCAATTGTACACACTCTCTCGAGCTATGCCAAACTAATTCTACTCAATGAAGTAATTAAATATCTTTAATTATTTATCAAGAGTGACTTGCATGTCGATTTGTGAAATCTCCTAGTTTTCGACCCTTAGGACTATAACTATCGGCGCATATCCAATTTCATATATCTATGTAAATTATAGATCCGCGTATTATACTACTCGTTCCTATCACAAGTTATTCTCTGGAACTCACTCGAAATATAAAATTGTTATTAAAGTTAGCTACGCTTTAACAACACGATAAAACAATAGTATAATCAAGAATACATCAAAAATCGATATGTGAATTAATTTAAATCAAAGTTTGGGGTGGATCCCGTTAAATCCCAACAAATATTAAAGGTTTAGCTACTAAAAGTCATAATTAAACTAAGAAAAACCATAATTAAAGAAAGTAAAATAAACTAGAAATACGAGACTAGACGAAATATGCGAAGAACAGTGCCCGGAAATTCACGATTCTTCAACTCCAAGCTTGTTTTTCTCCTTCTCCAAGCTTTTTCTGTTGAAAAATATCTCTGAATCATATCCCAAGTCGTCCAATCCCTTCCTCTTTTAGCCATCTCCCTCCAGAAGGAAAGAAGTCGCGAAAGAAAAATCTTTCCTAACTTAGGTGGCGCTCGGGCGGTAGAATATTACCGCTCGAGCGCCACACTCTCTGTAACTTTTCTCTTCTTGGGTCACTTCTCGCGCCCTAGCGGTAGAAAACTACCGCTCGAGCGCCGACCTCTCTGGACTTCAGCTCTTTAAGTGATTTTTCTCGCGCCCGGGCGGTAGAAAATTACCGCCGGAGCGCAAAACTTTCTGCACTTCTCCTTGGCAATTCATCTCTCGCGCCCGGGCGGTACAATTTCACCGCCCGAGCGCCGCCTCTTCTGCACATTATGTTCTTAGCTTGGCACTTGGCTCCGATTTTAGTTTCCCGGCCATTTTTCCAGCAAATTCGTCACGCACAAGTGAGAAATGATCAAATGCATATGCTTACTCTAAAACGAACAAAATGTAAATGAAATGTACGCATGCACAATGCAAACACACACAAACTAATGCAATAAAACACGTAAAAATCACACCTATCAAGCATCGGGCATATTGGGCAACAAAAGCACTAAACTTTAACTCTACTGATGCAGGTGAACGATGTCTGCTTCAATTGGACCAGTTGGAGGAATTTAGGAATCTGGCATATGATCTCGCACTATCGTACAAGGAAAAGACAAAGAAGGATCATGACAAGCGAATCATTGGAAGGGAATTCAAGGACGGTGAAAATGTCCTGCTCTACAACTCCCGGTTGTGACTGTTTCTCGGAAAATTGAAGTCGCAATGTTCTGGTCCATTTGTGATTTCCAAAGTTTACCCATTGGGAGCTGTAGAATTGCAAGATGGAAACGATGGGACATTTACGACCAGTGCCCAGCGATTGAAGCACTACACGAGTGGGACAATCGAGCCACAACTTAGAATCACCAGGTTCCAAGACAATCCAAACTGAAACTGACCGACAGTCCAGCTCTCGACTATAAATGGAGAACTACCTCTCGTTCCCTTATCTTGCATTTAATTCGATTTTTAGTTTTTGTTCTTATTTTTTTAATTTTTTTAAAAAATAATGAGTGTAAAATCGTGAAGCTTCCACCCGGGCGCACATTTATGTCTGCCCGGGCGCGCATATTTTACAAAAATTTTTAGGAAAGCCGTGAAGCTTTCGCTCGGGCGGACACATACATCCGCCCGGGCGCGTCCCTTTTTTTAAAAAAAATCCACAAGCCGTGAAACTTCCGCCCAGGAAAAAATTCACATTCGCCCGGGCGTGCCCTTTTCAAAATATTTTTTTAAGGCCGAGAGTTATCCGCCCGGGCGGAAACTTATGTCTGCCCGGGCGTATCGTGTAGATTTAAAAACCTGCAGCTTTCTTTTCTTCTTCTTCCCCACTCGAAACCTAGCCGCCCCCTTCGATTTTTTTCGCTCCTCCTATCTCAATCTCGCTCAAATATCTTGTCTTGTGTCAATTTCAGGTACAGATCATGGGTCTCCATCTGCACCAAACATCAAGCAGTGATTTTTCCGGTCAAGAATTGAACTTTCCCGCCACCTCTGCAATTTCCAGCCGCCGCTGCTCCTTTCCGACCACCTCTGCAATTTCTGGCCACCTTGACTTCCGCCAACACGCCTCCTACTCCGGGATCCTTGGTCTTCCCACATAATCTACAATGGCACCTAAGAAAGCTCGGGTAAGCCATTCCTCTTCGTCTTCATCGCATGAGACTCAGTTATTTGTAAATGATACCGCTAGGGAACGCTACGAAAATGCAAAAATACATAGAGCTCCGCTTCGCGAACGTGGTTTCCAGCTTGTGCAATACATAACTATTATAAATCAAATTGAGAATAGAAGTTGGGGAAAATTTTGTAGCCAACTGCAAGCCGCGGTGGTACCCGTGGTGAGGGAATTCTATGCCAATGCGGCTGAGAGGAGCGATAGTAAAGTGTTTGTGAGAGGAAAGCTTGTAGATTTTGGTTCGGGAGAAATTAATAGGGTGCTTGAGACACCAGCTGTGGATGACTCGGTTTATGTGGCATGAACAGCAGAACCCAATTTAGACTTGATGATGCAAAGAATTTACTATCCGAGGTCTCCGTGGAAGACACCTGGCTCGCGCACTTGTTTTGGAGAGAAATATTTTCTAGTCCGCGCTGCGATGTGGTGTGCATTTTTGGCCAAACGTTTGATGCCAGTCGGGCACACTAGCGAAGTCCAGAGGGAGAGGGGGCTGCTGATTTATGCACTGATCACTCACATGCCACTCAATGTGGGCAGGGTAATTCATTCGCAGATCCAGCTGAGCATTCATAATCCGAATGTGGCATTGTTCTTCCCCCACATTATCACCGAGCTATGTGCGCGCTGGGGTTGTTTTTCAGGATGACGATGAGTGGTTGCCACCGACCAAGGCCCTCGATGACGCTAGCTGGATACAGAAAATGGCAGTGCGGCGGAAGGCTTTCCCGCAGTTTTTCCCTATACGGGACGGTTTTACTTTCGATCCCATGCCACAATAGCCACCACCACCGGCCCCACGACCTCGACATCGCCTTCTGCAGGACCGGATGGACGAATTTGCTGCCTTTGTGGACCATCAGTTACAGTGTCAGGCTGTGAGTCAGACGTATCAGATTGCCACTAATGCCATGCTGCGTTTATCCCTGAGCCACAGTGGTATTGACCCAACCCTTATGCCACCGCCTATGCCAGCTTTCCCACCACCGTTTCAGTTCCACTATGCCGATGCCCCAGAGCCGGGTGCTGGTGCATTCCCTTAGAGGCACACGATGAGGATGATCTTTGAGAGGGGAGTCACTTATGTCCCTTCTTTTTATTTCTTGCATTTCGTTTTGATCATTTTGTTTATTTCTATTTTTGTTGCATGCTTAGGTCATATTGCATCTGTTTTGTTATGCACTATCTGTGTCTTTTCTATCGTCTGTTGCATTGGGGACACTGCTCGACTTTAGTATTGGGGGTAGATGGGTGTTGTTTTATGTGTTCATTTTTTCTGTTTTGTTGGTTATAGTTGTTGGCATTTAGTGTTAGTCATGTTTTCATTGGTGTGTGTCAGCCGACAGTGTTCGAAGTAGTACTTGTTAGCCAAGGATGATTAAGAATTGATGAGACATGCCCTTTCTGTCGTGTAATCGCACTCCATTAGCACATACTGTGGTAAAGACATATAATTTTTATTTAAAACATTGAATTCTCTTTGCACAAATGTTAGAACTAGAAGCATGCATGATAAGATGGTGAAAATTTAAAAACTAAAGTGGGGAACGATGATGTTTGAAGGTGTGAATTGAGCTTGAGTATATTCTCTCGAATCGAGGTAATTATCAGTAGGGAAAAGAAAAAAAAAGAAAAAAAAAGATAGATGGAGATGTAAGGTGTGGGGGAGCCGAATAAAGGAATGACATCCTATTCCTAGCTAAAGTTGGAGATGTAAGGTGTTGAAAAGCCGAATAAAGGAATTAAATCATATTCCTGGCTTAAAATGTAAAGACATGGATTTGAATCTGAGGTGAATGGTTCTAATATAATCCTTTTATTACTGTATTCCAATTCAGTCGGAAAAAAATGATAGAAAAATTAGCGCTGCTGGTAATTACTTAGTGCAGAGGAATAAAAGAGAGAAAGATTTACACTAACAGACTGATTTAAATCTCTGACAATGGTTGAGAATGGACTCCTCTGTCATTTATGATGCTAGGACTAACGACACACACATACACGTTCATGTTTTATTTGAAACAATGTCTAGACCAAGGGAAGTGCGAAGAATTGTGCGTTTACATTGATCGACAAGGGAATATGTTGAGTTTCGCTGAGGCTAGTTGATGACTATGAATTCACTGTCGAGCTACTTTGTGCCATACTCTATTTTTTTATTGTCACCTATTTTGCTTGAGGGCGAGCAAAAGGTTAGTATTGGGGGGTTGATATAGGTGGATTTTACTTGTTTTTCATATCATGTTATGTCTTGTTGTGTTGCATTTATCATTTAGATTTCATTCATTTTGTGTTATTTTAGAGTAATTTATATCTTCGTGTTGCTCATGTGTTTAGTTGGTGAAAATGCAGGAGATTCGTGCAAAACTGAAGATCAAAAGGAGAAATTTGAGAGAACTCCGCCTGGGCGAACATTTATTTCCGCCCGCGCACCTCCAAGATGTGAGAAAAAGAATTTGTGAGAGAGTCGTCCGCCCGGGCATGTCAAAAGAAATGTGAAAAATAAAATCTGCGCAAGCCATCCTCCCGGGCAGAAACTTATGTCCACCCGGGCGCGCTCGTTATTTTTGGAAAGATTTTTGGACAATTTCTTCCCTTAATTCTGAATGGAGAGGATATAGTAGGGAGTGGAGGCACGAAAAAGGGGTCATTCAGACTTCATTGGAGAGCCGCCGCAAGATTTGGAGAGAATTTTGTGCTTGGATTGAAGATTTGAATATTTCCGGGCATCGCTCTTCGTGTTTTTCGTCAATTCTAGTCTTTCTAATTTAGTTTTTGTCATTTAAACTTAGTTTTGTCTATTTTTACTATGAATTCGAGTAGCTAAACTTACATTATTTGTTGGGATTTAAGGGGATCCTACCCCGACCTTTGATTTGAATTAATTTATATTTCGATTGTTGCGTTATTCATAATTATACTATTATTTTATCGTGTTGTTAGAGAGTAGCTAACTTTAACAACGTTTTTATAGTGCGAGTGAGTTCGAGAGAATAACTTGTGATAGGAACGAGTAGTATAATCCGTGGATCTACAATTTACATAGACATATGAAATTGGATATGCGCCGATAGTCATAGTCCTAAGGGTCGAAAATTAGGGGATTTCATAGATCGACATGCAATTCATTCTTGATAAATAATTGAAGACATTGAATTACTTCATTGAGTAGAATTATTTTGGCATAGCTCGAGAGAGTGTGTTCAATTGGATAGGAAATCATGTCGGAAGCATATAATCATTATCGAACAAATTAATTAATTAATGTGGGGTAGGTGAACCGATATTCCCAACAAATTCACTTCTCATTGAATTTTTAATCAACCATTTTAGATATTAGATCTCATTCATCAATTCTTGAATATTTTTATTTGCATGTTTATTTGATCATAATAGTAATAAAACAACCAATCAATTTTCGTTGCTAAAGATTTAATAACTTAAAATAATTATTGTTAAATACAGTCTTCAGTGAAACGATACTCGTACTCACGTACATTATAATATTACTTGACATCGTTCACTTGCGCTAAATTTTGAGCATACAAAACCATATTTTTATTAAGGATTTAACAGTGCAAGTTTTGCTCGATCATAGAGCTTGCTGTAAACTGTGCCAAAAGTGCAAAGTAAACCGAAGATCATGGTTTGATACAGTCGACTTCGGCACACCTTGCAATCTAACCACTTCTCTGACATAAACATCTGCCATCTAGTCATGTCTGTACGGAATAAAACATGCTGATTTTGTCAATCTGTCAATAACGACCCAAATCGCATCACAACCTTTGGAGGAACGTGGTAGCTTCGTCACAAACACCATAGAAATGTGATCCCAATTCCACTCTTGAATGGCTAAGCTATTTAATAGACCTCCTGGTTTCTTTATTTCTGCTTTCACCTGTTGGCCATTTGCACATCTGGAAACAAATTCTGCAATATCTGATTTAATCTGTTTGCACCAACATTGTTTCTTCAAATCATTGTACATTTTTCTGCCACCAGGATGAATACTAAATCGACAGTGGTGTGCTTATGACAATATCCGTCGTTTCAAATATGAAACATTTGGCACAACAATACGATTATTCACATATAATACATTCTCACGAAACTGATACTCGGATTGATTTCCTGCTCTGACCATCAAAATCGAGTTCTGAATATTCTGATCAAATCTCTGTGATTCTTTAATTCTCAAAATCAGCTCTGTCTCAACTTGAACGGCATATAATCTCAAAGGCTTACAATCTGTTTCAAATACTAATACAGAGAAACAGCAATTTCAATCAAATTTGATACACCAATCGTTGATAAGGATAAAGAGCATACCTTTCTACTCAGTGCATCAGTTGTTGCAATTGATTTTCCCGGATAATATTTAATTTCACAATCAAAATCTTTTAATAAATCAAGCCATCTTCGTTGCATCATATTCAGTTCTGACTGTGAAAACATATATTTTAGACTCTTGTGATCATAATAGATTTCTAGATTTTTCATCATAAAAGTAGTGTCGCCAAATCTTCAATGCAAATACGATGGCCGCCAATTCAAGATCTTGAATCAGGTAGCGAGTCTCATGTGGCTTCAATTGTCTCGAGGCATAAGCAATCACATGTCCTCGCTGCATCAAAACACAACCCAATCCTCTGTGAGAAGGATCACAATAAACAACAAAATCACCAGTCCTAACGGAATAGTCAACACCAGAGCACTGGTCAATCTTTTCTTCAACTCATGAAAACTGGATTCACACTCTTCTGACCAAACAATTGGTGCATTTTTTCTAAGTCAGCTGCCTAATCGGCTCAGCAATACTCGAGAAATCTTTAATTAATCGACGGTAATAGCCTGCTAAACCCATACAGCTGCGTATCTCTGGCACTGATATTGGTCTAGGCCAACTGATCACGGCCTCAACCTTGCTAGGATCGAAGGAAATCCTATCTCCAGATATAATGTGCCCCAAAAATATCACCTATCTCTGCCAAAATTCACATTTCGACAGCTTTGCATACAATTTCTCAGCCCTCAGAGTATTCGATACAGTTTTCAAATGTGCAGGCATGATCATTCAAATTATTTGAATATATCAGAATATCATCAATAAAGATAATCACAAAATCATCGAGATACTTCTGAAATACACGGTCCATCAGACCCATAAACACCGCTGGAGCATTCATTAAACCAAATGGCATGACTATAAACTGATGATGGCCATACCTGGTTCTGAAAGCTGTCTTCGATATATCAGAATCTCTGAAATTCAGCAGATTATATCAAGATCTCAGATCGATCTTGGAATAAATAGAATAACACTGCAACTGATCAAATAAATCATCGATACGAGGCAAATGTATTTGTCCTTAGCCTTGTTCAGTTGTCGGTAGTCAATGCAAAGTCTCATCGAACTGTCTTTCTTTCTGACAAAAAACTTTGGAGCACCCCGAGGAGAAATACTCGGTCTGATGTAACCCTTGGCAAGTAAATCTTATAGCTGATCTTTCAATTCTTTCGGTTCCATTCTGTATGGAGTTTTTGAAATAGGAACTGTACCTGGCATTAATTCAATGCTAAAATCTATTTCTCGAATTGGAGGCAATATCGGAATCTCTTCTAGGAAGACGTCATGCAAACTCACATACCATCTTCCAATGATGGGCTCGATTTCAGTACATCTACTGAATACACAAGTAATCCCTCTACTTCTTTATGTAATAATCGAGTCATAGATAGTGCAGATATCAAAGGAATTCTAGCTCTAGAACCCTTACCGCAAAATTTCCGTTCATCAGCAATTTCAGGTCTGAATCTCACAATCTTTTGGAAACAATCTACGGTAGCTCTGTACTTGGTCATCATATCAATACCAATAATACAATCAAAATCAGACAACCCAAATACAATACAATCTAACTCAATCTCATGCACGTCATACTGTAGCATACAATGTTTAACAAAATTCGCTGATATCAAACCTCTCCCAAAAGGTGAATAGACAGATACTACATCAGATAATGACTCAACAGGAAAAGTATGTATCAATGCAAATCTCTCAGATATAAATCTATGGGACGCACCCGTATCAATCAATACATAGGAATGATAACCACAAAGATAATAGTTACCTGCCACAACATCATCTGGTGCTTCATGTGCATGTTCTTCAGTCAGAGCAAACACTCCGGTCTGCTGTCTCGAAAGCTGGCTAACAGTCTGGCTTCTTCTTGGCTTTGGCTGTGACTGAGTAGGTGCTAGCTGGAAAGAGTGAACAGCAGATGATCGTGTATCAGGCTGTGCCACTAATCCATATGATTCTGCTCCCTGGGATCTTTGGGAACCTCGCTGTGGACAAACTCTGGAAAAATATCCCTGCTGACTGCAGATATCGCAACTACCAAACACTCCTTGGCATTGCTTTGTGGGTTGTCTCCCTCCGCAATTACAATAAGCCCCGGTATAACTCTGGCTCTGTCGTGAAATACTGGAGCTAGATGAACTACTACCAGACTTCTTGAATTTTTTTCCTCTGGTTTTCAAATAATCTTTCTTTCCAATGCTGCTATTGTCACTTTCAAATCTGGTAGGTTGTTGTTGGAACTGAGTCGAGGGTTGTTGCTGTTTCGGTACTGGTGCAACATACGAAGCTCCCTTCTGCCTAATCAAGCCGCTTTCAGCTCCTTTGGCTCTGTTCAAAGTATCAGCAAAGTTATTCTGTCTCCTAGTGTTTACTAGTTTAAAAATCTCAGGAGTCAACCCATTGATGAACTGATCAACAACAGCTTCATAATTGTCAGCAACATGGGGACCAAATCGTAACAAGGTAGAAAACTTGGCCACATACGCTTCAATATTCAGCTGACCATGTCTCATATTAGGAAACTCTGCACCCTTGACTTTTCTGTATGATACTGGGAAAAATCTTTTATAAAATTCAGTTTTAAAGATCTTCCAAGTAATAATTGTACCTCGATGCTCCAACGCTCTCTTTGTCCTAAGCCACCAATTCTTCGCAACATCATGCAACTGGTGCCCAATCAATCTGACTCTGCGCTCATCTGAATAATCCAATGAATCAAACAGCATCTCGATGTCATCAAGCCAACTCTCGCAGTCAACAGAAGTCTCGGTTCCTTTCAAAGTCGGCGGTTTAAACGACTGAAATCTCTTCAGTAATGCTTCCATCGGTGTTGCTGTGACATCCATCGGATTAGCAGAGGTACTGCCGTGTTCTGGGATTCTTCGAGGAGCCATATCTGATTGTCAAAAGGGTTAGTAATCAAATTTGACAAATCTATCTCAGTCCTCCTCTGATCAACTTACTATTGAGCAAGAATCGGTTCTGATTCATTCTCAATAATACATATTTCCAATCAAATCAGATAATCAGGTAAACATGTATTAAAGCAATAAAACATGAGGTAATAGTATCATACCATTTATGTAACTCAACATCATGATCAATCGCATGCTAGCATTACAAAAAGCAAGGAAGAAAATTCAATCTACCCCGCTCACTCTCTTGTATCTCAGTCTATGGAACCTACTGCTCTGATACCACCTGCTGTGGGGACCCGAACCTAATTCATCTTCTTAAATCATCTTTGGGATTAATTGGATTAATTAATGAATCTGGGTCTAATTTTTTTTTTTTTGTAAATACATAATTCGGAAAATATAATAATCAATCTTATATACACATCAGAAGTAAATTACAAGTCTGTTACAAAATACTTTTATCTCAAATTAGGGTTCAAAACTATACATCAAGTGTTGAAGGCCAATTCTACTTCTAAGTCCGGATCTCCACGCTAATTTTGATCTCTCATTCTCTTCTTGACCCTGATCATGTCCCACCTATTGTCATGCACACATACAAACACAACAACAGCCGGATAACTCCGGTGAGAAATATATTCCCAGTATAAACAACGTATACATGCAATCATATAAACATATATAAAAGCACATAACAGTTATCAATAACATGTATCAAATCTGAAACCATGAAATGATATAAAACAATAAATCAAACTAATATCTATGACTCGACTCTGATCTAGTCTAGGCATCCCGGTTCCTGGACGTTGGCACATTATATCGAATCTCTGCAATAGAAGTCGATCTACTACTAAGCAACATCGATATAACCAAACATCCAGTGTCTAGGCACCTCTGCCCAAGACTTGACACCTCTGCCAATGACTCGTTCTCGATATCTATCTTTTTTTCATTGCTATTCTATAAGTCAATAGAATAAGCATATACATTCAAGTAATAAAAAAGTATTAAAACAATAACAAACAAGTATGTGGTTTTGGAAAACTCAAGTCGAATCTAACTCAAGTCGTATCTCCCGGTTAACATTGATTTATACCTTTCTTTTGTCGGTCTGACGAAGTCGAAGTCTTGGATTTGAAGCTGTCAATACTCAATCTGGCAATGACATTCGAAATATAAAATATCACTATTCCATTCAAACAAGACATCTCAATCTTATCAATTTCTGACGGCATAACGGTACAATCTCGAAATACCGATAATACAAAATCAGTATATACCAATCCATATGTAAGGCTCAAGATTTTAAGTTTTCATTGGCATAAGACTTGGAAGACATGAGAATGCATGTCATAGGATGAAAGTAGAAACTATAGCCTGAATTATGGAATTTTGAGTGAGCAGGGCCGAAGTCACACCGCACCCGCGGTACAGGAAGGACTGCACCCGCGGTGCATTGAAAGAAAATTTGGTGGAATTGTGCGAAGCAAGACCGCACCCGCGGTCCTGCAATGACCGCACCCGCGGTCTGAGGATTCCGGAAAATGGAAGGGCAGCCGAGAGCATAGCGCACCCGCGGTGATGGGGTGACCGCACCCGCGGTGCTGCATGCGAAATGCCACCTTCGATTTTATGTTGACACTTGGCATGGTGTATATATATATTTGTAACATGACTCAGCATCTATATTCAGAAGAACCTAAGAACCGAGAGAATCTCAAGAGAGGAGCAAGCTTCTTCATTTCTTAGGATTTGTATTGTGCAAGATTTACACATCCGAATTGGAAACTGAGTTGAGATTATTGTTCCTTGCAACAAGAGCTATCTAAGGATATATGTATTGGCTATTGTGAACTCGAGACTTCGACTACGACACCGATTGTTCGACAAGAAAGGTATAATTCATGTGGTCACGAGATTGCACAACTCGATTCAGATTTGATACGAGTTTCCCTAAATCACATACTAGATTGTTATTACATTGATTATGTAATGTCTTGTTTATTGATTTATATTCGAGTCCTGAGATAGGAGATATTGGCAGATTGGCCAAAACTAGACGTTTCGGTGTATCGACGCATAGGAGTAGATTTGCTCTATGTGTAGACCCTCGATACAGAGTTGACCGAAGTCTAGGAATAAGACGTACCGTCGCCCCGAGTGGTTGGGTAGGTGATAGACCGTCTTATTCACACCGGGATCCCTAGATTAGAAATGAGTCGAGTCAAGATTTAAATGTTGAATACAGATTTGTATTCTTCTACATGTTGTAGATTTTACATTCATGTTACTTGATATATGCTATGCTTTTGTACATGATTATTATATCGCATGCATCCATGTTTTATACTGGTATATGTTCTCACCGGAGTTATCTGGCTGTTGTCGTGTCTGTATGTGTGCATGGCAACAGGTGGGGCAGGATCTGGGTCACGAGGAAGATGAGAGATTATTGATAGCGTGGAGATCTCGGGCGTGCAGCTTACTAGTTGTTGTACTAGACGTGTACTGAAAACTTTTAAACACTAGTGTATGATTGTACAAAACAGACATGTATGTGCGTTATGTTGTTTATTTACTATAAAGACATGTTATGTTTTAATTATACATTTGATTTAAGATTAAAAAGCAAAATTTTGACCCACATTTTCGAGCAAAGATCCAATAAATCCCAAAAAGAATTGAGTTAGAGCCCGGGTCCCCACAACAGGTGGTATCAGAGCTGTAGGTTCTGTAGACTGAGATAGAGTAGAATGAGCGGGGTAGATTGAGTCATCTTCCTTGCTTATATCATGCTAGCATGTCATGATTTAGTGCTTTCCCTATTATATGTTGTATTGTATCTGAATTGATTTACAGCATATACTTTTCAAGCCTGAATTAGAACCGATTCTCGATCAGAGGTTATAATCAGAGGAGGGCTGAGACAGATGATATTGATTGAGTACTAATCAGTTTGATAATCGGATTTATGCCGCCTAGACGTATACCACAGCCAGAGCAGGGTAGCACATCAGGTGCACAGATGGACGTCACCGCTACACCAATGGAGACCCTATTGAAAAGATTTCAGTCTTTCCATCCGCCTACCCTGAAGGGCACAGAGAGTGCAGTAGAGTGCGAGAGCTGGCTTGATGATATCGAGATGTTGTTTGAATCTTTGGCGTATACTGATGAGCAACGTGTGAAATTGATAGGGCATCAGATGCAAGAGGTTGCCAAGAGTTGGTGGTTGACTACAAAGAGAGCCTTGGAGCACCGAGGCATTGACATCACGTGGAAAGTCTTCAAGGATGAGTTCTATCAGCGCTTTTTCCCCGTCTCCTACCGAAAAGATAAAGGAGCTGAATTTGCGAATCTGAGACAGGGACAATGGAACATCGAGGAGTATGTGGCTAAATTTTCTGCATTGCTACGATTTGTACCTCATGTAGCAGGGGACGACGAGGCAGTGGCCGATCAGTTCATCAATGGGCTGAACCCAAATGTTTTTACTTTGGTGAACACGGGGCGGCCTAATACTTTTTCAGAGGCACTGAACAGAGCTAAGGGAGCAGAGGCTGGCTTGATCAGGCAGCGAGGCGCTTCTTACAGTGTTCAGGGGCAGAGACAGCCACATCCTACCACTCAGTTTCCACCACCTCCTCCTCGCTTCGATAGTGGATCTAGTAGTAGTGGCAAGAAGAAATTTTTGAAAGCTAAGGGCAAGCAGTTTAAGAAATCCGGGAGTAGTTCATCGAGTTCGAGTGGATCTCGACAGAGAGGTCAGGGGTCAGATTACAGTGGCGTGTATTGCAGTTCGTGCGGAGGGCGACATACCAAGGAGCAGTGTCAAGGAGTTATGGGACGTTGCAACATCTGTAGGCAACAGGGACACTTCGCCAGAGTTTGTCCCCAGAGAGGTGCACAACGATTCTAGAACACAGGGTCATCAGCACCAGTGCCACAGATGGAAAGACAGGCATCCTCTGTAAACTCCTTTCAGCCACCATCCACACAGACCCAGCAGAGACCAGGAGGTAGTCAGACAGTGAGTCAACCTCCGAGACAGCAGGCAAGGGTGTTTGCGCTGACAGAAGAGCAGGCGCAGGAGGCACCAGATGACGTCATTGCAGGTAACTGTTTCCTCTGTGATTATCCTGCATATGTGTTGATAGACACAGGTGCATCACATACATTCATCTCTGAACATTTTGCATTGAGACATTCATTGCCTGTTGAGTCGATGTCGACGGTAGTGTCTATAGCTTCTCCGTCGGGAAGTGGTTTGATATCTGTGACTACTGTTAGACACTGTATGCTTCAGTTTGAGGGGCACGAGATCGATCTTGATTGTGTAGTACTTGGTTTAGCTGATTTTGATTGTATAGTTGGTATAGACATGTTAACCAAGTACAGGGCCACTGTAGATTGTTTCCACAAGATTGTCAGATTTAGACCCGAGATGACAGATGAGTGGAAATTCTACGGAAAGGGTTCCAGATCTCGGATTCCCTTAGTATCTGCTCTGACCATGAGTAGATTGCTTCAGAGAGGAGCAGAGGGCTTTCTCGTATATTCAGTAGATCTACTGAAGTCGAGCCCAGCATTGGCAGATCTGCCAGTGGTTTGCGAGTTTGCAGATGTGTTCCCAGATGAGATTCCAGGGTTGCCTCCGGTTCGAGAGGTTGAGTTTAGCATAGATCTTATGCCTGGTTCTGTTCCTATCTCGTATAGGATGGCAACGATAGAGTTGAAAGAATTGAAAGCGCAGTTGGAAGATCTTCTGTCCAAGGGATATATCAGACCCAGTGTATCTCCTTGGGGTGCTCCGGTGCTTTTCGTTAGAAAGAAAGATGGTTCGATGCAACTGTGTATTGATTACAGACAGTTGAACAAGGCAACAGTGAAGAACAAGTATCCTTTGCCTCGCATCGACGATTTGTTTGATCAGTTACAGGGATCTTCTGTATACTCGAAGATTGATTTGAGATCAGGGTATCATCAGCTCAGAGTTAGAGATGTTGATATTCCGAAGACTGCATTCCGAACCAGGTATGGGCACTACGAGTTTATCGTTATGCCTTTTGGTTTAACGAATGCACCTGTGGTGTTTATGAGTTTGATGAACCGCATTTTTCAGAGATATTTAGATGATTTTGTGATTGTGTTCATTGATGATATCTTGGTATATTCGAAGAATTTGATTGAGCATGCAGAGCATCTGTGAATTGTATTGAAGACTTTGAGAAAAGAGCAGCTATACGCTAAATTGTCCAAGTGCGAATTCTGGCTGAAACAGGTTGTCTTCTTAGGTCACATTATATCTGGAGATGGTATTGCAGTAGATCCAAGTAAAGTTGAGGCTGTGATCAGTTGGCCGAGACCGACTTCTGTGCCGGAGATACGCAGTTTCATGGGCCTAGCCGGGTATTATCGTCGTTTTATCCGAGATTTCTCCAGTATAGCGAAGCCTATCACCCAGTTGACACAGAAGAACATGCCATTTGTATGGTCTGAAGATTGTGAAGCCAGTTTTGTGGAGTTGAAAAAGAGGCTGACTAGTGCGCCTGTCTTGACGATTCCTTCAGGTACAGGTGAGTTTGTTGTATACTGTGACGCATCTCACAGAGGGCTAGGATGTGTTCTTATGCAGCGAGGGCACGTGATAGCGTACGCCTCTAGACAGCTGAAGCCACACGAGACTCGTTACCCGATTCATGATCTTGAATTGGCGGCGATTGTCTTTGCACTCAAGATCTGGCGTCATTATCTGTATGGCGAGAAATTTGAGATCTATTCCGATCATAAGAGCCTGAAGTACCTCTTTTCTCAGTCAGAGTTGAACATGAGGCAGCGACGATGGCTTGATCTGCTGAAAGATTTTGATTGCGAGATCAAGTACTATCCAGGGAAGTCGAATGCAGCTGCAGACGCCTTAAGTCGAAAGGTATGTGCGCTTTCCTTATCGATAGTAGGTGTATCGAATTTAGTAGAGGATTGTTGCTTGTCTGGGTTGATATTGGATACAGGAAGTAGACCGTTGCGACTTGCTGCGATTCAGATTGAGCCAAATCTGATTTTGAGGATCAAAGAAGCGCAAAAAACTGATCCGAGTATTCAGAAATCGATTGATATGGTCAGAGCTGGTCATATATCAGAGTATCAGGTTAGAGATTCTGTTCTGTATGTGAATAACCGTCTAGTAGTGCCAGAGGTTTCAGATTTGAGATGACAGATCATGTCAGAGGCACACTATAGTCGGTTCAGCATTCATCCTGGTGGCAGGAAAATGTACAATGATTTGAAGATGCAATTCTGGTGGAAGCAAATGAAGACCGATAATGCAGAATTTGTGTCTAAATGTTTGAATTGCCAGCAGGTGAAGGCAGAAAGAAAGAAGCCCGGAGGTTTACTTCAGAGTTTGTCTATTCCTGAATGGAAATGGGACCACATTTCCATGGATTTCGTGACGAAGTTACCTCGATCTTCGCGGGGCTGTGACGCGATTTGGGTTATAATAGACAGACTGACCAAATCAGCGTGCTTTATTCCGTACAGAATGACCTATCGACACGATCAGATGGCAGAGTTGTATGTCAGAGAGGTCGTCAGATTGCACGGTGTGCCGAAGTCGATTGTATCAGATCGTGATCCACGATTTACTTCTCACTTTTGGTACAGTTTGCAGCAGGCTTTAGGTACGACTTTACACCTGAGCACTGCTTATCATCCTCAGACGGACGGACAGTCAGAGCGGACTATCCAGACTTTAGAGGACATGCTGAGAGCTGTAGTACTAGACTTTGGTACTAGCTGGCAAAATTCATTGCCGTTGTGTGACTTTTCATACAACAACAGCTATCAGACGAGCATAGAGATGGCACCGTTCGAAGCTTTATACTGAAAGAAGTACAGATCTCCGTTGTACTGGGATGATATCTCCGAGGTACCAGAGTTGGGACCTGATATGATTCGTGAAATGACCGAGAAAGTGAAGATCATTCAGAAGCGAATGAAGACGGCACAAGATAGGCAAGCGAAGTACGCCAATGTCAGACGTAGACCGTTGGTGTTTGAGCAGGGAGACAGAGTATTTTTGAAGATTTCACCTTTCAGAGGCGTTGTCAGATTTGGCAAGCGAGGGAAGTTGTCTCCTAGATACGTCGGTCCGTATGAAATTCTTGAAAAGATTGGCGATCTAGCTTACAGACTTGCTCTTCCTCCTTCACTATCCGGTATACATGACGTTTTTCATGTATCGATGTTACGCAGATATATACCAGATGATTCTCATGTCATTCAGCCTGACGAATCCGAGCTGGATCAGACTCTGAGCTATGTTGAAAGACCGATACAGATTCTTGATCGGAAGGAGAAACATCTTAGAACCAAGGCCATTCCGCTTGTGAAAGTTCAGTGGAGTCGTCATGGCATCGAAGAAGCAACTTGGGAAACAGAGTCTAAGATGAGACAGAGGTATCCCGAGTTATTTTGATGATGTAAGTATTTATCTAGCTTTAACGTTGTTATCTTTTATGCTTATATTAGTAGAATGGCATGCGATTTCGAGGACGAAATCATTTCTTAGAGGGGGAGAAATGTAAGGCTCGAGATTTTAAGTTTTCATTGGCATAAGACTTGGAAGACATGAGAATGCATGTCATAGGATGAAAGTAGAAACTATAGCCTGAATTATGGAATTTTGAGTGAGCAGGGCCGAAGTCACACCGCACCCGCGGTACAGGAAGGACTGCACCCGCGGTGCATTGAAAGAAAATTTGGTGGAATTGTGCGAAGCAAGACCGCACCCGCGGTCCTGCAATGACCGCACCCGCGGTCTGAGGATTCCGGAAAATGGAAGGGCAGCCGAGAGCATAGCGCACCCGCGGTGCTGGGGTGACCGCACCCGCAGTGCTGCATGCGAAATGCCACCTTCGATTTTATGTTGACACTTGGCATGGTGTATATATATATTTGTAACATGACTCAGCATCTATATTCAGAAGAACCTAAGAACCGAGAGAATCTCAAGAGAGGAGCAAGCTTCTTCATTTCTTAGGATTTGTATTGTGCAAGATTTACACATCCGAATTGGAAACTGAGTTGAGATTATTGTTCCTTGCAACAAAAGCTATCTAAGGATATTTGTATTGGCTATTGTGAACTCGAGACTTCGACTACGACACCGATTGTTCGACAAGAAAGTTATAATTCATGTGGTCACGGGATTGCACAACTCGATTCAGATTTGATACGAGTTTCCCTAAATCACATACTAGATTGTTATTACATTGATTATGTAATGTCTTGTTTATTGATTTATATTCAAGTCCTGAGATAGGAGATATTGGTAGATTGGCCAAAACTAGACGTTTCGGTGTATCGACGCATAGGAGTAGATTTGCTCTATGTGTAGACCCTCGATACAGAGTTGACCGAAGTCTAGGAATAAGACGTACCGTCGCCCCGAGTGGTTGGGTAGGAATAAGACGTACCGTCTTATTCACATCGGGATCCCTAGATTAGAAATGAGTCGAGTCAAGATTTAAATGTTGAATACAGATTTGTATTCTTCTACATGTTGTAGATTTTACATTCATGTTACTTGATATATGCTATGCTTTTGTACATGATTATTATATCGCATGCATCCATGTTTTAGACTGGGATATGTTCTCACCGGAGTTATCCGGCTGTTGTCGTGTCTGTATGTGTGCATGGCAACAGGTGGGGCAGGATCTGGGTCACGAGGAAGATGAGAGATTGTTGATAGCGTGGAGATCTCGGGCGTGCAGCTTACTAGTTGTTGTACTAGACGTGTACTGAAAACTCTTAAACACTAGTGTATGATTGTACAAAACAGACATGTATGTACGTTATGATGTTTATTTACTATAAAGACATGTTATGTTTTAATTATACATTTGATTTAAGATTAAAAAGCAAAATTTTGACCCACATTTTCGAGCAAAGATCCAATAAATCCCAAAAAGAATTGAGTTAGAGCCCGGGTCCCCACACCATAACAACTCATAATCAACAACAACACAATCTGATACCAAATCTGTATAATCCCAATCAAATCAAATCTGAAAAATCATAACAATTTCATACGGTATCCGTTTTTCGATTCGGTTTCGATTATACGATGTCTAATATCAAAAGAATACATAATATCAATCTAATGCTGATTCCTTCAATATCATATTTTCAAATCATAACAAAAAGTAGTAAAACTTACGTCCTCGTGAAGCCTTTGTCGAGAGGATCCCAGAAATAAACTGTAGCGCCCTTACCCGAGCCACTACTAAACAGACTAATAAACATGCAACATTAAACTTAATACCAATCAATTAAACAGCGGAAACCAAATACTTAATCATCTTACAACCCAAATGAAAACAAAACAATAAATGCAGTCTTAAACATTATTACAACCATAACAAATACATGATTCTAAACGTGAAAACAATAAACCAAAGAAAACCTCCACTGGATCACCACCGAAAACCCAACTGCTCTAGCCACTGCCCTGGTCGTCCGAACCGTCCAACCTAAAACCTGCCTCGTGGAATAGGGTGCCCAAGATGAAAACAAGGACGTGAGCGACAATCGCCCAATACGAGAATGTACGAGTATACAAACTGATATGATGCATGCAAAATGCAATATGCTCGGATATCAAGGATCAAGTCAAGAATCTCATGCTCAGTCTAGAGGCGCCTGAGTGTGTAGTCTCTGATCTGCCCTAGGCATGTTTTGGCTCCCACACTCATCATCAAGACGTGGACCTGCAATGTCCCCGCTGTCCCGTCGGACACTGTAGCTCTCGATGCCCCATCGTCCACAATACAGAATAGGGCTGAGCGGCCCCAACAAATGAGGTATATCTCAAAAGATATCAGGCTCAACATGATATGTCATGCATAATATGCCAAAGCAGTAAAACATGTATCATGCAACAGATAAATATGCAGCATATAAGTGTGTATACTACGCTTGGATATCTCAGTCAGTACATCACGTACCTCACTAAAACAATCTGACAGAAAGCTCTGAACCTAGACAATACCAACATAAAGAAATCACTAACAAACCAGATCAAACATGCTACAAAGATCTCCCAAATGATCCTTAAATCACTATCTAAGGATTTAGGATTATACCTGCGTCCGTCGTCAGCCCGCTGATGATGTCTCGATCTCAGTACACCGACCCTCCTCGAGTCGACACTAGCTCCGAAACTTCCCGACACCAAAGTGCCCTAGAAACTGGCTAGAAAACCTAAGGTACAACTAGAACTCTCTCTGAAGAATGCGGTGAAGGAAACAAAAGAATCGGCTTCCATTTATAGGCTGCATCCGGACTATTTCAGAAAATATGAACCAATATTATCTGCCACATGTCAGAATCTCATTGGTCTAGTTGGATTTCTCGAGATAATGTAATCCGGAGTAGGTCGGGTTATCCATTTAAAATTCGGTGGATACCAACAACTTAATCCCGAATTATCAATTCCTTAATAATACTTAATTAACAACTCATTAATTATCTCTTAATTAATACTTCATTCAAAACAAATATTCGGGTCATTACATAAACTCAGATCAAAATTCTGCGGGCGGATCTTGCACAATCGCAAATCTACTATTCAAAGATCTTGGGGAAACTTCTATGGAACTCTCACGTTTTTCTTTGGCTGGAAAACTGAATGAAGGTAACTATATTTCCAAATGCATGACAATAAAATGTGGCTCATTTCTTTGTGCAGCACATCTCTCGCATATGCGCGACATTCCTCAACGCATATACGCGAGACCTACTGTCTCGGCATTCTTGAATTCCTCAGCTCGCACATATGCGCATATGCGAGAGGTTCTCTGCCCTACTCGTGCATATGCGCATCTCGTCTCGCTCATATGCGCGAAGGGTTCTGTCATCGCACATCACAATACACATGCTAACTCAAATCTTGCCTCAGAGTTGACCTTCTATAATCACATCAATTCATAAATCAATAATCTCGAATTAACAAAATAAAATCTCGGACATTACACACTATGTGTGATCGATGCAAGTGAGCATGATATTGACGTGAGGGTCTTGATGGTTGATCTTACTGGACTGAAGGTGCACATAGCCCGAGGACCAGCGTTAGTTTTCCGCACTTCTGATTTAAAGTTTACATTAAAGATTTTTACGACTTTTATGATTGATTTTGAGTGGTTTTTGACAGGTTATTAGAATTAGTTTTATTTTGAAATATCGCTAAGTTTAGGTTTAGTAAAACGTTTGACGATTTTATGTTTTGAATTCGTTTTTTAATTTTTTCAAACATAGTTGGTTGTTTTATTTATAAAGTGGTACAAAGTTACTTTTAAAGTTAATATAGTTATTTTCGGCCGAGAGGTAAAAGAAAGGGAAAAAAATTTCTAGAACTTTTAAGAAAAACGATTAGTGGACGTTTCAGTTAGTATCAGAACAATGTTCATGTAAAGGGTTGTGCCACCATCAGTGATAGGAAGCATAGTCGTCAAGCCTCAAACTTTAAGTTTAATTGCTTTATATGATTTTTATGATGATGCCTGCATGATTACATGGAATATATGTTTACGATATATGTTTAATGACTTTTTGAGTATAAATTTTATATATGCTTAAAATTGCTCAAAAATGGGTTAGTATATGCTCTGCATGATTAGAAAACTTAGATTTAAATGATGTTGGTTACGTTTCGAAATTTGGAAATCATTCAGATATAATGCCTCCTAGATGCGCACCTAGTACTGATAGGCAAGCCGAGAATGTCGAGGATCGTAATGTTAATGCACCCCCACATCCTAAGGGGGATGCTGCTATTCACGCACTAGAGGGAATGGCATGCTTCTTTGAGCAACAGTTTCAGCACGCTCCTAGGCCACAGCACGACGACTATGATCAGTTCCGGAGGCTAGGGCCGAAAGAATTTTTTGGCACCACTGACCCATTTGCTGCTGAGGGCTGGATTCGAGCACTTGAGGTACACTTTCGCTATCTGAATATGGGAGATGCTGACGTGTGAGGTGTGGTACTTCTATGTTTAGGGATGATGCTTCTCTTCGTGGGAAGAGCTGAACATGGTGTTAATCTCACCACAGTTTCTTGGGATCAATTCAAGAATATGTTTCATGAGAAGTACTTTACAGCTGACGTCCGAGGATGCTTGAAGAAAAAATTCATGACTCTCCTTCAGAGGGACACTACTGCGACTGAGTTTGTGAGGAAGTTTGATAGGGGTTGTCACTTTGTGCCCCTCATTGCAAGGGATGCTGCTAAGAAGCTTAGACACTTTTAGATGGATACGTCGTGACGTGATGATGGTGCAACCTATGAATTATGCAGCTGCCACTGCCTATACATTTTGCAAGCTTTGAAGACATTTATTTTGAGATGAAACTCAAAAGACAGCAACACCAGCAGAATTCTCAGCCGAATAAAAAGCCATATATGGGACCTCCAAGATCACGAGGGAAGCAAAAGTCCCAAGGTCAAATGAAGAAGCCAGGGCCATTAAAACCACCACAACCTAGAGCACTGAAACCTACAGTGGGACCACTGTGCAAGGAGTGCAATCGCTTACATTATGAAAAGTGCATGTGGGGAACTTTTAGGTGATTCATATGCAAGGAGGAAGGACATAAAGTTGTAGATTGCCCAAATAAGAAAGCACCAACTGTGGGAAGAGCTTATGTTATGCATGCTGAGGAGGCGGAGAGGAGCCAGACATGACCCTTATCACCGGTAACCTAGTTTTTAATATTTTTTATATTGCTTTATTGCATGAAATGTTAAATTGGTTATTAGAATTGATTTGGGATTAAGAATAACCCAGTGGAAATTAGGTTGCATGTTCTACTTTAGTTAAAATTAAAAAATGACAATGGAAACCTTAGAAATTGGACTTTAATTATGAGCTTTATTATGTGAAAGAAGGTAATTATTTCCAAAAGAAAGTTTTAGGGCTTAAAATGAAGGAAAAATCAAAAGTTTTGGGCATGATTGGCAATTTCAAAAAACTAAAGGATCCAATTGTAATTTTAGAAAATTTAAGGGCCTAAATTGAAATTAACCAAAACTTAAGGGGATAAATTGTAATTTTTCGAAAAATATAAGGACCGAAATACAATTCCGAAATTCAAGTGACCATAATTGAAATTTCCGAAATTTAAAGTGTGAAAATAACAATTTTAAAAAAATCTTGGGGACTAAAATGAAAATTTCGAAAAATTGAAGGGTTAAATGCAATTTTTCATGAAATACTAGGGTCCAACTAGTAACCTTCATAAAACTTTGGGAAAATAATTATAGAAATTCCTTAAGCTTCAACATTAATATATTAAAAGGCATTTTTGTCGCAGGAAGGATATTTATTCTAGGTGTAGTAGCTACATATGCATCGCTGAATTCGGGAGTTTCACACTATTTCATATCTGAAACTTTCGTTAAGCGACTGAATATTACACATGAGGATATGGGATTGGGTTTCAAGGTTTCTACTCTTTCCGGTGATCAAATGATCATAAATAGTATTGTGAAGAATCTAGATCTTCGTTTGCAAAAAGTTGTTGTTCGGGCATATCTTATTGTACAACTTATGCCTGAATTCGATATTATAATTGGCATGGATTGGTTATCAGTGAATGGAGCTTTGATAGATTTTCGACAGAGGTCAATGTGTATTCGACCACCTGTTGGGAAATATTTTGTCTTTGAGCCGGCAAGGAACAAGTAAATGCCACACATTATCTCTTGTATGTGTGCGAGGAAACTTAGACGCGGATGTCAAGATTTTCTAGCATGTGTCACTACAGCTTATGGTCTTATCAGTCAGAAGCTAGAGGATGTTGATATGGTCAGAGACTTTCCTAGTGTCTTTCCTGAGGATGTTTCTGGCATTCCACCAGACTTGTGAGGTGAAATTTTCTATTGAGTTGATGCCAGGAACTGTCCCCATTTCTAAAGCACTTTATCGTCTAGCACCTGCCAAAATGAAAGAACTAAAAGATCAAATTCAATAATTGCTAGACAAGGGTTTTATTCGCTTTAGTTGTTCTCCGTGGGGCGCGTCGGTTTTGTTTGTGAAGAAGAAGGATTGTACTATGCGACTTTGCATTGATTATCGAGAGCTGAATATAGTCACTATCAAGAATAAATATCCCTTAACAAGAATTGAAGATTTATTTGATCAATTACAAGGAGCATTATTTGTTTTCTTTGTACGAATCTGTACATTAGAAAAATTATTTTATCTACAATGATTCAAAGAATTCTTTTACTTCAACTGATTATTTATTAAATTCAGAGTTTTGTCAATCACCAAAAAGGGAGGAAATTGTTGGAAACAAAATTTCAGTGATTTGACAAACTAAGCAACGAACTTATTGGAATAACTGATCAAAGGCAAACGAGCTTAACTGACTAAAATCTTACAACGATTAGTTGTCATTAGCTGAAGATTAATGCATACCAGCTAAACCTTATCCACGTCGAACTGATCAATTGGAAACTGATCATTTGAAGCAAAATCTAACCGACTGATCAGTTGGGAACTGATCAGTTGAAACAGTCAGTTATGAGTTTTCCAGCAAAGTATCCTTCAGCTAGCTGTACTTGTCATCAGTTGAGAACGACAACCAAAAAATAGTACAACAGACTGCAACTTGTAGTGGAACGCTGCATTTCAGAATTTGCAGTATAGGAATATCATAGAATATTGACGTGGAAATCAACGGATATATGGATTCAAATAATATAATACCGTAGAGAGAGAAGCCTATAAATAGGTGAAGAGGGCAGCTGAGAAAAAAAAACGCGAATAACTATTCTATTCAAGCTTGTTGTTACTCTGGTAAAATCACCACTCGTATTCAAATATCAAGAGCTCACTCTTATCAGATATATCAGTAGCAATCAAGGCTATATTTACGAGTTTGTTAGCACTTTGAAATCTTTGTTAGATTCATTCAGTTGTGTTATATTCAGTCACGCACTGTAAAAGTTTTTGTGAACTAAGAGTTTCAGTTTTTGCAGTGTTAAGTCCAAACTGAAGTGGGTCAGTACAACGTTTGTATTCGATCAAAGTCTTTTAGTGAAAATCCTATCTTCGTAATAGAAGAGGTGACGTAGGAATTATTCTATTCTCTGAACATCCAGAAACAAATCGTGTTCACTTTATTTCAGTTACTATCAGTTATTCTATCTTTCAGTCAGTTTACTTACGCAACTGTTTTTAAGTTAAGCTGATTGTTATCGACTGACGAGATACCGAGTGTCAGTTTGTCAACAGAACCCAATATTCGAAAAATATATATAATCCGTAAGTGTTTATTCAACCCCCATCTTCTAAACACTTATCACCTTTTAACGGATCCTTTCACACTCCTTGCTCAAACAAATCATTTCCTTGAAATTAGGTTCAACACTAACTAGGAAGATCCACTCTATAATATCACTAGAAAAAAGTAGAGTATTTTTCTTTGAAATGTTTTTGCTTTCAAAATCAAAATGAAGAAGTAGATTTTTTATGAAAATAGGCTCAAAAGTTCGGCCATGGGGTGCTAAGAGGAGAGAAGGAAGACTTTTCTTTGTTCTTGAAATTGTTAAAAAGTTCATGCGCATGCCACACCTTGTTATTTAAAAAGTTGTCTCCCAACTCTTCACCTCCCTTGCCTGGATTTTATTTGAGCTTGTAACAATTACAAAGCCCATTGACAATTATTTAAATATCCCAAACATACTTGAGACCAATTAAACTTTGCTTGAACTTACTCAAGCCCACTAATTGAATAATTATTTCCAATTGGACTCTAAATGAAACGTTTGTTATTCGTTTTCTTAAGATACATAAACTTTAAACACGAACATTTTCGTAAACATTTTTATGATGCATAAACTTTAAAAACATTTTCATGATCCTTTTTCATAAACATATTCATATCATCCTCAACATATTCATATTCATATTATCATCAACATATATGTATTCCTTCTCCCTTTCGTTGAATTCATATCATTAATTGAGACTTTCATGTTCATCGACGTATACGTGTTAGGCAATGGATCCATCTACATGTAACCACAGTACTGGGTGGCAGGGACACCAGCAACACTCTCACCGGTCAACTGGGCCTTTGCTTATCATATCCTCATATGGAAATGCGATCGTCAGGGCTCCCTCGGGTGCCTTCTCCCATAGACGGGCACCCTCGGGGGCCTTTTCCCATAAATGGGTTCCCTCTGGGGACTTCTCCCGTAAATGGGCTCCTTCTGGGGCCTTCTCCCCTCATGACATCTCCATTCATAATATCATATTATCATATCTGTATCAATGGAAACACCATCGTCGCGATCTCACTGGGACCATAACCCTCACGATATCTCCAACATATCATTGTATCAGTCACAATTACTTCACTCCTTTAACATTTCATATTATCAACACTTTATAAAAATCAAACATGCATATAATGTTTTTCTTTTAAACCAAGCAAGCAACATGTTTTTTAAATTCCACGCTAAATCATAAAATCCATAACATTTTGAAAATAACATTTTAACATATCCATGAACATTTAAAATAATCATATTATCATGTAAAAACAACATTCAAGACACTGCCATGACATTTACTAATTTTTAGGTGAAAAAGACCGTTTTACCCTTAAAATAAAATTTTTTGTATTTATCCATATTCCTCGAAACGACATCCCAAATCATTCCAAACTTAACATATAACCATAAAACACTTCCATAAATTTTCCTTAGGCTAAAAACTTAGCTTTTTTGATAGATTCTCCGATTCGTTTTTTTTAAACTTAGACGTACCCCCGGTATTGACTCGTATGGAATCGAAACTTAACCAAATTTTTCCAAACTTGAACCGAAGCTTAATAACACTAAATAACCTGTATTCAACAAAAATCAAGCAAATTGTAACACATGAACTGTAATGTCCGGTTACTCGTACAAATGATAATAATGCGTTTATGTCGTTTACTATGTAGTTATTTAGATGATTAGATTTCATGTTATGATTGATTTATCAATATTGAGATTCAACATGACTTTTATATTGTCTATGGTGTATTGAGAATGAATATGTGTTAAAATAGTGGTAGTAAGAGGTGTAAGTAGAAGTAGTGCGATGAAAGTTGGTATAGGAATGCAGGAAATGAGACGAAATTGTGGTAGTTGTTACGAGTTTTAGCATAATGCTTTGAATATTGATCCAAATTGTGTGAGGCCTTAACCATTCGAAAGCCAAGATATAATGCTACAACTTTCTTATTTTGAGTTTTGCCCAAATCATTGTGGAAGACAAGCCAAAAGCGCCCCGAAGTAGGTTGTGTGTATCGTCACTCCTACAATGACTACATGTTGGGAGAATGGGCATAACGTTTTACTCAGACCTCCAAATGACATGATGCTCTCCCCCGAGATTCAAGCCAAGACATAGAGCTACAACTTCCTAGTTTACCACTTTTCCGGATTATGAACGGAAGAGACGTTTCTGGAGCGATCTTTGATGAAGCAGTGCGCAGAAGCAGAATAGGTGGCGCCCGAGCGGTAAGAAATTACCGCCCGAGCGCCAATGGTTCTGGATTTTTGGTTTCGGACAGAAAGTGCCGCGCTCGAGCGGTAATTTATGACTGCCCGAGCGCCGCCCAGTATATAAGAAGATAAGTTCGAAGTTTTAAACCAATCCATCAGTTTCCTCTCCCCTTTTTCACAGAAAACTCGAAGGAAAAACTTAGAAAACTTCTCCATCAGCTCCTTTCTTCATTCCTTTCAAAGTTTTGAAGCTAGAACTTAGTTCTCCATCACAAGAACTTCATAAGGGTGTAAGTTTTCTTCTCTTTTAGTTATGGTACATGTAGGTGACAATAAAGGAATGATTTTCATCTAGTTTATGCAATAGTGACTGAATTATTGGTATATTTTACAGTATAGGAGCGAGAAATATCGTCTCAAACAAGTATTTGTACGATTGGACAGTAAGTTGGCATGTTCTTGAAGTAATACATAAGTAATATTATGATTTCAAACACTTCCCATTGATTATTGCTATATGTATATTGTTAGTAGCTTATTGATGAAAACATAGTACCATATTCCATTGTTATGTATTAAATATGTAAGAAACTCATGAATATTGATGATAGGTGCTATGTAATGAACATGAACATGAACATTGAAAGAAAAAGGACTGATTTTACATGATATAGAGCTTGTTAACATCATGGGTGGTTTTAATTCCGCCAAAGCTATTGGCCAATATATGTTCATGGGGCGTGGGGTTGCCAAAGGTTGCTCCCTGACGTCCAACACAGTAATAGCTATATAATAAAGCAAGCACAGTAGTACAGGTCAACTAATGAGGCTCAAGTACAAAAATGAACATGAATATATGCTATGATATGACATGGTTTAAAGTTTCATTGTTGTCACGACTTGATATGTATATTCTTTCGACGCATATTGATACGTACAAGTGACAACTTATTGAGTTTTATAAACTCATGTAGCTCATGTATTACAGGATCAGGTAGCGAAGATGCATAGGATGCCGGCTCGCCAATGGATGCTTGTGACGTGCCTCACCTCGACAAGAACCGGGACTTAGTATTGTATAGCTTCCGCATATGTATTGTACTAAAATATGTCAAGGTTTGAACAAGTTTTTACGATGGTTATGATGATACAAAATATGCTTGAGGTTGTTGCTTGAGTTGAATGACATTTTAGCTGGTATCGTATTGTTGTATATATGGTATTGCTTGAGGTTTTGGTTTAAACAAAATGTAGGGACATCATGCCAAAAATTTTATAAACCATCAAAGTGACGCCTCTTGTTTGATTTTCTTCATAATATAGTTATATCATTCAAATCCTATTTTGATTATGGTAATCATGCTAAGTATAGAGTAAGGGTGTGACATTTTTATGGTATCAGAGCCCACGGTTCTTTGACAGGGAAGACACTGCACTTCATCCAGATGGAGAACTCGGCAAGTAAGTATCTTTGTATCTCATAGTTTATGATAAGTTATGTTTCTATGTATCCTACATGTAGGTTGAGATAAGTGACGATGCCACCGAAACGTAAAGTACATGAAGGAGAGTCATCTAAGGGCAATGCCCCAGCAGTCGAAGGTGAGGGCATTGCGCTACGACTGATAGATGACTTCGCTCAATTACTCCAACAACAAGAAAAAGTCCATGGTGAACAAATCCAGCAGCTACTTGAGATGCAACGGACTACTCATGAACAGGCACAAGCTCAAGCCATAGTACATAGACATATGCCTGTTAAGACAGACGTATATGATCGTTTTAGACGTTTGAATCCTCCGGAATTCATGGGAAGCACTGATCCAGCAGTAGCAGATGTAAGGCCCAAGAATTTCAGAATCGATAACCAAGATTATTAATCGTTATTAACGTGAGACTCGGAAGAGATGAAAACGCATGACATGCAATGAGGGAAGAAAAGACATGAGAAAATAAGAGTTTCATTGGAGACAAGACCGCACTCGCGCTCAGGTTAGTACCGCACCCGCGGTGAATGTCCAGTAGGGTACCTAAATTTGACATTTCGAGACCGCACCCGCGGTGCAAGAGGGACCGCACCCGCGGTAGTGACACCGCACCCGCGGTCTTGTACGTAGCGCACCCGCGGTCGTCAAAAGTCAGAAAATGAAGATAATTCCAAAGCATGAGCGCACCCGCGCTCCTGGAAGCACCGCACCCACGGTCATGCGTGTCGCATGAAAAATGATGTCACGTTCCCAGAATTTGCATGCAATATATATACGGTCACCTCCCTTCAGAATCAGACGAAGACAGCCGAGAATTCCTCCAGAAATCCCTTCAACTTTTGTTAGCCTTGATTTGTGATTCCGTGCGAACCGTTTATTAGAATTTGAATCCGAAAGCAGTATCGTGCTTCTCTAGCTACGAGCTACACGAAGACGTAAGTTTAGTTACGTTTTGAAATGTTTTGGAAATATGATGTTGTTAGAATTGAATATGATTCAGATATGATGTTTCTGCTACCGTAGACATTGTAGAATTGAAGACAGATTAAAGAACAGACTGTTTATGTAATTGTTATGATTTTTGAAAGATATTGACGGAGATTCTATATCAGAATTGTGTTAGTATTCAGATTTTGAATATACCGATATTCAGATTATGAGTTATGTTATTATTTATGTGATGTTCAGATTGACGGGGTTATTCAGATTGTATTGTTATGCCGTCGAAACATCAGTTGATTTATATTGATCAGATTCAGTATTGATTGAGATTGATCAGACTCTGTAATTATCCAGATTGTATTGTTATGTTGATGATATGACTCAGATTGTATCTTGTTCAGACATTGATCAGATTTTATATTGAATTGAGTATTGATCAGAACAGATTGTATATTGAGTTATTCATTGATACTATGTATTCGATATTGTCTTTTCAGATTGAGATGGACAGAGTTGAATACAAATCATCGTCTTCGTCAGACAGGGACGACAAAGGTATAATTCATGTGATATTCGGGAAGCATAACTCAAATTAGATTAATTTGAGTTTCCCAATAAAATCACATACTAGATTATTTTTTATATTGTTACCTGATTATGCTTTGTTTACAGATTGTTATTCATTGCATTTAAGATAGGAAAGTCTTTACAGCCATTGTCAGACTTCTAGACGTTCGGTGTATCTCAACTTAGGAGTAGCCATTATTCCTATTGCCAGCCGTCGATACAGCTCAGACCGAAGTCTAGAAATAAGACGTACCGTCACCCCGATTGGGAGGGTAGGTGACAGCCATTGACGTCTTATTCACACCGGGATCCCTAGAGTTATAGTTGAGTCGAGTCTAGACATGATTTGACTAGAACTGCATGTGTTTATAGATGTGGTTTCATAGACTATGAAACCCATTATTATTGTTTTCAGTCATGATAGCATGTGTTTATGATTTAGATTGTATATGCATGGTTATCTGATTTGAGTTGCATGTTCAGTTAGATTAGATTTCAGAGATGATGAACTCTATTACTATTGTTATTGCTTTATGCATGACAGCATGTTTCATGAATTATTATGTGTATATGCATGTTTACCATGTTTTATACTGGGATTTATTCTCACCGGAGTTATCCGGCTGTTGTCTTGTTTTGTATGTGTGCATGACAACGGGTGAGACAGGATCAGGGTCGAGAAGACGACGAGAGAAGACAAGTTTAGCGTGGTGATTCCGGACTTGGATAGATTTGATTTTAATACTTGAAATTAGTATTTGAACCTTAGATTTAGGTTGTACAGTGTTGTACCTTTATACTGAAATGTAGTTTTATACAGATATGTATATTATTAGATGTCATTACCTTCCGCATTTATATTTTAAAAAGAAAAATTTTAGACCCTGTTTATCAGAACTGATAATTAAATCCCAACGATGATTAAGAAGATGATTAGCGTCCGGGTCCCCACAACAGGTGGTATCAGAGCGATAGATCCTTTAGAGTAAGATAGTCAGAGCTATAGATCTTTTAGATTGAGAGAGTCAGAACTGATAGATCTTTTAGACTGAGATAGCAGAGAATGAGCGGGGTAGATTGATTTTTCTTTCTTTGCATGTGATTGCTAGCATGAGATTTATTTAATGTTGATTGACATTTTGTGTGCTAGCATGATTTACTGCTTTCCCTATTACATGTTGTTTGTATCTGAGTTAATTGCAGCATGTAATTTCCAAGCCTGAATCAGAACCAATTCTTGATCAGAGGTATATGATCAGAGGAGGGCTGAGACAGATTGTATAGATTGTGTACTAATCGGTTTGATATTCATATATACTGCCTCGAAGAATTCCAGAAAGGGGTAGTACTTCGTATGATCAGACAGATATATCAGAACCTCAGATAGATGTGTCAGAGACTCCGATGGAAATCAAGTTGAGAGAATTTCAGTTACTTCAGCCGCCGATTCTCAGCGGTATTGAGACATCGGAAGATTGTCAGCACTAGTTGGATGACATAGAAATACTGGTTGATTTACTTGATTTTACCGATGAACAGAAAGTTAAATTGGTAGTTTATCAGTTACGGGAGACTGCCAGAAATTGGTGGATTATGATCAAAGGCATATTAGAACTACGTGGTATTATGATCACATGGGAAGTCTTCAAAGCTGAATTCTATCAAAGATTTTTCTCAGTTTCCTACTGTAGTATCCCGATGCCTAATTTGAGTTAATTATTGGATTAATTATATTTCGGTGGGATCGGAAGGACCTGAACCGGGTTCGGATCGTCCGAATAGGGTTCGGATCGTCCGAAGAGAGTTCGGATCGTCCGAAGACAGGTGGCTGGACACGTGGAAGACATGCAGAGTTCGGATCGTCCGATCAGGGTTCGGATCGTCCGAAGACAGGTGTCTGGACACGTGGAAGACATGCAGGGTTCGGATCGTCCGATAAGGGTTCGGAAGGTCCGAAGGGTACAGGGTTCGGATCGTCCGAAGTGGATCGGATCGTCCGAAGAGGATCGGATCGTCCGATCGTTGTCTATAAATAGAGGCGCTAGGCTTCACTTTTTACTCGTCAATTCCGAGTGTTCCAGAGCGTTTTAGTCGTTTCTGATGGGTTTCTAGTCTTTTCCCGAGGTTTAGGCGCTAGCGGGGAGCTACTGGTTTTGTAGCGGAGCTGTGCTCTAGTTGGGAGCTAGCGGCATCAGTGGGCTGACTACGGACGCAGGCTTGATTCTAGGGCTGATTGCTAGGATCTACTGGTTTGAGGTACGAAAGTACTATCCGAGATAGCAGGATTGAGTATGCTTTACTATGTGTTGCATGTTTATATGTTGCATTATTATCTGTCATATGATGCATGATTTATTATGCGGCATTTGCATAATCATGTTGAGCCTGACTATTTTTGAGATAGCCTGTTGAGAGGGTGCTCAGCCCTCGTTTGTTGTGGATGGTTGGACCCCGTTGGCCGACGGTGGTCAGGTCACCGGTATATCCACAGGTTTATTTTGGTATGGGAGCCACCTCCTGGTGCGACGGCGCAGAGTGCTACATACCTTGACATCATTTACCTGAGCAGTATTTCGATATACCCAGATCCTGGTATCCAGTACATTTTGCATACATGCATGTCATAGTCTTGTATACTCATGCTTTCGGTGCTGAGCGTTTTATGCTCACGTCCTCGGTTTATCTCTGTTTTGGACACCCTATTCGATGGGGCAGGTCTCAGATTGGACGGTCCAGGAGGGAGTGGACAGGGAGCTGGCAGAGGTTGACTTGTAGTTATTGGTATTTGTTCTTGGAATTTAGTTCGATCTGGTTGTTTAAGTATTTTGTACTTACAGATTCGATTGGGTTGTATTACTGTTTTTCCGCTGTTTTACCTGATTCAGTTTTAATGTTAATTTTGCATGCTTAAGTTTTGATTAGTAGGTGATTCTGGAACGGGTCACTACATTTATGGTATCAGAGCATGCATTAAGATTTTGGGATTAGGAACTGTTCTTTTGGGTTTAATCTCTGGTAACTTTTGTAGCTAAGAGATGTCTGGTTTTGACGACGATGCTAGTAGTCATGGCAGCGTTGGACGCTGGGGAGACCGCGACGATCGGGAGCGTCGTCGAGAGCATCGAGAACGTCGTCAACACCGTCGTGATGAGCCTCGGAGTTTTAGTATGCATCGGTTCTTGCAGATGGGGCCGAAACCTCTTTCTGGCGGTGAGACTCCGGATGTTGCGGAGAACTGGCTTGAGAGGATGGAGAGCTGCTTCAAGACTTTTCAGTGCTCGGCGGAGCAGCAGATTGATACCCTTGATTTCTTGCTGGAGGGTGGTGCGCGCAAGTGGTGGAGGTCTACCTCTGCACCGATAGTTCAGCAACAGGGTCGAGTTCTTTGGGTCGATTTCCGAGCCGCTTTCATGTTGCTTTACTTTCCGCCAGCTCTTCTGCAGACCAAGGCGATTGAGTTGATCAATCTGAAGCAGGGAAGTTTGTCTGTTGATGAGTATCAGCAGAAGTTCTTTGAGTTGCTTCCGTATGTTCCGCATGTCAGTGACAATGCTAGTGCCAAGTATAACCATTTTCTTCAGGGCCTCAATCAGGAGATTTATGATCGGGTTGTTGTCTGCGATGATCCGACATCGTATGAGGGCCTTGTGAATCGTTGTCGCCAGGCTGAGGGCAGTTTGCTGAGAGGTCGAGCCATGCAGTCTGCTCGTCCTACTAGTTCTTTGGGTCCCCGCGCCCAAGCATTCAAGAAAGCTGGATCTACTTCTTCTTCCTCTGGATCTGGAGGAGTTCACCATTTTGGGAAGAAGAGGGGCCCGTGTCAGCACTGCGGGAAGGATCATCCGACGGAGCGTTGTCGCAAGGTTGCGGGTGCTTGTTACAAGTGCGGTGAGATGGGCCACATGAAAAGAGATTGTCCACAGACGGGCGGAGGATCAGGATCTGGTTCTCAGGCTTCAGTTCATCAGAGGCCACAGCAGGGACAGTCTACTCAGGGTTCTAACCTCCGACCGCGTACTCATGGGCAGGTCTTTGCTCTTAACCAGGATCAGGCTGCTGAGGAGAACGAGAGAGTTATCGCAGGTTTATTTTTATTATGTGGATTACCTGCTTACGTTCTCATTGATACTGGTGCATCTCATTCATTCATATCTGCGAGATTTGCTAAGCGTCATAAGTTACCTTTCACTTCTTTGGGCGTTGTGGTATCTGTTTCCACACCGATGGGTCATTCGGTGTTAGCTAAACGTCTAGTTTTGGGTTGTCCTCTAGAGTTTGAGGGTAATGTTTTAACTGCTAATTTGATGATTCTTGCGATGGAGGATTTTGATTGCATTCTGGGAATAGATGTGCTGACTGTGTTTAGAGCTACTGTGGACTGTTATCAAAAGTTTGTGCAGTTTCGTCCAGTTGAGGGCGACAGTTGGTTTTTCTATGGAGAGGGAGCGCGACCCCCGATGCCCGTGGTTTCTGCTCTGAAAGCCTGTCGTGCTTTAGAGTCGGGCGGGGAAGGCTACCTTATCTATGCTATTGATTCGTCCGCAGATAGTGTCGGTATCAGTGACATTCCAGTGGTTTGCGATTTTCCGGATGTTTTTCCCGAGGAGATTCCTGGTTTTCCTCCCGTTCGGGATGTGGATTTCGGCATTGATTTAGTGCCAGGCACGGCACCAATCTCTAGAGCTCCTTATCGTTTAGCTCCATCGGAGATGCAAGAATTGAAACAGCAGTTGCAGGATCTTCTTGACAAGGGGTATATTCGACCCAGTGTGTCCCCGTGGGGAGCACCAGTTCTTTTTGTCAAAAAGAAGGATGGATTCTATGCGGCTCTGCATAGATTATCGGCAGTTGAATCGTGCTACGATAAAGAATAAGTATCCGTTGCCACGGATTGATGATTTATTTGATCAACTGCAAGGTACCTCTGTGTATTCCAAGATTGATTTAAGGTCTGGTTATCATCAGCTTCGGGTTCATCAGGGAGATATATCGAAGACTGCATTCAGGACCCGGTATGGGCATTATGAGTTTCTGGTTATGCCTTTTGGAGTGACGAATGCACCAGCAGTTTTTATGGACCTGATGAATCGGGTTTTTCGGGAATTCTTGGATAAGTTTGTTGTGGTGTTTATAGATGATATCTTAATCTATTCGCATGATCAGCAAGAACACGCACAACACTTAAGGATTATTTTACAGACACTTCGCGAGAACCAGCTTTATGCGAAGTTGAGTAAATGTGAGTTTTGGATTGACAGGGTTGTATTCCTTGGGCATATCATTTCTAGCAAGGGAGTTTCAGTTGACCCGAGCAAAGTGGAAGCGGTATTGAACTGGTCGCGTCCGACGACAGTAGCCGAGATCCGCAGTTTTCTGGGATTGGCTGGGTATTATCGCCGTTTCATTGTCAACTTCTCTCAGATTGCTAAGCCACTCACTCAGCTCACTCGGAAAGATGTTTCATTTGAGTGGACATCAGAGCGCGAAGAGAGTTTCTTGGAACTTCGCAGACGTTTGACATCTGCGCCTGTTTTGGCTCTACCGTCTGGATCTGGTGGTTTCAGTGTTTACACCGATGCCTCTTTACAGGGACTAGGGTGTGTTCTGATGCAGAATGAGCATGTGATTGCTTATGCGTCGAGACAGTTGAAACCTCATGAGAAAAACTATCCTGTTCATGATCTGGAATTAGCAGCGATCGTTTTTGCTTTGAAAATCTGGCGCCATTATCTGTATGGTGAGCGATTTGAGATCTTCACTGATCATAAGAGTTTGAAGTATCTGTTCACTCAGGCTGAGTTGAACATGCGTCAGCGTCGTTGGATGGATCTACTCAAGGATTACGATTGTGAGATCAAGTATCATCCAGGATCTGTGAATCTCACGGCCGATGCTCTTAGTCGCAAGGTGAGATTATCTGCTCTTCAGACTTGTGCTGTATCTGAGATTATTCAGGATTTCTGTTCGATGGGATTCAATTGTAAGCATCGGAAGGGAACAGAGAGTATCCGTATAGCTACTATTTTGTCCGAGCCAGTTTTGTATTCTCGGATTAGAGATGCTCAGATGTCTGATTCTAAGGTTCAGAAATTAGCTCGGTTGGCTGATGGAGATAATATTTCTGGATTCCACTATCAGTCCGAGGGTCTTTTGTGCTTATCTGGTCGTGTTGTTGTACCGGAAGATGACACTTTGAGGGAGGAGATTTTGTCCCAGGCTCATCGTAGCAAGTTGAGTGTTCATCCAGGGAGCAACAAGATGTATAAGGATTTGAGGACTCGATTTTGGTGGAAAGGTATGAAACGTAATTTTTATCAGTATGTCTCCAAGTGCCTAGTCTGTCAGCAGGTGAAGGCTGAGTATCGACGACCTGGAGGTTTGTTGCAGAATCTTCCTATTCCGGAGTGGAAGTGGGAGCATATCACGATGGACTTCGTGACTCACTTGCCTATGTCTGTGGGGAATAGAGATGCTATCTGGGTGGTAGTGGATCGGCTTACTAAGTCTGCCCATTTTCTTCCATATAACAGAGATTTCACTTTCGATCGGATGGCACGGTTGTACATTCAGGAGATTGTACGGTTTCATGGTGTGCCCGTGAGTATCGTTAGTGACAGAGATCCTCGATTTACATCTAGATTTTGGGGCAGCTTTCAGCAAGCTTTGGGCACTACCTTGAGTTTGAGTACTGCATATCACCCAGAGACTGACGGTCAGTCAGAGAGGACTATTCGTACTCTTGAGGATATGTTGAGATCTTGTGTGATGGATTTCGGGCCAGCTTGGCAGGATCATCTGCCACTGATAGAGTTTGCATACAACAACAGTTTTCATAGGAGTATTGGTATGTCTCCGTTTGAAGCATTGTATGGTCGACGTTGTCGTACTCCTCTGTTCTGGGAAGAAGTCGGAGAACGACAGGTAGAGGGTCCAGAATTGATTCAGCAGGCCATGGACAAAGTTCTTGTGATCAAACGGCGGATTAAGACTGCTCAGGATCGACAAGCGAGTTATGCGAACACCAAGCGCAGACCTCTTCATTTTGATGCAGGCGAGAAAGTGTTTCTCAAGGTATCACCTTTTCGGAGGATTCTGAGATTTGGACTCAAGGGTAAGCTATCTCCGAGATTCATTGGTCCTTTTGAGATCTTAGAATGTGTGGGAAATTTGGCCTACAGATTAGCTTTGCCACCGTATCTGTCTAGTGTTCACAATGTGTTTCATGTGTCCTTGTTGAGACGATACGTAGCGGATGAGTCTCATGTTTTGCATCCGACAGAAGTTCAGCTGAATCCGGATTTGTCTTTTGTGGAAAGACCGGTTTCGATCTTAGACCGGAAGGATAAGGTACTGCGGAATAACACTATTCCTCTTGTCTTAGTGCAGTGGCAGCGCCGAGGTACTGAAGAAGCTACTTGGGAACTAGAGAGTCGCATGCGGTCAGAGCATCCAGAGTTGTTCTAGTTGTAGTATTTTCAGTAATGATTGTAATTTCAGTTGTGCTTTCAGTTTTAATTCATTCTTAAGTTGAATGTATTGTTGTTCAGAATTGTCATTCTTCAGACTCGATTTCGCGGACGAAATCCTTTTTAGAGGGGGAGAATGTAGTATCCCGATGCCTAATTTGAGTTAATTATTGGATTAATTATATTTCGGTGGGATCGGAAGGACCGAACCGGGTTCGGATCGTCCGAATAGGGTTCGGATCGTCCGAAGACAGGTGGCTGGACACGTGGAAGACATGCAGAGTTCGGATCGTCCGATCAGGGTTCGGATCGTCCGAAGACAGGTGTCTGGACACGTGGAAGACATGCAGGGTTCGGATCGTCCGATAAGGGTTCGGAAGGTCCGAAGGGTACAGGGTTCGGATCGTCCGAAGTGGATCGGATCGTCCGAAGAGGATCGGATCGTCCGATCGTTGTCTATAAATAGAGGCGCGAGGCTTCACTTTTTACTCGCCAATTCCGAGTGTTCCAGAGCGTTTTAGTCGTTTCTGATGGGTTTCTAGTCTTTTCCCGAGGTTTAGGCGCTAGCGGGGAGCTACTGGTTTTGTAGCGGAGCTGTGCTCTAGTTGGGAGCTAGCGGCATCAGTGGGCTGACTACGGACGCAGGCTTGATTCTAGGGCTGATTGCTAGGATCTACTGGTTTGAGGTACGAAAGTACTATCCGAGATAGCAGGATTGAGTATGCTTTACTATGTGTTGCATGTTTATATGTTGCATTATTATCTGTCATATGATGCATGATTTATTATGCGGCATTTGCATAATCATGTTGAGCCTGACTATTTTTGAGATAGCCTGTTGAGAGGGTGCTCAGCCCTCGTTTGTTGTGGATGGTTGGACCCCGTTGGCCGACGGTGGTCAGGTCACCGGTATATCCACAGGTTTATTTTGGTATGGGAGCCACCTCCTGGTGCGACGGCGCAGAGTGCTACATACCTTGACGTCATTTACCTGAGCAGTATTTCGATATACCCAGATCCTGGTATCCAGTACATTTTGCATACATGCATGTCATAGTCTTGTATACTCATGCTTTCGGTGCTGAGCGTTTTATGCTCACGTCCTCGGTTTATCTCTGTTTTGGACACCCTATTCGATGGGACAGGTCTCAGATTGGACGGTCCAGGAGGGAGTGGACAGGGAGCTGGCAGAGGTTGACTTGTAGTTACTGGTATTTGTTCTTGGAATTTAGTTCGATCTGGTTGTTTAAGTATTTTGTACTTACAGATTCGATTGGGTTGTATTACTGTTTTTCCGCTGTTTTACCTGATTCAGTTTTAATGTTAATTTTGCATGCTTAAGTTCTGATTAGTAGGTGATTCTGGAACGGGTCACTACACCTACCAGGGAGGACAAAAGAGCAGAATTTGAGAATTTGAGACAAGGTCAACTGAATGTTGAGGAATATGTTGCGAAATTCTCTACGCTACTGCATTTTGCTCCTCATTTGACTGGAAATGACAAAGCTGTAGTGAATCAGTTCGTCAGAGGATTGAATTCAGAGATAGTTGCATTGATGAACATGCAGCAACCTTATCATTTTGCTGATATCTTGAGTAGAGCAAAGAGAGCGGAGATGAGTCTGATTAGACAATTGACAAGGTTGTGTGTGAAGCCACTTTAGACACAGCAATCCCCTCTTCGAGATGATCACGGCAGTACGAGTGGGAAGCAAGATTTGACTGAAATCTCGAAAGAAGGCATTCAAGAAATTGGGAAGTGGTTCCTCTAGCTCCAGGGGTTCTAGCCCGAGTTATACTGGAGTATATTGCAGGACTTGCGGAGGGAGACATCCCACCGAGCAATGCTAGGGAGTGACTGGTAGATGTAATATTTGTGGACAGCCGGGACACTTTGCTAAAGTCTGTCCCCAGAAGCGTTCCCGAAGATTGTAGGAAACAGAGTTCAGTTGAAAACACAGATCTAGAATCCACAACAGGTACTATTCGTTATGATTCTACTGCATATGTATTGATATATACTAATGCATTTGTTAAGAATATCTTTGACTGAGTTGCATGGAGATATGTTGTATCTGTTGAGTTTGTATGTACTGTAGTATTGATGTCCTTGCTTGTTGAGGAAGTGTTGATATCAGAGATTTCTGTATATATTGTATATTACAGTAAGATGAGCATGAAATAGAAATAGATTATGATGTACTTGTGTTTTCTGATTTGAACGCATTATTGATATATATATGCTGAACAAGTACAGACATATTGTAGAAATTTCCAGAAATGGTAAGAGTCGGACCAGAGATGACTGATCCGTGGAGACACCACGATAAGGATTCTAGATTTAGAATTCCTTTGATATCTGTATTGTATATGACTCGATTAATACAGAAAGGAGCAGATTGCATCCCTATGTATTCAGTAGACCTACTGAAATCGAGCCTAACATTGACAGATATGTCGATGATGTATGAGTTGGCTGATATTTGCCTAGATAAGATATTAGAATTGTTTTATATCAGAAAGATATATTTCAGAATTGAATTCAGATCAGATACTGATTGCTGTTTTAGAGTTCAGCACAAAATAACATTGAATATACAGAATGATACAGAATGAATTGAAAGATCAGTAGAAGAGTATCGACCAGGAGTACATCTGATTTTGTGATACTCTTTGGCATGTGTCAGTATATTCAGAGATATTCTGATGAATTCTATGCTCAGTATATCTATGAAATTTTGATATATTTGCAGCATCTGATTGGTTGAATAGAATATCTGAAGGTTCTATTGAATATTCCGAGAACTGTAATGATTGTATACAGAAATTATGTAGACAAGAATCCTGCTTGAAACAGATTGTATTCAGAAAATGCGATATCTGAAGCTAGTATACCGATTGATTTTGATACAGTTGAGATCATGATCAGTGATTGCGAATGATATCGACATCAGAAAGTTTAGAAATTTCAGAAATGTCAGAATTGTCAGAAATGTATTTTGTCAGATTTGGCAGATTATTTTATTCGGCTGTTGCTTTATATCTGCTGAGTATTATTATTGTTCTAAATCAGTATTTGAGATATCTTATATTGTTTTGGGGAGCATATTTTATTTGCAGATGAGATATAGCAGTTGATCAGAATGACATGAAGATATTTACTAGAAATCATTGTTTTATGAGTTCACTGAACTCACTAGATCTGTATAGGATATTGCTATTTCGTTTCTGATTTGATATTACTGTGTTTTGAATCCGTATATGCTACAGATTAGTGTGAACTAGAGGGAGTATATACAGTTTCAACCGAATCAGAGTTGAATTCAAGAGTTACAGTAATTCAAGAATGTGATCAGAACTTGATTGTAATAATCAGAACAGAGTAACAGATATATGATTTTGTGTTTTGTATGAAACTGACTAGCTTGTGATGTCAGAATGTTACAGAATTGTATAACAGAATTGATATTGATAGTCAGAGCCGAATACCAGGTAGGTATTTCTTCTTTACTTTATGTTATTAACTGATTTGTTTAGGTCAGTAGTTCGGATCTGGAATCATAGATAGGGTCAGAAATGTACCGTAGTGGATTCAGTTTTCATTCTGATGATTGAGAATGTATGATATTCGAACAGATAGTTGTGATATAGACAGATGAGATCAGTTATAACAGAATTTGTACTGAAATATTGGCAGAAATTGTACTGAAATGTCTGAATTGCCACTAGATAAAGGCAGAAAGATAGAACTCAGAAGAATTATTACAGAATTGGTATAATTCTGAATAGAAATGAGAGTACATTTCTATGACTCTAGTAATGATATTTGTGGGGACCCGGACGCTAATCATCTTCTTAATCATCGTTGGGATTTAATTATCAATTAAGATAAAACAGGGTCTAAAAATTTTTCTTTTTAAAATATAACTGCGGAAGGTAATGGAATCTAAATCATATACATGTCTGTATAACAACTACAATTCATTAGAAAAGTACAATACTGTACAACCTAAGTCTAAGGTTCAGTGACTAAATTCAAGTCATAAACCAAATTTGCTACAAGTCCGGAATCACCACGCTAACTCGTCTTCTCTCATCGTCATCTCGACCCTGATCCAGCCCCACCTGTTGTCATGCACACATACAAAACAAGACGACAGCCGGATAACTCCGGTGAGAATAAATCCCAGTATAAAACATGGTAAACATGCATATACACATAATAATTCATGAAACATGCTGTCATGAAGAGATTAAAACAATAGTAATAGATTCCATGATCTATGAAATCTAATCTAACTAAACATGCATCTCAAATCAGATAAACATGCACATACACAATCTAAATCATAAAACATGCTATCATGACTGAAGGCAATAACAATGGGTTCCATAATCTATGAATCCCATTCATATAAACATGCAGTTCTAGTCAAATCATGTCTAGACTCGACTCAACTATAACTCTAGGGATCCCGTGATGAATAAGACGTCAATGCCTGTTACCTACTCAACCGATCGTGGTAACCGTACGTCTTATTCCTAGACTTCGGTTCGAGCTGTATCAACGGCTGGCAATAGGAGTAATACCTGCTCCTAAGTTGAGATACACCGAACGTCTAGAAGTCTGACAATGACTGTCAAGACTTTCCTATCTTAAATGCAATGAGTAACAATCTTAAAACAAAGTATAATCAGGTAACAATATAAACAATAATCTAGTATGTGATTTTATTGGGAAACTCAAATTAATCTTATTTGAGTTATGCTTCCCGAATGTCACATGAATTATACCTTTGTCGTCCCTGTCTGACGAAGACGAAGTCTGGTATTCAACTCTGTCCATATCAAATCTGAAATGACAATATCGAATACGCTGTGTCAGTAACTAACTCAATACACAATCTGTTCTGATCAATACTCAAAGCAGTATACCATCTGATCAATATCTGAACAAGATACAATCTGAGTCATATCAATAATATCACAATCTAATCGAAATCATATCTGAATTTGATCAATCTAACTCAACTGATGTTTCGACGGCATAACAATACAATCTGAATAACCCCGTCAATCTAAACATCACAAATATAATACTAGAACGTATAATCTGTGTCAATATAATTCATACTCTGAATACTAACACCATTCTGATATAGAATATTAGTCAATCTCTTTCCAAAAATCATAACAATTATAGAAACGGTCTGTTCTTTAATCTGACTTCAATTCTACAATGTCTACAGTAGTAGAGACCTAATATCTGAATCATACTCAATTCTGACAATATCATAAATTCAAATCTTGTCTAAACGTAACAAAACTTACGTCCTTGTGTAGCTCTAGTCGAGAGGAACACGATACTGCGTTCGGATTTAAATTCGGACGGGCGGATTTCTCGCAAATCCCAATTCTTTGCGTTGAAGAAGACTTGATTCTTTCCCCAACGATTTCGTCTCCTTTCTGATGAATTCTAAGGAAAATTCGATTGTTATATATATATATATATATATATAATATATATATATATATATATATATATATATATATATATATATATATATATATACTCCATCTCGCATGCAAGGCAAGTGGCTTATTCTTCTTACTGCACGTCTCTCGCTAGGGCGAGCACAAATTTCCGCCCGGGCGAGTAACTCTCGGCCCTCGCAAGTTCAAGCAGTCTCGCTCGGGCGAGCACGAACTTCCGCCCGGGCGAGTAACTCTCGGCCTTCTTCTCCGAGGCATTCGCGCTCGGGCGGTTAAAAACTTCCTGCCCGGGCGCGCCATCTTCGCCCAACAATTTAGTCCTCTCAATTTATTCTCAAGATGGTCCGGTTATAATCACATCAATTCATAATAATTAAATTATCACAGATTAGGATAATCAAATCCTCGGGCATTACATTTCTCCCCCTCTTAGATCTGAGTTCGTCCTCGAACTCACAAGTGCTCAATTCAGATGTATTAGAAGAAATGTATAACCGAGTTTAAATCGAAACTCATCTCAATGAATCCGTTCTGAAATCTCTTTCGTGTATCAACCTCTGATTTCAACTCTAGAATAAACTTCATGAACTATACTGTCATAATGCTTCTTAACTAACTCTGACAGAATCAATCTTGCCATGTTGGTTATACAACATCCGTATAAACCAATTACAATTTATAACCAAAACAATACCAGTAATTGTTATTCAATCTGTTTATCCCCATCAAGGAGCTATACAGTCTTTAGCTTAAAAAACCAATCGTCATCATCTGACGTTGATTTCTTAAATCTGTCCCTTCTGAACTATCCTTATCTTCCTTCGAATTTTCTTCTGAATTAGCTACATTTTCTTTGTCATATCTCTGATCGTATCAGATCTTATACCGAGGAAATCTACAGTACTCATTGTACCATATCTTCTCTATAGCTATCTCAATACTCATTAGCTAGCTATCTCAATACCACAATTCATATAGTAACCCTATATTGTGGCAATTAGTGCTAACATCCAGCACTACGACTCCGTAAATATCTTCCAATATCTGGATAATACACTCTGACTGTCTGTCCATCTGTGAATCATCTACTAAATACGTATGGTATAATCTGTCATAAGTGTGAAATAACTCTACAATCACAACTTGATATACTCTATTACCACATTCTGGTCAATCTGACCCTGCTTTGACATCAATCTGTGTCATTTGCTTATATTTGTATATCATCTTGTACAAACTGATAGATATAGATTGAACAATCTGTCAATCACCATCATATTAGCTTACTATCTGAAGAGCAATGGCGGTAATGTCATTACGAAAGCCATAGAAATGTACTCCCATTTCTATTCAGAAATATACAAATTCTGTAATAATCTTCTGATTTCTATCTTTTTGGCTTCTTCTGTTAGCAATTCGGACTTATCAGTATGATTTCTGCCAACATTTCAGTACAATTTCTGTCATAACTGATTTAATCTGTCTATACCAACACTGTCTGTTATCCGAATGAAAACTGAATCCACTAGTGTGCATGTCTGATACTATCTGTGATATCTGATTCGAACTTATTCGGCACAAACAAATCAGTTAATAATATATATAACAAATAAAGAAAAGTACCTACCTGGTATTCGGCTCTGATTCTCAATGTCAATTCTGTTATACAATTCTGAAATATTCTGACATATTCTGATTTCATAACACAATCAGTCTAATACAAAACACAAAATCACATATCTGTTTCTCTGACCGACACTCTGCTCTGATTATCGAAATACACACAACCTATACAGATCTAGTGAGTTTAAGAAACTCATAAAACAGCGATTTCTGGCAATACTGATAATTCTACTACTGATCAATCTTCACAGTGCCCAAATCATCTGCTATATCTCATCTGCAAATAGAATATGCTCACAAACAATATAAGATGTCTCAAATACTGATTTAAATCAATCGCAATACGCAAGCAGATATAACATAATAAGGGAATAAGAGAATAAGAAAATCTGCAAAACTCAGCAATTCTGACTTCCTGACATTTCTGCTAATTCTGATATATCTGTTACCTGTGTCTCTTACAGTCGCTGATTTCCGTCTCAACTGTGCAAATAAATCGGTATACAAACTGCAGATATCATATATTCTGAATACAATCTGTTTCAATTATGATTCATACCTGACTAATTTCTGTATACAATAATCACGGTTCTCTGAATATTCAATAAAATCTTCAAATATTCCATTTAATCAATCAGATGCTGTTAATATGTAAAATATCATAGATATAACAAGCATCAAATCATCAGAATATCCCTGAATCTAAGAGTTAGCAATCTGTACCCTTCTATTAATCTTCAATATCATTCTGTACTGAATTCTAGTATATAACCATTACCTGGTATCGATTCAATTCTGAAATCTACCTTTCTGATATCAAACACATCTGAAATCTTATCTAGGCAAATATCAATCAATCCTTACGTAACTATCAAATCTGTAGTTGCTAAACTCGATTTCAGTAGGTCTACTGAATACATAAGGATACCATCTGTTCCTTTCTGTAATAATCGAGTCATCAACAATACAATTATTAAAGGAATTCTGACTCTAGAATCCTTATCGGACAATCTCCGTTTATCAGCCAGATCTAGTCTGAATCTTACCATTTCTGGGACAATTTCTACAATATCTCTGTACTTGTTCACCATCTCCATATCAGTAATGCAATTAAATCAGATCATCAACAACACAAGTACAGCACAATCTACTCACCTCATTCTTATCTTACTATAGTATATATATATCATAAAAATCTTAGATATCATCATTTTCCTCAACCATCAAGGAAAGTAATACTACAGTACAACAACCCAATAGGTACAGCATATCTCCATGCTAATCAATCATAGATACTCATAAAAATGCATTAGTACATATCAATACATATGCAATATAATCATAAAAGAGTAGTACCTATGACTTGTTCTGAGTCTGTTCTTCTGTCATTACCACCAATGACTCTGCTCTCTAAAATCTTCGAGGACCCTTCTGGGGACAGACTCTAGCAAAGTGTCCCTGTTGTCTGCAGATATGGCAAGTACCAGTCACTCCCTGGCATTGATCTGTAGGATGTCTTCCCCCACAAGTTCTGCAATACACCCCAGTATAGTTCGGGCTAGAACCGCTGGAACTAGAGGAACCACCTCCTAATTTCTTGAACGGTTTCTTTCGAGCTTTAAGCAACTCTTGCTTTCCACTCGTACTGCCACGTTCAAATCGGAGAGGCGATTGCTGTGTCTGGGATTGCTTCACGCTCAATCTTCCCAATTGTCTAATCAGACTCGCCTCCACCCTCCTTGCTTTGATAAGGTTGCTGCATGTTCATCAATGCAACTATTTCTGAATTCAATCCTCTGACGAACCGATTCACTACAGCTTCGTCATTTCCAGCCAAATGAGGAGCAAAATGCAGTAGCGTAGAGAATTTCGCAACATATTCCTCAACATTCAGTTGACCTTGTCTCAAATTCTCAAATTCTGCTCTTTTGTCCTCCCGGTATGAAACTGAGAAAAATCTTTGATAGAATTCAGCTTTGAAGACTTCCCATGTGATCATAATACCACGTAGTTCTAATATGCCTTTGATCATAATCCACCAATTTCTGGCAGTCTCCCGTAACTGATAAACTACCAATTTAACTTTCTGTTCATCGGTACAATCAAGTAAATCAACCAGTATTTCTATGTCATCCAACCAGTGCTGACAATCTTCCGATGTCTCAATACCGCTGAGAATCGGCGGCTGAAGTAACTGAAATTCCCTCAACTTCGTTTCCATTGGAGTTTCTGACACATCTATCTGAGATTCTGATCTATCTATCTGATCATACGAAGTACTGCCTTTTTCAGGAATCCTTCGGGGAGCTATATCTGATTACCAAAACATTAGTAATCCAGTACAACCAATCTGTTCTAATCTTTCTCTGATCATCTTACTGCTGATCAGGAATCAGATCTGATTTATATTCAAGAATACATAATACCCATTCCACTCACATAATCAGGTAAACATGTATCTTAAAGCAGTAACACATAGTCTCATGCTAGCACATAATGTCAATCAACATTAACTCAATCTCATGCTAGCACACACATGCAAGGAAGAAAATTCATCTACCCCGCTCATTCTCTTCTATCTCAGTCTACAGAATCTACGGCTCTAGAACCTACTGTTCTGGAACCAACTGTTCTGGAACCTAATGCTCTGATACCACCTGTTGTGGGGACCCGGACGCTAATCATCTTCTTAATCATCGTTGGGATTTAATTATCAATTAAGATAAAACAGGGTCTAAAAATTTTTTTTTTAAAATATAACTGCGGAAGGTAATGGAATCTAAATCATATACATGTCTGTATAACAACTACAATTCATTAGAAAAGTACAATACTGTACAACCTAAGTCTAAGGTTCAGTGACTAAATTCAAGTCATAAACCAAATTTGCTACAAGTCCGGAATCACCACGCTAACTCGTCTTCTCTCATCGTCATCTCGACCCTGATCCAGCCCCACCTGTTGTCATGCACACTTACAAAACAAGACGACAGCCGGATAACTCCGGTGAGAATAAATCCCAGTATAAAACATGGTAAACATGCATATACACATAATAATTCATGAAACATGCTGTCATGAAGAGATTAAAACAATAGTAATAGATTCCATGATCTATGAAATCTAATCTAACTAAACATGCATCTCAAATCAGATAAACATGCACATACACAATCTAAATCATAAAACATGCTATCATGACTGAAGGCAATAACAATGGGTTCCATAATCTATGAATCCCATTCATATAAACATGCAGTTCTAGTCAAATCATGTCTAGACTCGACTCAACTATAACTCTAGGGATCCCGTGATGAATAAGACGTCAATGCCTGTTACCTACTCAACCGATCGTGGTAACCGTACGTCTTATTCCTAGACTTCGGTTCGAGCTGTATCAACGGCTGGCAATAGGAGTAATACCTGCTCCTAAGTTGAGATACACCGAACGTCTAGAAGTCTGACAATAACTGTTAAGACTTTCCTATCTTAAATGCAAATGAATAACAATCTGTAAACAAAGTATAATCAGGTAACAATATAAACAATAATCTAGTATGTGATTTTATTGGGAAACTCAAATTAATCTTATTTGAGTTATGCTTCCCGAATGTCACATGAATTATACCTTTGTCGTCCCTGTCTGACGAAGACGAAGTCTGGTATTCAACTCTGTCCATATCAAATCTGAAATGACAATATCGAATACGCTGTGTCAGTAACTAACTCAATACACAATCTGTTCTGATCAATACTCAAAGCAGTATACCATCTGATTCAATATCTGAACAAGATACAATCTGAGTCATATCAATAATATCACAATCTAATCGAAATCATATCTGAATTTGATCAATCTAACTCAACTGATGTTTCGACGGCATAACAATACAATCTGAATAACCCAGTCAATCTGAACATCACAAATATAATACTAGAACGTATAATCTGTGTCAATATAATTCATACTCTGAATACTAACACCATTCTGATATAGAATATTAGTCAATCTCTTTCCAAAAATCATAACAATTACAGAAACGGTCTGTTCTTTAATCTGACTTCAATTCTACAATGTCTACAGTAGTAGAGACCTAATATCTAAATCATATTCAATTCTGACAATATCATAAATTCAAATCTTGTCTAAACGTAACAAAACTTACGTCCTTGTGTAGCTCTAGTCGAGAGGAACACGATACTGCGTTCGGATTTAAATTCGGACGGGCGGATTTCTCGCAAATCCCAATTCTTTGCGTTGAAGAAGACTTGATTCTTTCCCCAACGATTTCGTCTCCTTTCTGATGAATTCTAAGGAAAATTCGATTGTTATATATATATATATATTATTATATATATATATTATATATATATATATATATATATATATATATATATATATACTCCATCTCGCATGCAAGGCAAGTGGCTTATTCTTCTTACTGCACGTCTCTCGCTAGGGCGAGCACAAATTTCCGCCCGGGCGAGTAACTCTCGGCCCTCGCAAGTTCAAGCAGTCTCGCTCGGGCGAGCACGAACTTCCGCCCGGGCGAGTAACTCTCGGCCTTCTTCTCCGAGGCATTCGCGCTCGGGCGGTTAAAAACTTCCGCCCGGGCGCGCCATCTTCGCCCAACAATTTAGTCCTCTCAATTTATTCTCAAGATGGTCTGGTTATAATCACATCAATTCATAATAATTAAATTATCACATTTTAGGATAATCAAATCCTCGGGCATTACAATATTACTGCTATTTCTCTTCAGATGGTAAGAGGATATGATTATGATTGACAGACTGATCAATCTATATCTACTAGTTTGTACAAGATAATGTACGAACATAACCAAATGACACAGATCGATGTCAGAAAAGTGGTCAGAAAGATCAGAATGCCATAGTAGATTATGTCAGATTGTGATTTTGCTTGAAGTTGTATTCGTGACAGAATATATCATGAACTCTTTCTTAGATCGTTTCACAGATTGACAGGCAGTTAGAATATGTTATCCAGATATTGGAAGATTTGGATACAGCTTTGGTGCTGGATGTTAGCACTAACTAATATAATTTATTATCATTGTGTGACAATAGCTATGAGCTTATCAGATAGGTAAGGAGATAGTTATAGACAAGACAGTATACGATGAGTACTACAGATTTCTTTTGAAGAAAATTCAAAGGAAGATGAAGATAGTTCAGAATGGACAGATTGTATACATCTTTGCTTGAGATAAACAGATTTGATAACAGCTGATGGGACTGATATGTAATAAGCTGTAGATTGGTTTATACGGATGTTGTATAACCAGTAATGCGAGATTGATTCTGTCAGAAGGGTTGAAGAAGTATTATGACATTATACTTAGTAAACTCTTATTCCAGACCGGAATCAGATGTTGAGTTTTGATTTAACTATGTGAAACATTTCTTCTGATATCTTTGAATTGAGTGTGATGAGTTCGAGGACGAACTCAGATCTAAGAGGGGGAGAAATGTAAGGCCCAAGAATTTCAGAATCGATAACCAAGATTATTAATCGTTATTAACATGAGACTCGGAAGAGATGAAAACGCATGACATGCAATGAGGGAAGAAAAGACATGAGAAAATAAGAGTTTCATTGGAGACAAGACCGCACCCGCGCTCAGGTTATTACCGCACCCGCGGTGAATGTCCAGTAGGGTACCTAAATTTGACATTTCGAGACCGCACCCGCGGTGCAAGAGGGACCGCACCCGCGGTAGTGACACCGCACCCGCGGTCTTGTACGTAGCGCACCCGCGGTCGTCAAAAGTCAGAAAATGAAGATAATTCCGAAGCATGAGCGCACCCGCGCTCCTGGAAGCACCGCACCCGCGGTCATGCGTGTCGCATGAAAAATGATGCCACGTTCCCAGAATTTGCATGCAATATATATACGGTCACCTCCCTTCAGAATCAGACGAAGACAGCCTAGAATTCCTCCAGAAATCCCTTCAACTTTTGTTAGCCTTGATTTGTGATTCCGTGCGAACCGTTTATTAGAATTTGAATCCGAAAGCAGTATCGTGCTTCTCTAGCTACGAGCTACACGAAGACGTAAGTTTTGTTACGTTTTGAAATGTTTTAGAAATATGATGTTGTTAGAATTGAATATGATTCAGATATGATGTTTCTGCTACCGTAGACATTGTAGAATTGAAGACAGATTAAAGAACAGACTGTTTATGTAATTGTTATGATTTTCGAAAGATATTGACGGAGATTCTATATCAGAATTGTGTTAGTATTCAGATTTTGAATATACCGATATTCAGATTATGAGTTCTGTTATTATTTATGTGATGTTCAGATTGACGGGGTTTTTCAGATTGTATTGTTATGCCGTCGAAACATCAGTTGATTTATATTGCTCAGATTCAGTATTGATTGAGATTGATCAAACTCTGTAATTATCCAGATTGTATTGTTATGTTGATGATATGACTCAGATTGTATCTTGTTCAGACATTGACCAGATTGTATATTGAATTGAGTATTGATCAGAACAGATTGTATATTGAGTTATTCATTGATACTATGTATTCGATATTGTCTTTTCAGATTGAGATGGACAGAGTTGAATACAGATCATCGTCTTCGTCAGACAGGGACAACAAAGGTATAATTCATGTGATATCCGGGAAGCATAACTCAAATTAGATTAATTTGAGTTTCCCAATAAAATCACATACTAGATTATTGTTTATATTGTTACCTGATTATTCTTTGTTTACTAGATTGTTATTCATTGCATTTAAGATAGGAAAGTCTTGACAGCCATTGTCAGACTTCTAGACGTTCGGTGTATCTCAACTTAGGAGTAGCCATTACTCCTATTGCCAGCCGTCGATATAGCTCAGACCGAAGTCTAGGAATAAGACGTACCGTCACCCCGATTGGGAGGGTAGGTGACAGCCATTGACGTCTTATTCACACTGGGATCCCTAGAGTTATAGTTGAGTCGAGTCTAAACATGATTTGACTAGAACTGCATGTGTTTATAGATGTGGTTTCATAGACTATGAAACCCATTATTATTGCTTTCAGTCATGATAGCATGTGTTTATGATTTAGATTGTATATGCATGCTTATCTGATTTGAGTTGCATGTTCAGTTAGATTAGATTTCAAAGATGATTAACTCTATTACTATTGTTATTGCTTTTATGCATGACAGCATGTTTCATGAATTATTATGTGTATATGCATGTTTACCATGTTTTATACTGGGATTTATTCTCACCGGAGTTATCCGGCTGTTGTCTTGTTTTGTATGTGTGCATGACAACAGGTGGGACAGGATCAGGGTCGAGAAGACGACGAGAGAAGACGAGTTTAGCGTGGTGATTCCGGACTTGGATAGATTTGATTTTAATACTTGAAATTAGTATTTGAACCTTAGATTTAGGTTGTACAGTGTTGTACCTTTATACTGAAATGTAGTTTTATACAGATATGTATATTATTAGATGCCATTACCTTCCGCATTTATATTTTAAAAAGAAAAATTTTTAGACCCTGTTTATCAGAACTGATAATTAAATCCCAACGATGATTAAGAAGATGATTAGCGTCTGGGTCCCCACAGCAGAAGAGTGGATTAAGTCCTTGGAGTCCATCTTCTCCTACCTTCATATGGATGATGCTGACCAAGTGACTTGTGCCATCTTTCTCTTAACAAAACATGCAAGAATATGGTGGGAAAGTGCAAAAGTGGCATTACCGGTTGGACCATTGACATGGGGAACTTTCAAAACTGTGTTTTACAACAAGTATTTCAGTAAAGATGTACGAGCCAAGAAAGCCAGCGAATTCCTTAATCTGAAGCAAGGAACCATGTCAATGGGGGAATACATACAACAATTCGAGGCCGGAGTCCAATATGTACCATATATTGCACAGGATGACACAAGTAAGGGCGAACACTTCATGCGGGGACTTCGCTCTGAAATTAGAAGAGATGTAAGGATGTCGAAAGTTGCTACATACGGGGAGATAGTAGAAAGAGCACTTATGGCAGAACAAGATGAACATGACATTGACATAGACAGGCAACAGTACTTTCAAAAGAGCCAAGGAACAGGACAAGGCAAAAAGACCGATAGCAAAGGTGCTCGACCAGAGGAACCCCGTAGCAAGGGTCCCCCTCCACATAAAGAACAGGACATGCCACCTTGTCCTAAATGTGGCAAACTCCATGGCGGGGAGTGTATGCAGGGTTCTAATGTCTGTTATCGTTGCAAGAAGCCAGGACATCTCGCCAAGAATTGTCCAGGAAGTTCTGAGAAAGTACAGGGACGCCTTTTCCTGATGACCAAATAAGAAGTGGATGCGGATACATCGATGATCACCGGTATGTTCTTGATTTCTGGTATTACTGCTATTGTTTTACTAGATTCAGGAGCCACACATTCTTTTATTTCTGAATCGTTTGTAAGGAGACTGGGCATTACAGCAAGTACAACAGAGACACAACTCGCTATAGCCTTACCTTCCGGGCAAGAATTAAAGACAGATCAGATTGTGCGAGGACTGTCCAATATATGTCCAAGGTCATCAAATGTATGCTGAATTGATTGTTTAGAAAATGAACGATTTTGATGTGATATTGGGAATGGATTGGCTCTCGAAGTACAGAGTTACTATTGACTGTGGCATAAAGATGATCAAGTTTGCACCAGTAGGAGCTGAACCATTCACCGTAGCAAGTGCAGGTATATCCTTACCTCTTCGGATAATCTCTTGTATGAAGGCTTGTAAATTACTACAGAAGGGGTGTCAAGGATATTTAGCATCTGTGTTAACTATTGATCCACCTGTTCGTGAATTAAACGATACAGATGTTGTTTGTGAATTTCCAGAAGTATTTCCTGATGATGTTACAGGCTTACCCCTAGATAGAGAGATCGAATTTGTAATTGATGTTGTGGCAGGAACTCATCCGATCTCAAAAGCTCCTTATCGATTAGCTCCTACAAAAATTAAAGAACTGAAAGAACAGTTACAGGAGTTGCTTGATAAAGGGTTTATTAGACCGAGCTTTTCACCGTGTGGTGCACCTGTTTTATTTGTGAAGAAGAAAGACGGTACCCTTCGTCTATGCATTGATTATCGGGAGTTGAACAAAGTGACAATCAAAAATAAGTATCCACTCCCTAGAATTGATGATTTGTTTGATCAACTACAAGGAGCTGCTATCTTTTCGAAGATTGATTTACGATCAGGCTATCATCAATTAAAAGTTAAATCAGATGATATCTCAAAGACTGCTTTCCGAACCAGGTACGGGCATTATGAATTTCTTGTAATGCCATTTGGACTAACAAATGCACCAGCAGCTTTTATGGATTTAATGAATATAATTTTCAAGCCATTTCTAGACAAGTTTGTGATTGTGTTTATAGATGATATTCTCATCTACTCACGAACTATAGAGGAGCATCGAGAACATTTGCAATTAGTTTTGCAGACTTTGAAGGATAAACAATTATACGCCAAATGGAAGAAATGTGAATTTTGGCTTGAACAAGTAGCATTCTTGGGTCATATCATTTCAAAAGAAGGCATATCAGTGGATCCAAATAAGATTGAAGCTGTTAATAACTGGCTACGACCTACCACTGTTACCGAGGTACGTAGTTTTCTTGGATTAGCTGGTTATTACCGTCGTTTTATAGCGGGATTTTCTAAGATAGCATTGCCTTTGACTGCTTTAACTCGAAAGAATGTGAAATTTGTATGGGACGAAGCATGTGATCTTAGTTTCCAAGAGTTAAAGGAAAAATTGACTTCATCATCGGTGCTTGCTATTCCTGAAGGATCAGGAGATTTTGTAGTGTACAGTGATGCTTCGAAACAAGGTTTAGGAGCAGTCTTGATGCAACACGGGAAGGTGATTGCTTATGCCTCTAGGCAATTGAAAGAATATGAAAAGAACTATCCCACACATGATTTAGAACTGGCAGCAGTGGTATTTGCGTTAAAAATTTGCCGCCATTACCTGTATGGTGAACGGTGTGAAATATATACGGACCACAAGAGTTTGAAATATTTATTCACGCAAAAAGAACTGAATATGAGACAACGACGTTGGTTGGAATTGGTGAAGGATTACGATTGTGTTATTAATTATCATCCAGGCAAAGCCAATGTTGTTGCAGATGCGTTAAGTCGAAAGTCCAGTTCTATTGCTTCAATGCAAGTACAAGAACAAATTTTATGGGATTTGCAGAACTTGAAGCTTGATGTTATTCCAAAGGGAGCTGCAATTCAGCTATCATCTCTTATGGTTCGACCAACGCTTGCAGACAGGATTAAGGTCGAACAAAACACAGATAATGAATTACAACAATTGAGGCAGGGAGATGAAGAAAAAGGAAATTTGAAATTTGAATTGGATGGGGAAGGAATATGGACATATCAAGGGAGATTGTGTGTGCCAAAGCAAGGAACGATCAGAACCGACATTCTTATTGATGCTCATGCTACTCCCTATTCGATCCATCCAGGAGGCACTAAAATGTACAAGGATTTGAAACCATTATTTTGGTGGCCAAGTATGAAAAATGACATTGCTCAATTTGTTGCACAATGTCTAACTTGTCAACAGGTCAAGACTGAACATCAAAGACCAGTAGGACTCCTGAAACCACTACCCATTCCTGAATGGAAATGGGAACACATCACGATTGATTTCATTCTTGGTTTGCCAAGAACTCAAAGAGGGTTCAATGCTATATGGGTTATTGTGGATCGACTTACAAAATCAGCTCACTTTCTTCCGGTGAAGACCACATACACGATGAATCAATATGCTGAAGAATACATCAAAGAGATAGTGAGGCTTCATGGCATCCCAGTGTCCATTGTATCAGATATAGATCCCAAATTTACATCTGCATTTTGGAAAAGCTTGCATCATGCTATGGTAACTCGATTGTCATTCAGCACAACATTCCACCCTCAAACTGATGGACAATCAGAACGAGTGAATCAGATCTTAGAAGATATATTGAGGGCCTGTACTATTGACTTCCCAGGTAGTTGGGACAGTAAACTACCATTGGCTGAGTTTACATATAACAATAGCTATCAGTCAAGCATTGGAATGGCACCATATACTGCATTATATGGTAGAAAATGTCGATCTCCAGTACATTGGGATGAAATAGGAGAAAGGAAATTATTAGGCCCTGAATTGGTACAGCAGACAGCTGAATTGGTAACCAAGATTAGAGAAAGAATGCACACTGCCCAGAGTGGACAGAAAAGCTATGCTGATGTGCGACGTCGTCGATTGGAATTTCATGTTTGTGACCATGTATTTGTAAATATATCACCATTGAAGGGCATTTTGCGTTTTGGTAAGAAGGGAAAATTGAGTCCAAGATATATCGGTCCATTTGAAATCTTGGAAAGAATAGGAGACAGAGCCTACCGAGTTGCTTTACCTCCGAACTTGTCAAATTTTCACAATGTTTTTCACGTTTCCTCTACGAAAGTATATGGCCAATCCTTCTCACGTTCTTCATTAGGAACCATTGGAGCTTGCATCGAACCTCTCATATGAAGAACGACCGGTCCAAATCCTCGATAGGAAATCAAAAGTGTTACGAGGCAAGGAAATACCCTTGGTGAAATTATTATGGCGCAATCATGCGATTGAAGAAGCAACTTGGGAGCGATAAGACGAGATCCAACAGAGATATCCTGAACTATATGGTACGTCAAATTTTGAGGACGAAATTCTTTGAAGGAGGGGAGAATTGTAATGCCCGATTACTCGTACAAATGATAATAATGCGTTTATGTCGTTTACTATGTAGTTATTTAGATGATTAGATTTCATGTGATGATTGAGTTATCAATATTGAGATTCAACATGACTTTTATATTTTCTATGGTGTATTGAGAATGAATATGTGTTAAAATAGTGGTAGTAAGAGGTGTAAGTAGAAGTAGTGCAATGAAAGTTGGTATAGGATTGCAGGAAATGAGACGAAATTGTGGTAGTTGTTACGAGTTTTAGCATAATGGTTTGAATATTGATCCAAATTGTGTGAGGCCTTAACCATTCGAAATCAAAGTTATAATGCTACAACTTTCTTATTTTGAGTTTTGCCCAAATCATTGTGGAAGACAAGCCAAAAGCGCCCCGAAGTGGGTTGTATGTATCATCACTCCTACAATGACACATGTTGGGAGAATGGGCATACCTTTTTACTCCGACCACCAAATGACATGAAATTAGTGGGAGATTCAAGCCAAGACATAGTGCTACAACATTCTAGTTTACCACTTGTCCAAATTATGAACTAAAGAGACGTTTCTGGAGCGATCTTTGATGAACCAATCCGCAGAAGCAGAATAGGTGGCGTCCGAGCGGTAAGAAATTACCGCCCGTGCGCCAATGGTTCTGGATTTTTGGTTTCGGACAGAAAGTGCCGCGCTCGAGCGGTAATTTATGACCGCCCGAGCGCCGCCCAGTATATAAGAAGATAAGTTTCGAAGTTTTAAACCAATACATCAGTTTCCTCTCCCCTTTTTCACAGAAAACTCGAAGGAAAAACTTAGAAAACTTCTCCATCAGCTCCTTTCTTCATTCCTTTCAAAGTTTTGAAGCTAGAACTTAGTTCTCCATCACAAGAACTTCATAAGGGTGTAAGTTTTCTTCTCGTTTAGTTATGGTACATGTAGGTGACAATAAAGGAATGATTTTCATCTAGTTTATGCAATAGTGACTGAATTATTGGTATATTTGACAGTATAAGAGCGAGAAACATCGTCTCAAACAAGTATTCGTACGATTCGACAGTAAGTTGGCATGTTCTTGAAGTAATACATGAGTAATATTATGATTTCAAACACTTCCCATTGATTATTGCTATATGTATATTGTTAGTAGCTTATTGATGAAAACATAGCACCATATTCCATTGTTATGTATTAAATATGTAAGAAACTCATGAATATTGATGATAGGTGCTATGTAATGAACATGAACATGAACATGAACATTGAAAGAAAAAGGACTGATTTTACATGATATAGAGCTTGTTGACATCATGGGTGGTTTTAAGTCCGCCAAAGCTATTGGCCAATATATGTTCATGGGGCGTGGGGTTGCCAAAGGTTGCTCCCTGACGTCCAACACAGTAGTAGCTATATAATAAAGCAAGCACAGTAGTACAGGCCAACTAATGAGGCTCAAGTACAAAAATGAACATGAATATATGCTATGATATGACATGGTTTAAAGTTTCATTGTTGTCACAACTTGATATGTATATTCTTTCGACGCATATTGATACGTACAAGTGACAACTTATTGAGTTTTATAAACTCATGTAGCTCATTTATTACAGGAACAGGTAGCGAAGATGCATAGGATTCCGGTTCACCAATGGATGCTTGTGACGTGCCTCACCTCGACAAGAACCGGGACTTAGTATTGTATAGCTTCTGCATATGTATTGTACTAAAATATGTCAGGGTTTGAACAAGTTTTTACGATGGTTATGATGATACAAAATATGCTTGAGGTTGTTGCTTGAGTTGAATGACATTTTAGTTGGTATCGTATTGTTGTATATATGGTATTGCTTGAGGTTTTGGTTTAAACAAAATGTAGGGACATCATGCCAAAAATTTTATAAACCATCAAAGTGACGCCTCTTGTTTGATTTTCTTCATAATATGGTTATATCATTCAAATCCTATTTTGATTATGGTAATCATGCTAAGTATAAAGTAAGGGTGTGACATGAACAGCCTAGGATACCTACTGAAATTTTGTTCTTATTCCTTTGAAAACCCTAGCCACCCTAGCATTGTAATTTTCGATCCTAGCTCTCAAGCGACTCGACCAGCCCCTATGAGCCCTTCCTAGGACCATTACTGAACCATTAACACGATGCTGGATAGGACCTAAAGATCTAGAACCTCAGCCCCTCAACCAATCAACTAAGCATGCCCTGTTTCCCCCAAACTCGTCCAAGTGCATGCATATCTACCTTGCCCTTCGAGCCACCCTCTTGCCACCATCTTAGGAACATCATCAGTCCAATTAAGTCTACTGGACCCTCCCTAACCGTAGCTAGCAGCCGTGACCCTCAAATACTCCTAGTCGAAGAGACATGCTTCAAAAAAACCATGCTTTGCAAAAAAAGGAAAATAAATAAATTAGTGACTTGTTTTCCATGCAATTCATTTACAAATACATATTAGGGTGTGATGGATGAGTAAAGAAAAGAATATGGCATGCCTTTAGGTATTTAACGCATGAAAATACGTTGACGATTGCGAAGAACGGCGACGTAGACTCCTAGGCTGAAAACCGTCGCTAAAATTAGCGACGGTTTAAGTAAAACGGTCGCTACGTTCAAAAAATGCGACCGATCTAATTTTAACCGTCGCTAAATATAGCTACGGTTAGTCTCAAAACAGCCGCAATTTTAAAATAGCGACGGTTTGGAATACATCGCACTAATTTTACGACGGTTTTCCTGAAACCGTCGCTAAAATGTTTCAAACGACATTTGTCGATTGTCCAAAAAAACACGCTCAAAGACAACGGTTTTATAGAACCGTTGTCATTGACACTAAAAACTGTTACTTTGACCACCAAAAGAAAATGGTTTTATAAAACCGTTTTCTTTTGCTTAAGAAAAGGCTCTACGACAATGGTTTTCACTAAAACCGTTTTAGTCAAAACCGTTGTCGTATATGTGTTGTTGATTAAGGATTTTGTTGTAGTGATTTAAAATTAATTGAATAAAATAAATAAGTAATTCAATAATTTTCATGCATGTGGTTTACGTGAACTGATTTTCAAGAGTTACACATAAAACACGAAAATGAATATTACTTTAATGAAATGATAATACTTATATATTGCAATAAACGTGTTTATCCCTTATGATACAGATACAAATAACTTAAAATTTTGTTGATGAACATATTGTTTGAAATCAAAAAATAATTCAAATGTCAACTTCGATACTCAATTTTCAATGACTATCAAAATATCTTAACAACCCCCACGATTTGTGGTAAAAATTGTAACATCACAATTTTAAAATCAAGACGATAGTGTCCACTTTAAATGAGGAATTCATGATTGAAAATGAATAATAATATTATTATTATATATATAAAATAAACCATTAGAAGAGTAGCTCGTTTATAAATGTCTATATATATATGTGTGTGTGTGTGTGTCGATATTTAATAAAAACCACTAGAAGAATAGCTCATTGATAAATGTCTATACAATATATAGCATATAGGAAGAAATTCTTGTATAACTCCATTCCATGAATCGGTTGTAAAATTTATGTAGGATCGGTTATGTATTTAGAAAAGGGGTTGATTAACATTTGACACAAATTGTACTGTATTTTTTATTTAGCTGGGTTGGTAACTAAATTATATATTCTTGAATGTCTATATCAGTTAACTAACAGATAAGTGTGGATAAAAGCTAAGCTGACAGATTAGAACAAATCACAAAGGGACTAGTATGGTTGTACTGAATTTCAAAAAATATGCAGCTTGTTTCTGAAAGTTCGAAGATTAATAATTCTTACGTCACTCTTTTTTCCCCAAGGATTCTCAAGAAAAATTTGGATAGAACAAGCAGTTAGAAAAATACCAGTTTAGTTTGGACTTAAACAGAGCCAACTAAACTCCTAGTATATCAACTGATAATAGACAATATACAAATGCTATTTAGACACAATGATATATAATGCTGTTATATCCTAACACTAAATGATTTTTGTTGATCAGATATGAAATGTCTGTCCTTTTAATTGCTTTAAAAGTACTAGAAATTTTTTTTGCCACTCGATTTTCGGCCATGACATATAACACATGAAAATATTTTTATAAAATATTTTATCCTTTAAACTAAAACATCATCCAACTAGCATTTTAAAAATCAAGTGAAATAGTCATAAAATGAAATCGTCAACTGTTTTACCAAATCTAAAAAAAACAATAAATTTGAAAATTATAGCCCATACTAACCCTCTCAAAAATCCCTCCAAAGCATAAATAATTAGTCTTAAAATCTTTAACGTAAATCATGAATCATAAATCGTAAATGCAGAAAAAGTTGAAGCGCTGGTCCTCGGGTTGTGTGCCCCTTCCGCCCAGTCAAATCATCTGTCAAGACCTCCCTCAACCTCATCTGCATCCATCACACCTAGTGAGTCTAAAGACTCATCACACCATAATCTTTATAACAAATAATACATATAAAACCACATGCAACAGTGAAAATACTTGTACGTAAAAATAACTTTTTCATGACATGCAAACATAAACTTTAACTTTTTCCTTTTTCCTCAACATGACATAAAACCTTTAACAGGATCGTAAACATTTTCTTTTTTCCTTTTCCTTTTCCTTTAACATGACATAACATAAAACATTTTTAACATGATCATAAACATTTTTTCCTTTTTCTTTTCTTTTGTTGAATTCAGATCGTTAATTGTGACTTTCCTCAACATGACATGAACCTCAATAGTCGATGGATCCATCCACATGAAACTGCAGTACTGGGCGGCGTGGTACACCATCAACACTCTTACCGGTCAACTGGGCCCTGGCCTATCCTTTTTCGAATAAAAATATGATCGTCGGAGTTCCTTCTGGAGCCTTTTTCCATAAATGGGCTCCCTCTAGGGCCTTTTCCTCTCACGATATTCCATTCTTACCGTTACCACATACCGTTACCACATACCTTTACCTCATACCGTTACCTAAATAGTCACAATTACTTCACTTCCTTCAACGTTTAACATTCCCATTACTTTATAAAATAATGCATAACATAACATTTTTTGTTTTTAAAACCAAGCAAGCAACATGTCTTTTAAATGTCTTCCTTAAATCATAAAAATCCCTTAGACATTTAATAATCATATTTTAATCATGAACATTTCATAAACATTTAAAAATAATCATAATATCATAAAAACAGCATTTAAGGCACTACCATGACATTTACTAATTTTTAGGTGTAAAAAGACCGTTTTACCCCTGGACATAAATTTTCTCGAATTTGACTTTTTCTTGAATTCATTGACCCTATCATGTCCCAATTAATTATTTAAGCTTAAATTAATTTTCCCATAATTTTATTTAACTTAAATATTAAACTTTTTCATTTATCTTTAATTAATTGTTTTGACAATATTTTAATTCCCGAAAAATCCAAAACTTTAATATAAAATTCCTAAATTCAAAATTTAATCTTTTTTTATATTATTTTAGCCCTTATGAACCATGACTCGACCCCCCGTGAGCCGTTTTTCAATTTTAATAGTTAAAAACCCTAAATTGACACCTAAACTTCGACCCCGAGCCAACTTTCGATTTTCACGAGTTACCCCCCCGAACCATGTTGATCCAAAACTTGAACCACATCCTAAAGTACCCTACTGGACCCTTAGACCACTAAGAGCCCAATCCAAAACCCAAAAACATGAACCTCCCATGCACCCCTATGCTTGCCGAGAATTGTATTTTGCATGGGATCCAAGTTGCGAACCTGTGGATCATGCCATCGCTCCAGACCCTGAACCGACACCTTGTGCAATTCTATAGGACCCTGGGGACTCGCCCTAACCCTGCCCAGCAAGCTTGGATCGAGCCCTTCCCTCCCAGCAAGCTGCGCTCCCCTGCACGCAAATCTGCCATGATTCTCGGGTAGAGTCCTAGCATGACTAGGACTCTTTCCCCAGCCTCTACTCGAGTCCTAGCTTGGCTAGGACTCTCGCCCTGACCCATGATAGCCCTTGGCCGAGCCCTGGCTCGAGCCAAGACCATGCCCGCCTCTCCCTTATGAAACCCGATCACCCCAACCCATTGAAAGCACTTACAGTTTCCTGATAATGGCTTGTTTCTTTGGTGATTGCCATGAGTCAAGTGAGTGTTTTAGGACCTTAAATCATGCATAAACACTATTAGTTCATACCTAAGACCATGGCAACCCCTTTACATGATAAAACCATGAGTTTGCATCAAAAATCTTAAGTTTTCCCCCATGTGCATGTCATATTCCGAAAATACAGAAAAATAAATCTTGATCTTGATGCATAAAATAATTAAAACAATAATATCATATGATAGATGAGAAAATGCAGATGAATGGCGTGCCTTTGCGTTATATACGCTCGAAAATCCGTTGACGGCGAAGAACGAGACGAAACCTAGGCTTGCTTCCTTAGCACCCTTCGAATTTCCCTTCTATAATTGTGAGTGTGTGTGCCGTGAGGTTTGTGAGAGGTGGGGAGAGTTTTTCAGAATTTAAAAAGTGGGAGGTGTGAGTTTTCTTTTGCAAAGTGTAGGGTTTTAGCTTAATAAATACTAATTAATTACTAACTAGGCTTTAGGCCTATTAAGCCACTAAATTAAGCCAATTAGTCTTAATTAGGATTTAATAAAATATTAAAAAGGTTTTTGTTAAAATAAATTCGTGAATTTATTAGCCGAGTTGCCAAAAAGCTCGTATTTTAGTTGGAAAACCAACACCGATAAAATTTAAGTCCCGGCGTATAAAATCACCTCAATACCCCTTATTTTCAAAAATATGAAAAACCATCAACCATATTTTAAATAATTAAAAACAAATATTTAATTAAAAAATTTTCTATTTTTCAGCCATCGGTCTCCGTTTTTCGATCGCAACTCGAATAACTTTTAAAAATACAGTTTTAATGCAACCATATAGAAAATATAATTTAAACATGCAAATAGGCACAACATGATTAATTTATGCAATTAAAACATTTAATTAAAATACATGATAATTTAATAATTGCATGCATGTGGTTTGCGTGGACCTTCGAATTTTCGGGGCGTTACAAGATACAATTCTTTGTAAAGTGAGCTCGACTTATTTGATTCTTCAGTTTGGGTAATTGGAATTAAATTCCTGATTTTCAATAAAAGTCATCTCCTTACTAAACTGAATCATTTCTCTATATATAGATTGTTTAAAATAGATATGTTTCAAACAAAAAGTGTCAGTTAAATTCTCGCTGTTTCATTTCAACATCCTGTAAAGGTCGTACACTATTGCGATCAGTTTGTACGAAATAACTTTATCTAATCATCATTTGTGCATCTGATGTGAACTGATTCTGGTGCAAACTGATTCTTTCAAACTGAACGAGAAAAACCGATAAACTGATAATGCAAGTAAGTTTCGTTCGACCAAACCAGTTTTGTGATGTCTACAAATTTGAAAATGCTGCTAATTTTTTTTTAAAAGCTCACAATTTTCGAATTTAAACATTGAAATATTATGCATGCATGCAACCCTGTTGAAAAATATGTCTTTTAAACATAATGGTAAACAATCGACAAATAAAATACTGCAGACTAAAAATGTGCCAACTCGGCACTTAACCATACGTGAACGAAATTAAGACGAGTAAAATACTGAAAATCAACATCATAGCTTAATAAAGTATAAACCTGATCATTTCTACTCAATGCTCATAAAAACGTGATGTGCGGAAAAGTGTGGTCCTCGGGTAGTGTACGCACATCCAGCCCTGCCTACTCAGAGTTCAGCACCTACAGTCCCCTAATCCAATTGCTCACCTGAATCACACAAGCCTAGTTAGTCTAAAGACTCAACACACCTATATCTTTAATAATAAATATATATACAAAGCACAAAATAGTTAAAAATACTGTAATGAACATATATTTCATGAACTTAAAAGCATAAACGTAAACTTGCCATAGAATATCTCCTTGAACCTGTCCCAGGCGAGAGTAGTCAAGTCCACATCATGAGCGGCTCCCTCCCACCATATGGATGCATCATCCCTCAACATATATGTGGCGCACCTGACCGAGTCGCTATCTCTCATCTGCAGGTACTCAAAATGCAGCTCTAGCAATCGAATCAATCCCTCGGCCAAAAATGGATCTGTGGTGCCCCCTAACTCCTTTAGGTTGTGTTGCCTAAACTGCTCGTATACATCGGTTTGAGGTCGGGGAGCCTGCTGAACTTGCTCCAAACGCCTAGCCATACCCTCCAGTACACGTCTGGGAGGCATGATATCTGAATACAGTCCAAATTCCAAACGTAACCCATCATGAAATTTAATCTAGTTTTTGAAATAGTAAATCGTTAAATTGTGAAAGCATCTAAACATGTACTGAGAATAATAAACCATGTAATCATGCAGGTGATTGTTGTGAGGTCCAAAATTAAGACGACGTAATCCAACTACATGCGAATATAGGAAAAATGAATAATAGCTAATTATATTGTTTTAATTGCTTAATTTAATTATGTGGGATATGTTTATATGATTTTTAAGTAATTTTCTATTTGGATGCATTTAAATGTATTTCTAAAGGTTATTCAAGTTGCGATCGAGGAATGGAGACGAGGGCTAAAAAATGGAAAATATTTTTATCAAATAATTATTTTCTATTATTTAAAATAAGGTTGATGCTTTATATTATTTTTGAAAAAATGGAGTTTTGATGTGATTTTATATGCCGGGATGTAATTCTTATCAATATATGATTTTCAACAAAAATACGAACGTTTTGGCTACTCGGCTAATAATTTCACAAACTTTCCTACCCTAAATAATTTTAAACGCACTAATGGGCTTATTGGACCTAACTAACCATGTTAATGGGCCTAAGCTATTACTAGTGTTTTGATTAATTATTTGAAAGTACATACCCACCCCAAATTAAAACAAAACACACGCCCGTTCCCCTAAAACGGTTTTAGTGAAAACCGTTGTCGTAGAGCCTTTTCTTAAGCAAAAGAAAACGGTTTTATAAAACCATTTCTTTTGGTGGTCAAAGATAACAGTTTTTAGGGTCAATGGCAACGGTTCTATAAAACCGTTGTCTTTGAGCGTGTTTTTTTGGACAATCGACAAATGTCGTTTGAAACATTTTAGAGACGGTTTCAGGAAAACCGTCATAAAATTAGCGCGGTGTATTCCAAACCGTCGCTATTTTAAAATTGCGTCTGTTTTGAGACTAACCGTAGCTAAATTTAGCGACAGTTAAAATTAGATCCGTCGCATTTTTTGAACGTAGCGACCGTTTTACTAAAACCGTTGCTAATTTTAGCGACGGTTTTTGTATACCCGTCGCGATATTTAGCGACGGGTAAAAGTCAAACTGTCACCAAAATTCAAAATTTGAAAAACCGCCATAATTTGCGACGATATTAACTAAAACCGTCGCTAGAAGCGACGGTTTGGTGAAAAACCGTCGCACAATTTCTCTATAAATACCACCATTTTCGATCCATTTCCCACACCTATCTCACAATACTTAAAATTTTTCTCTCTTACACAATTTTACCACTTCACAACATTTAAAATTTTTATCTACGACAACATTTTAGTTTCTATTTAGGATTAAATTTTTCATGATAGTTTGTGGAAAATTTTAAAGTCTTATTTAATATCAAGAATATTGTTTGTATAGTAAGATTTTTTTTATTTTACCTAAAATATTAGCGACGAAATTCATAGAAAAACCGTTGCTAATTTTAGCAACGGTTTTCATCTATCCGTCACAAATTTTAACGACGGTCTGGATGAGACGCAAATCGTTGCTAATATTAGTGACGATTTTCATCAATCTGTCGCAAGTTCTAAATCCGACGGTTTTTTAAAAACCGTTACAAAACAGTCGCAAATTGTAGCTACAACAACGGTGAAAAACCGTTGTCTTTGAACGAAGATTTTAACAATATGGGCTTTAACAACAGTTTTAAAAGGGCTAATTGTCGTAGGGCATTTTTCTTGTAGTGAATGCTTAAATGATATATTTAAATGATTAAATACCTAAATTGAATGATTTCTTAAATTAAGAATTTTTTCCGGATATTTGATAATAGGCCGTGGAAAGAGGACCGGAGATGACCAAGATAAAATATTTTTCGATAAATATTTAAAGATCGATAATATGATTAAATACGATAAAAATTTTCTAAAAATTTTGAGAAGCCGATTTTTGTCAAACGAAGGGCTTTTTGGACCCCTAGGGTTATTATGTAGTATCCCGATACCTAATTTGAGTTAATTTGGATAAATTCTATGTCGGTGAGATCGGAAAGACCGAAGTGGGTTCGGATCGTCCGATCAGGGTTCGGATCGTCCGAAGACAGGTGTCTGGACACGTGGAAGACATGCAGAGTTCGGATCGTCCGATCAGGGTTCGGATCGTCCGAAGACAGGTGTCTGGACACGTGGAAGACATGCAGAGTTCGGATCGTCTGTTAAGGGTTCGGAAGGTCCGAAGTGTACAGGGTTCGGATCATCCGAAGTGGTTCGGATCGTCCGAAGTGGATCGGATCGTCCGATCGTTGTCTATAAATAGAGGCGCGAGGCTTCACTATTCCCTCGCCAATTCCGAGTGTTCCAGAGCGTTTTAGTCGTTTCTGATAGGTTTCTAGTCTTTTCCCGAGGTTTAGGCACTAGCGAGGAGCTACTGGTTTTGTAGCGGAGCTGTACTCTAGTTGGGAGCTAGCGGCATCAGTGGGCTGACTACGGACGCGGACTTGATTCTAGGGCTGATTGCTAGGATCTACTGATTTGAGGTACGAAAGTACTATCCGAGATAGCAGGATTGAGTATGCTTTACTATGTGTTGCATGTTTATATGATGCATTATTATCTGTCATATGATGCATGGTTTATTATGCGGCATTTGCATAATCATGTTGAGCCTGATTATCTTTGAGATAGCCTGTTGAGAGGGTGCTCAGCCCTCGTTTGTTGTGGATGGTTGGACCCCGTTGGCCGACGGTGGTCAGGTCACCGGTATATCCACAGGTTTATTTTGGTATGGGAGCCACCTCCTGGTGCGACGGCGCAGAGTGCTACATACCTTGACGTCATTTGCCTGAGCAGTATTTCGTTATACCCAGATCCTGGTATCCAGTACATTTTGCATACATGCATGTCATAGTCTTGTATACTCATGCTTTCGGTACTGAGCGTTTTATGCTCACGTCCTCGGTTTATCTCTGTTTTGGACACCCTATTCGATGGGGCAGGTCTCAGGTTGGACGGTCCAGGAGGGAGAGGACAGGGAGCTGGCAGAAGTTGACTTGTAGTTATTGGTATTTGTTCTTAGAATTTAGTTCGATCTGGTTGTTTAAGTATTTTGTACTTACAGATTCGATTGGGTTGTATTACTGTTTTTCCGCTGTTTACCTGATTCAGTTTTAATGTTAATTTTGCATGCTTAAGTTCTGATTAGTAGGTGATTCTGGAACGGGTCACTACATTTATGGTATCAGAGCATGCATTGAGATTTTGGGATTTAGAACTGTTCTTTTGGGTTTAATCTCTGGTAACTTTTGTAGCGAGAGATGTCTGGTTATGACGACGATGCTAGTAGTCATGGCAGCGTTGGACGCTGGGGAGACCGCGACGATCGGGAGCGTCGTCGAGAGCATCGAGAACGTCGTCAACACCGTCGTGATGAGCCTCGAAGTTTTAGTATGCATCGGTTCTTGCAGATGGGGCCGAAACCTCTTTCGGGCGGTGAGACTCCGGATGTTGCGGAGAACTGGCTTGAGAGGATGGAGAGCTGCTTCAAGACTTTTCAGTGCTCGGCGGAGCAGCAGATTGATACTCTTGATTTCTTGCTGGAGGGTGGTGCGCGCAAGTGGTGGAGGTCTACCTCTGCACCGATAGTTCAGCGACAGGGTCGAGTTCTTTGGGCCGATTTCGAGCCGCTTTCATGTTGCTTTACTTTCCGCCAGCTCTTCTGCAGACCAAGGCGATTGAGTTGATCAATCTGAAGCAGGGAAGTTTGTCTGTTGATGAGTATCAGCAGAAGTTCTTTGAGTTGCTTCCGTATGTTCCGCATGTCAGTGACAATGCTAGTGCCAAGTATAACCATTTTCTTCAGGGCCTCAATCAGGAGATTTATGATCGGGTTGTTGTCTGCGATGATCCGACATCGTATGAGGGCCTTGTGAATCGTTGTCGCCAGGCTGAGGGCAGTTTGCTGAGAGGTCGAGCCATGCAGTCTGCTCGTCCTACTAGTTCTTTGGGTCCCCGCGCCCAAGCATTCAAGAAAGCTGGATCTACTTCTTCTTCCTCTGGATCTGGAGGAGTCCACCATTTTGGGAAGAAGAGGGGCCCGTGTCAGCACTGCGGGAAGGATCATCCGACGGAGCGTTGTCGCAAGGTTGCGGGTGCTTGTTACAAGTGCGGTGAGATGGGCCACATGAAGAGAGATTGTCCACAGACGGGCGGAGGATCAGGATCTGGTTCTCAGGCTTCAGTTCTTCAGAGGCCACAGCAGGGACAGTCTACTCAGGGTTCTAACCTCCGACCGCGTACTCAAGGGCAGGTCTTTGCTCTTAACCAGGATCAGGCGGCTGAGGAGAACGAGAGAGTTATCGCAGGTGTGTTTTTATTATGTGGATTACCTGCTTATGTTCTCATTGATACTGGTGCATCGCATTCATTCATATCTGCGAGGTTTGCTAAGCGTCATAAGTTACCTTTCACTTCTTTGGACGTTGTGGTATCTGTTTCCACGCCGATGGGTCATTCGGTGCTAGCTAAACGTCTAGTTATGGGTTGTCCTCTAGAATTTGAGGGAAATATTTTAACTGCTAATTTGATGATTCTTGCGATGGAGGATTTTGATTGCATTCTGGGAATAGATGTGCTGACTGTGTTTAGAGCTACTGTGGACTGTTATCAGAAGTTTGTGCAGTTTCGTCCAATTGAGGGCGATAGTTGGTTTTTCTATGGAGAGGGAGCGCGACCCCCGATGCCTGTGGTTTCTGCTCTGAAAGCCTGTCGTGCTTTAGAGTCGGGCGGGGAAGGCTACCTTATCTATGCTATTGATTCGTCCGCAGATAGTGTCGGTATCAGTGACATTCCAGTGGTTCGCGAGTTTTCGGATGTTTTTCCCGAGGAGATTCCTGGTTTTCCTCCCGTTCGGGAAGTGGATTTCGGCATTGATTTAGTGCCAGGCACGGCACCAATCTCTAGAGCTCCTTATCGTTTAGCTCCATCGGAGATGCAAGAATTGAAACAGCAGTTGCAGGATCTTCTTGACAAGGGGTATATTCGACCCAGTGTGTCCCCGTGGGGAGCACCAGTTCTTTTTGTCAAAAAGAAGGATGGTTCTATGCGGCTCTGCATAGATTATCGGCAGTTGAATCGTGCTACGATAAAGAATAAGTATCCGTTGCCACGGATTGATGATTTATTTGATCAACTGCAAGGTACCTCTGTATATTCCAAGATTGATTTAAGGTCTGGTTATCATCAGCTTCGAGTTCATCAGGGAGACATATCGAAGACTGCATTCAGGACCCGGTATGGGCATTATGAGTTTCTGGTTATGCCTTTTGGGATGACGAATGCACCAGCAGTTTTTATGGATCTGATGAATCGGGTATTTCGGGATTTCTTGGATAAGTTTGTTGTGGTGTTTATAGATGATATCTTAATCTATTCGCATAATCAGCAAGAACACGTACAACACTTAAGGATTATTTTACAGACACTTCGCGAGAATCAGCTTTATGCGAAGTTGAGCAAATGTGAGTTTTGGATTGACAGGGTTGTATTCCTTGGTCATGTCATTTCTAGCGAGGGAGTTTCAGTTGACCCAAGCAAGGTGGAAGCGGTATTGAACTGGTCGCGACCGACAACAGTAGCCGAGATCCGCAGTTTTCTGGGATTGGCTGGGTATTATCGCCGTTTCATTGTCAACTTCTCTCAGATTGCTAAGCCACTCACTCAGCTCACTCGGAAAGATGTTTCATTTGAATGGACATCAGAGTGCGAAGAGAGTTTCTTGGAACTTCGCAGACGTTTGACATCTGCGCCTGTTTTGGCTTTACCGTCTGGATCTGGTGGTTTCAGTGTCTACACCGATGCTTCTTTGCAGGGACTAGGGTGTGTGTTCTGATGCAGAATGAGCATGTGATTGCTTATGCGTCGAGACAGTTGAAGCCTCATGAGGAAAACTATCCTGTTCATGATCTGGAATTAGCAGCGATCGTTTTTGCTTTGAAAATCTGGCGCCATTATCTGTATGGTGAGCGATTTGAGATCTTCACTGATCATAAGAGTTTGAAGTATCTGTTCACTCAGGCTGAGTTGAACATGCGTCAGCGTCGTTGGATGGATCTACTCAAGGATTACGATTGTGAGATCAAGTATCATCCAGGATCTGCGAATCTCACGGCCGATGCTCTTAGTCGCAAGGTGAGGTTATCTGCTCTTCAGACTTGTGCTGTATCTGGAATTATTCAGGATTTCTGTTCGATGGGATTCAATTGTAAGCATCGGAAGGGAACAGAGAGTATCCGTATAGCTACTATTTTGTCCGAGCCGGTTTTGTATTCTCGGATTAGAGATGCTCAGATGTCTGATTCTAAGGTTCAGAAATTAGCTCGGTTGGCTGATGGAGATAATACTTCTGGATTCCACTATCAGTCCGAGGGTCTTTTGTGCTTATCTGGTCGTGTTGTTGTACCGGAAGATGACACTTTGAGAGAGGAGATTTTGTCCCAGGCTCATCGTAGCAAGTTGAGTGTTCATCCGGGGAGCAACAAGATGTATAAGGATTTGAGGACTCGATTTTGGTGGAAAGGTATGAAACGTAATGTTTATCAGTATGTCTCCAAGTGCCTAGTCTGTCAGCAGGTGAAGGCTGAGTATCGACGACCAGGAGGTTTGTTGCAGAATCTTCCTATTCCGGAGTGGAAGTGGGAGCATATCACGATGGACTTCGTGACTCACTTGCCTATGTCTGTGGGGAATAGAGATGCTATCTGGGTGGTAGTGGATCGGCTTACTAAGTCTGCCCATTTTCTTCCGTATAACAGAGATTTCACTTTCGATCGGATGGCACGGTTGTACATTCAGGAGATTGTACGGTTTCATGGTGTGCCCGTGAGTATCGTTAGTGACAGAGATCCTCGATTTACATCTAGATTTTGGGGCAGCTTTCAACAAGCTTTGGGCACTACCTTGAGTTTGAGTACTGCATATCACCCAGAGACTGACGGTCAGTCAGAGAGGACTATTCGTACTCTTGAGGATATGTTGAGATCTTGTGTGATGGATTTCGGGCCAGCTTGGCAGGATCATCTGCCACTGATAGAGTTTGCATACAACAACAGTTTTCATAGGAGTATTGGTATGTCTCCGTTTGAAGCATTGTATGGTCGACGTTGTCGTACTCCTTTGTTCTGGGAGGAAGTCGGAGAACGACAGGTCGAGGGTCCAGAATTGATTCAGCAGGCCATGGACAAAGTTCTTGTGATCAAACAGCGGATTAAGACTGCTCAGGATCGACAAGCAAGTTATGCGAACACCAAGCGCAGACCTCTTCATTTTGATGCAGGCGAGAAAGTGTTTCTCAAAGTATCACCTTTTCGGAGGATTCTGAGATTTGGACTCAAAGGTAAGCTATCTCCAAGATTCATTGGTCCTTTTGAGATCTTAGAATGTGTGGGAGATTTGGCCTACAGATTAGCTTTGCCACCGTATCTGTCTAGTGTTCACAATGTGTTTCATGTGTCCTTGTTGAGACGATACGTAGCGGATGAGTACCATGTTTTGCATCCGACAGAAGTTCAGCTGAATCCGGATTTGTCATTTGTGGAAAGACCGATTTCGATCTTAGACCGGAAGGATAAGGTACTGCGGAATAAGACTATTCCTCTTGTCTTAGTGCAGTGGCAGCGCCGAGGTACTGAAGAAGCTACTTGGGAACTAGAGAGTCGCATGCGGTCAGAGCATCCAGAGTTGTTCTAGTTGTAGTACTTCAGTTATGATTGTAATTTCAGTTGTACTTTCAATTGTAATTCATTCTTAAGTTGAATGTATTGTTGTTCAGAATTGTCATTCTTCAGACTTGATTTCGCGGACGAAATCCTTTTTAGGGGGGAAGAATGTAGTATCCCGATACCTAATTTGAGTTAATTTGGATAAATTCTATGTCGGTGAGATCGGAAAGACCGAAGTGGGTTCGGATCGTCCGATCAGGGTTCGGATCGTCCGATCAGGGTTCGGATCGTCCGAAGACAGGTGTCTGGACACGTGGAAGACATGCAGAGTTCGGATCGTCCGATCAGGGTTCGGATCAGTCCGAAGACAGGTGTCTGGACACGTGGAAGACATGCAGAGTTCGGATCGTCTGTTAAGGGTTCGGAAGGTCCGAAGTGTACAGGGTTCGGATCATCCGAAGTGGTTCGGATCGTCCGAAGTGGATCGGATCGTCCGATCGTTGTCTATAAATAGAGGCGCGAGGCTTCACTATTCCCTCGCCAATTCCGAGTGTTCCAGAGCGTTTTAGTCGTTTCTGATAGGTTTCTAGTCTTTTCCCGAGGTTTAGGCACTAGCGAGGAGCTACTGGTTTTGTAGCGGAGCTGTGCTCTAGTTGGGAGCTAGCGGCATCAGTGGGCTGACTACGGACGCAGACTTGATTCTAGGGCTGATTGCTAGGATCTACTGATTTGAGGTACGAAAGTACTATCCGAGATAGCAGGATTGAGTATGCTTTACTATGTGTTGCATGTTTATATGATGCATTATTATCTGTCATATGATGCATGGTTTATTATGCGGCATTTGCATAATCATGTTGAGCCTGATTATCTTTGAGATAGCCTGTTGAGAGGGTGCTCAGCCCTCGTTTGTTGTGGATGGTTGGACCCCGTTGGCCGACGGTGGTCAGGTCACCGGTATATCCACAGGTTTATTTTGGTATGGGAGCCACCTCCTGGTGCGACGGCGCAGAGTGCTACATACCTTGACGTCATTTGCCTGAGCAGTATTTCGTTATACCCAGATCCTGGTATCCAGTACATTTTGCATACATGCATGTCATAGTCTTGTATACTCATGCTTTCGGTACTGAGCGTTTTATGCTCACGTCCTCGGTTTATCTCTGTTTTGGACACCCTATTCGATGGGGCAGGTCTCAGGTTGGACGGTCCAGGAGGGAGAGGACAGGGAGCTGGCAGAAGTTGACTTGTAGTTATTGGTATTTGTTCTTAGAATTTAGTTCGATCTGGTTGTTTAAGTATTTTGTACTTACAGATTCGATTGGGTTGTATTACTGTTTTTCCGCTGTTTACCTGATTCAGTTTTAATGTTAATTTTGCATGCTTAAGTTCTGATTAGTAGGTGATTCTGGAACGGGTCACTACATATTATTTTTAAAACGACTGATGCGAATTTGATTGTTGAACTCCCAAGAGCAGGCTGTCCAAGAATTTAAATAACCTTATTATCGTGTCAAGAATTTCACATTTTCATATCAACTTTGGGAAGTTAGTTACTTATTATTCAAAGTGTAAAACTTTGAATATGAAATTAACTTGCTAATTATATTTAAATGAAGAAATAAATGAAAAACAAATAGATAAATATTATGAACTCAAAGGTTTTTTCCATAAAATGAGAGATATCTCTATACATTACAATGCACCCCTATTTATAGCCAAATTTGGGGAGACAACCACAAATAAAATATTATTTTTTACACATAAGTCTTCATTGATGTTCCAAGAAATTATGTCAACATATGTACACATCACTTTTGAAAATCTTCCTGTACGGTTCAAAATTAAGAAGACTTAATCCATCTGCATGCGAATCTAGGAAATATGAAAAATGAGTAATTAATTGACTTTAATTGCTAATTGATTATGTGACATACATGCTTATATGTTAATAGGATTTTACTGTCATCATGCATAAGACTGTATTTTTGAAAGATTATTCATGTGACGATCGATAAACGAGGACCGAGGGCTGAAAAACGTAAAATATTTTTATTAAATAATTATTTTAATTGTTTAAAATATAGTTGATGGTTTTTCATATTTTTGAAAATAAAGGGTTTTGAGGTGATTTTATACGCCGGGTCGTAAATTTTATCGATGTTGGTTTTTAAATAAAAAATGCGAGCTTTTTGGCAACCCGGTTAATAAATTCACAAATTTCTTTAAACAAAAACTTGACAATATTTTATTAAATCCTAATTAAGACTAATAAGCCTAATTTAGTGGCTTAATATGCCTAAAGTGTGGGGACCCGGACGCTAATCAAGTTCTTAATCATAATTGGGACTAATTAATCAATTAAAACAGGGTCTAAATTTTTTTTTTAAGATGCGGAACGTAGTGAAATCAAACTAATATACATATCAGTATAAAATACAATACAAGTCCTGTACTACATGCATTTAAAATAAACTAAGGTTTAACAACTAATGTCAAGTGTCCAACCCTATCTCTAATCCAAGTCTGGAGCCTCCACTCTAATCACGATCTTTCCTCATCTCCTGGACCCTGATCTTGTCCCACCTGTTGTCATGTACACATACAGACAAGACAACAGTCGGATAGCTCCGGTGAGAATAAATCCCAGTATAAATCAATGAAACATGCAATCATATCAACAAATATAAAGCATGTAATCAGGTAACAGATATATGTATCAAAATCTTAAACATAAACAATCATATGATGTCGACAATGCTCATACTCTATCATTCAGACTAGACTCAATCCTAGTCTAGGGATCCCGGTTTCCAAATGTGGTATTCCTATATCGAATTCCGTAATAGAAGGAACTCCATTCCTATTACTCGATATAACCAAATATGGTTTTCCTATATCGAATTCCGTAATAGAAGAATTCCAATTCCTATTACTTGATATAACCAAACATCTGGTGTCCTGACCTATCCGTCATGGACTGTAGCTCTATCGCTAATATCATTATCTTGAGACATCATGCAATGTTCCCGTGGCGATTCCACCACTATCAGGAACTTCTGTCACAAGATAACTCATCTGATACCTGCTATCTATAATTCCAGAGAACAAGTACATCAGTCAAATCAATGCAAATATCAATGCAATAAAGTAAAGTATGTGATTTAGGGAAACTCAAGTCTAATCCGACTCAAGTCGATCTCCCAATACCACATTGACTTATACCTTTCTTTCGTTGGTTTCTGGCTCAGTCGAAGTCCTGAATTCACAGTCTGTCTGGCAATGACAATATCAATAATCTCATGTCAATATACCTTTCAAATCAATAACAATCTGATCAATCTTGATTTAATTCAAAATCACGGCATAACGGTATAAAATCAGTATCTCCGTCAATACCATATCACCAGATAACAGTTACAATCCATAACTCATATCCAATACAATCCGTAATCCAATCACAATTCAAATCTGTCTGGTATAAATCAATATACCCTAAAAATTCATAGCACTTCCATAATCAGTCCGTTTCTCAATCTGACTTCGATTCTACGATGTCTAACATATCAAGAATATCTTATATGAATCCTATTCAATTCTGACAATAGCATAATTTCAAAGCATGTCTAAACGTAGCAAAACTTACGTCCAGTTGTAGCCTACGTCGATAGGATTACAATACTAAAGTCAGATTACAATTTGGACGGACGGATTTCTCCGAAAAGGCGTAAAGATTTTTATCTCTTTTCCAGAAACCCTTTTTCTCGATTTTTGCTCGTTCCTCTGAGGAAATTCGAAGTTGCATGTATATATATATATATAAATATATACATCAAGTTGCTCGGATAAAAGAAACGTGGCTTGTTTTCATGTATTTTGGTCGGCGCTCGGGCGGTAATAAACTACCGCTCGAGCGCGGCATCCTCTTTCCAAATCCTTCCGGATTGCACATTGGCGCTCGGGCGGTCACAAACTACCGTCCGGGCGCCACTTCCTCTGCCCAACACATGAGCTTATTGAACATTGGCGCTCGGGCGGTCATTTTCTACCGCTCGGGCGCCAATATTTCTGTCCAAAGTTGCACCCTTCATATGTAATCTTATTTCGTGTCCCTATTAATCCTCTCATAATCATATCAAATTATAAATTAATAATTACAGATTACCAGGATTAAATTTCTGGGCATTACATTTCTCCCCCCCTAAGATACGATTTCGTCCTCGAAATCACAGATAATCAAATCATATCATAAAGAGGGAATGTAGTTAAAGTCGGATAAAAATTTACATCAGTGAAATAATTCTGGGAATTCTTGTCTCATATCAGATTCAGTCTCCCAAGTCGCTTCTTAAATGCCATGACGAGTCCATTGAACTTTCACAAGAGGAATCGTCTTTGTTCTGAGCTATTTTTCTTTACGATCGATAATCCGGATCGGTTTCTCGACATAACTTAATGTCTCATCCAGCTCGGTCTCGTCTGGCTGAATCACGTGAGAATCATCAGGGAGATATTTCCGTAGCATCGATACATGAAAGACATCATGTATTCCAGATAATGAAGGCAGTAATGCAAGTCGATAGGCACGATCTCCTTCTTTTCTAGAATCTCATAAGGACCAACATATCTCGGAGACAATTTTCCTTTCTTGCCAAATCTGACAACACCTCTGAAAGGGGAAATCTTTAGGAATACTCGGTCTCCCACCTCAAATACCAACGGTCTACGTCAAAGGTTGGCATATTTGGCTTGTCGGTCTTGAGCTGCCTTCATTTTCTTTTGAATCAATTTCACTTTCTCGGTCATATCTCTGATCATATCAGGTCCAGTCTCAGGAACTTCAGAGATATCATCCCAATAAAGAGGGGATCTGCATTTCTTTCCGTACAATGCTTCGAAGGGAGCCATCTCAATACTCGTTTGATAGCTGTTATTGTACGAAAATTCACATAGTGGCAATGCATCTTGCCAATTAGTGCTAAAATCCAGCACTATAGCTCTCAGCATATCTTCCAATGTCTGGATCGTACGCTCTGACTGTCCGTCAGTCTGTGAATGATATGCGGTACTCAAATTTAATTTCGTACCAAGAGCTCGCTGCAAACTCTGCCAGAAGTGCGAAGTGAACCGAGGATCACGGTCTGAAACAATCGACTTCGGCACTCCGTGCAGTCTAACCACTTCTCGAACATAAATATCGGCCATCTGGTCATATCTAAAGGTCATTTTGTATGGAATAAAACATGCGGATTTGGTCAATCGATCACTCACGACCCAAATCGCATCCCAACCTCTGGAGGATCTCGGTAACTGCGTCACAAAGTCCATGGAAATGTGATCCCATTTCCATTCAGGAATGGACAAACTCTGCAACAATCCTCCTGGTTTCTTTCTTTCAGCTTTCACCTGTTGGCAATTCAGACACTTGGCTACAAATTTAGTCACATCAGATTTCATTTGTTTCCACCAATACTGTGCCTTTAAATCATTGTACATTTTCCTGCCCCCAAGATGAATGCTAAAACGACTGTTGTGCGCTTCCGACAGTATTCGCTGTCTCAAATCTGAAACATTTGGCACAACAAGACGATTATTCACATACAAAATGCCATTTCTCACCTGATATTCCGATCGATGTCCCGCTCTGACCATAGCAATCGAATTCTGTATGTTCTGATCAACCTTCTGTGCCTCTTTAATTCTTAATATCAATTCTGGTTCAACTTGAATTGTATATACTCTCAGAGGCTTACAATCTGTTTCAAAAGCTAATCCAGACAAACAACAGTCTTCTATCAAATTCGAGACACCTATCGTCGATAAGGATAGTGCACATACCTTTCGACTCAGCGCATCTGCTGCTGCATTGGACTTCCCTGGATAGTATTTGATTTCACAATCAAAGTCTTTCACTAAATCCAGCCATCTCCGCTGTCTCATATTTAGCTCTGATTGCGAAAACACATATTTCAAGCTTTTATGATCAGAATAGATTTCGAATTTCTCACCGTAAAGGTAATGTCGCCATATTTTTAAAGCAAAGACTATGGTTGCCAATTCAAGATCATGAATTGGGTAACGAGTTTCATAGGGTTTCAGTTGTCTTGAGGCATCAGCAATCACATGCCCCCGCTGCATCAAAACACAACCCAATCCTCGGTGAGATGCATCACAATAAACGACGAAATCACCAGTACCTGAAGGAATCGTTAACACAGGCGCACTGGTCAATCTCTTTTTCAATTCCAGAAAACTGGATTCACAGTCTTCTGACCAAACAAACGGAGCTTTCTTCTGAGTCAACTGCGTAATCGATTTGGCAATACTCGAAAAATCTTTAATGAATCGGCGATAATATCCTGCCAAACCCATAAAACTGCGAATCTCTGGCACAGATGTAGGTCTCGGCCAACTAATCACGGCTTCAACCTTACTTGGATCAACTGATATACCATCTCCGGATATAATATGACCCAGAATTATCACTTGTTTCAACCAGAACTCGCATTTCGACAATTTCGCATACAGTTTCTCTGCCCTCAAAATGCTCAACACAGTCCTCAGATGATTAGCATGCTCAATCATATTCTTTGAATAAATCAATATATCATCAATGAATATGATAACAAAATCATCCAAATATTTCTGAAAGACGCGGTTCATCAATCCCATAAATACCGCCGGTGCATTCGTCAAACCAAAAGGCATGACAATAAACTCATAGTGTCCATACCTGGTTCTGAATGCTGTCTTAGAGATATCAGAGTCCCTGACTCTCAGTTGATGGTATCCAGATCTCAGATCGATCTTGGAATACACAGATGAACCCTGCAACTGATCAAATAAATCATCAATACGAGGCAATGGATATTTATTCTTTATCGTTGCCTTGTTCAGTTGCCGGTAGTCGATACAAAGTCTCATCGACCCATCCTTCTTTCTCACGAACAGTACTGGAGCACCCCAAGGAGACACACTCGGTCTAATATACCCCTTGGCCAGTAAATCCTCCAACTGTTCTTTCAGTTCTTTCAATTCGATCGGGGCCATCCGGTATGGAGCTCTCGAAATCGGAACTGTTCCTGGCATCAATTCAATGCTGAAGTCTATCTCTCGAATCGGAGGCAATCCAGGAATCTCATCTGGAAAGACATCAGCAAACTCACACACCACTGGCAAATCCGCCAATGATGGGCTCGATTTCAGTAAATCAACTGAATATACCAGGAATCCATCCGCTCCCTTCTGCAATAATCGAGTCATATTCATTGCAGATATCAAAGGAATTCTGGCACGAGAACCCTTACCATAAAATTTCCACTCCTCAGCCATCTCAGGTCTGAATCGAACTATCTTGTGGAAACAATCGACTGTAGCTCGGTACTTGGTCAACATATCGATACCGACAATACAATCAAAATCGGATAAACCAAGCACAATACAGTCTAATTGAATCGTATGCCCATCGTACTGCAGTATACACGATTTAACAAATTTTACTGATATCAAACCTGTTCCTAACGGAGACGTGACAGACACTACTGCAGACAATGACTCAATAGGCAAAGAATGCATCAACGCAAATCGCTCAGATATAAATGTATGAGATGCACCAGTATCAATCAGTACATATGCAGGATAACAAGAAATAAAACAGTTACCTGCCACAACATCATCAGGTGCATCCTGTGCCTGCTCCTCGGTCAAAGCAAAAACTCTGTCCTGCTGTCTCGAAGGCTGGCTCACTGTCTGGCCCCCTCCTGGCCTCTGCTGTGACTGAGTAGGCGGTGCTGGCTGAAAAGTATGAACGGCAGATGGTCGTCTACCTGCCTGAGCTACTGATCCCGATGACTCAGCTGCCTGTGATCTCTGGGCACTCCTTTGGGGACACACTCGAGCAAAGTGTCCTTGCTGTCCACAAATACGACAGCTGCCAATCATTCCTTGGCACTGATCTATGGAATGCCTCCCTCCACAAGTACCACAGTACGGTCCTGTATAGCGCTGGCCCTGACCGGTCTGTCTAGAGCCACTCGAACTGGACGAGCTAGTTCCTGATTTCTTGAATTGCTTCCCTCTAGCCCTCAAGAAATCCCTCTCCCTGCTACTGCTGCTGCCACCTTCAAATCGAGGAGGTGGTTGTTGCTGTCCCGATACTGGAAGCACAAACGAAGCCTCTCTCTGTCTCATCAGACCGGCTTCAGCTCCCTTGGCTCGTTTCAAGGCATCGGTGAAATCGTTTGGCCTCCCGGTATTTACCAAGGTAATGATTTCAGGATTCAGGCCATTTATGAACTGATCCGCAACGACCTCATCATGTTCAGCTACATGGGGAGCAAATCGGAGCAGTGTGGAGAACTTAGCCACATAGTCCTCAATGTTTAACTGGCCTTGTCTCAAGTTCGCGAACTCGGCTCCCTTGTCCTTCTTATAAGATACTGGAAAGAACCGTAGATAAAATTCAGACTTAAACACATTCTAGGTAATGGCTGTACCTCGTTGTTCCAATGCCCGTCTAGTCGTGATCCACCAGTGTTTAGCAACATCATGCAGTTGGTGTCCTATCAGTTTCACCCTCTTTTCCTCCGTATATTCCAAAGATTCAAACATCACTTCAATATCGTCCAACCAACTTTCACATTCCACGGAATTCTCCGTATCTTTCAAAGTCGGTGGACGGAAAGATTGAAATCTTTTCAATAATTTCTCCATTGGTGTAGGAGTCACATCCATGGGAGGATTCGATGTACTCCCCTGTTCTGGTATTCTTCTCATAGGCATATCTGAAATCAAAAGGATTAGCAACCCCAACCCAAAGTTCTATTTCAGTCCTCCTCCGATCATCTTACTGCTGATCCAGAATCGGCTCTGATTCGTTCTCAGTAATACATGTTTTCAAATCAAATTAGATAAACAGACAAACATGTATTATAAAACAGTAAATCATGCTAGCAATCAAAAGCAGGAAAGAAAACACATTCTACCCCGCTCACTAGCTCCTATCTCAATCTCAAGGATCTATCGCTCTTATACCACCTGTTGTGGGGACCTGGACGCTAATCAAGTCCTTAATCATAATTGGGACTAATTAATCAATTAAAACAGGGTCTAAATTTTGTTTTAAGATGCGGAACGTAGTGAAATCAAACTAATATACATATCAGTATAAAATACAATACAAGTCCTGTACTGCATGCATTCAAAATAAACTAAGGTTTAACAACTAATGTCAAGTGTCCAACCCTATCTCTAATGCAAGTCCGGAGCCTCCACTCTAATCACGATCTTTCCTCATCTCCTTGACCCTGATCCTGTCCCACCTGTTGTCATGTACACATACAGACAAGACAACAGCCGGATAGCTCCGGTGAGAATAAATCCCAGTATAAATCAATGAAACATGCAATCATATCAACAAATATAAAGCATGTAATCAGGTAACAGATATATGTATCAAAATCTGAAACATAAACAATCATAGGTTGTCGACAATGCTCATACTCTATCATTCAGACTAGACTCAATCCTAGTTTAGGAATCCCGGTGTCCAAATGTGGTATTCCTATATCGAATTCCGTAATAGAAGGAACTCCATTCCTATTACTCGATATAACCAAATATGGTGTTCCTATATCGAATTCCATAATAGAAGAATTCCAATTCCTATTACTCGATATAACCAAACATCTGGTGTCCTGACCTATCCGTCATGGACTGTAGCTCTATCGCTAATATCATTATCTTGAGACATCGTGCAATGTTCCCGTGGCGATTCCACCACTATCAGGAACTTCTCTCACAAGATAACTCATCTGATACCTGCTATCTATAATTCCAGAGAACAAGTACATCAGTCAAATCAATGCAATAAAGTAAAGTATGTGATTTAGGGAAACTCAAGTCTAATCCGACTCAAGTCGATCTCCCAATACCACATTGACTTATACCTTTCTTTCGTTGGTTTCTGGCTCAGTCGAAGTCCTGAATTCACAGTCTGTCTGGCAATGACAATATCAATAATCTCATGTCAATATACCTTTCAAATCAATAACAATCTGATCAATCTTGATTTAATTCAAAATCACGGCATAACGGTATAAAATCAGTATCCCCGTCAATACCATATCACCAGATAACAGTTACAATCCATAACCCATATCCAATACAATCCGTAATCCAATCACAATTCAAATCTGTCTGGTATAAATCAATATACCTAAAAATTCATAGCACTTCCATAATCAGTCCGTTTCTCAATCTGACTTCGATTCTACGATGTCTAACATATCAAGAACATCATATATGAATCCTATTCAATTCTGACAATAGCATAATTTCAAAGCATGTCGAAACGTAGCAAAACTTACGTCAGTTGTAGCCTACGTCGATAGGATTACAATACTAAAGTCAGATTACAATTTGGACGGACGGATTTCTCCGAAAAGGCGTAAAGATTTTTATCTCTTTTCCAGAAACCCTTTTTCTCGATTTTTGCTCGTTCCTATGAGGAAATTCGAAGTTGCATGTATATATATATATATAAATATATACATCAAGTTGCTCGGATAAAGAAACGTGGCTTGTTTTCATGTATTTTGGTCGGCGCTCAGGCGGTAATAAACTACCGCTCGAGCGCAGGCATCCTCTTTCCAAATCCTTCCGGATTGCACATTGGCGCTCGGGCGGTCACAAACTACCGTCCGGGCGCCACTTCCTCTGCCCAACACATGAGCTTATTGAACATTGGCGCTCGGGCGGTCATTTTCTACCGCTCGGGCGCCAATATTTCTGTCCAAAGTTGCACCCTTCATATGTAATCTTATTTCGTGTCCCGATTAATCCTCTCATAATCATATCAAATTATAAATCAATAATTACAGATTACTAGGATTAAATTTCCGGGCATTACATAAAGCCTAGTTAGTAAATTAATTATAATTTATTAAGTATTAAGCTAAAACCTTACACTTCTCAAAAGAAAACTCACGCCTCTCACACTTTTTAAAGTTTAGAAAACTCTCCCTAAGACTCTTCAATCACACGGCACACACATTCAATAATTTCAATAGAATTTTCAAAGGTTCAAGGTAGAACAAGCCAAGGTTTCGCTCCGTTCTTTGTCGTCAACTGTTTTTCGTGCGTATAAAATGTAAAGGCACGCCATATATCTCATTTTATCGTCTATCACATCGTATTAACATTTTAAATTATGATTGTATGAAAACATGGTGCTCTTAGTGTTATTTTCGGATTTACACATGAGCATGTTATGAACTCTTGATTTTATGTCCAAATTCATGTCTTGTACGTATTTAGGGGCTGCCATGATACTAGGTTGTGACCAGGTAAGGTTTATACATGCGTTAGAGTCACACACACTCACCCTAAACACCACCAAGTCGAAGGAATAATTATCAGCGCGGAGTACGTGTTCTTTGGGTTGTCATGGCATGGGGCGATCGGTTTACTGGTAGCGAGGGTTTGGGGTGGGTTTGGTAGGACTCGAGTTTAGTAGGCTGGGAGTAGTCCTTGACAGCAAGGACTCCTACCCGCAAGTGTCTTCAACCCTACGCAGATATGCGCAGGCTTGCAGGGGTAGAAGGTCTCGGCCAAGGGGGCTTAGGCTGGGCTAGGGTGCATACTTAGGGTCCTAGGTGAGTGCACAATATGTTTGTTCATGGGATAGGTCGGTTGGCTAAGTCCTAGAGAAGCAAGGAAAGTCCTACACCAAGGTGGAGTTCTCGGCCATGCATAGGGTTAGGTCTAGGGCTTTGGTTTTTGAATTGGTGTGATTTATAAGTGATCTAAGGGTACAGTAGGGTACTCTAGGATGTTGGTCGAGTTTTGGATCAACATGGTATGGGGTGACTCGAGAAAATCGAATGATAGCTCGGGGTCGAAGTTTATGCGTCATAATAAGGTTTCTAAAATAAAATTAATTGAAAACGGCTCATGGGGATCGAGTCATGGTTCATAAGGGCTAAAATAATATAAAAAGACTAAATTTTGAATTTAGGAATTTTATATTAAAGTTTGAAATTTTTCGGGATTAAAACACCGTCAAAACAATTAATTAAAGATAAATAAAAAAGTCCAATATTTAAGCTAAATAACATTATGGGAAAATTAATTTAGGCTTAAATAATTATTTGAGACATGTTTGAGTCAATGAATTCCAGAAAAATTCAAAATCGAGGAATTTTACGCATAGGGGTAAAACGGTCTTTTTCCACCTAAAATTAGTAAAAGTCATGGAAGTGCTCTAAATGCTTTTTTTTTTCGGATATATGATTATTTTTAAATTTTTATGAAATGTTCATGATTTAATTATGATTTTTAAATATCTATGGGATTTTTATGATTTAAGGAAGACATTTAAAAAACATGTTGCATGCTTGGTTTCAAAAACAAAATTATATGTTATGCATGATTTTTATAAAGTAATGAGAATGTAAATATTGAAGGAAGAGAAGTAATTATGACTAATCCGATAATGTTGGAGATATCGTGAGGGTGACGGTCCCAGTGGGAGCCCGACGATCGTATTTCCATTATTTCGAATATGAGGTAACGGTATGAGGTAATGGTTTGAGGTAACGGTAAGAATGGGAATATCGTGAGGGAAAAAGGCCCCAAAGGGAGGCCATTTATGGGAAAAGGCCCCAGAGGAAACCCCGACGATCATATTTCTATTCGAAAGAGGATAGGCCAGGGCCCAATTGACTGGTGAGAGTGTTTGTGACACCCTAAAAACAAATGTGCATAAATGCATTTCTATTAGTATAAATTTTACTATTTTCACTTTTAAAGTTTTATCAAATTATTTTTCGGTACAAATTTTATTTGTCCAAAGTATCTAGAAATACATTAAAATACATCACAATACACTTAAAAATTCATCAAGCACTATGAGGTTCCCATTCCAAAATCAAATACCCGAAATATAATAAAATATTATAATTAAACTCAACATATATGTTAAATAATTAATTACAATAATTATTAAGTTCGATATAAGATAATTAGGTTCAATAATTAGATACACGAATATAATAATATTAAGTTTGGATAAACATAACATTTTTTTCATTTAATAAATAAATAAAATAATTAATAAAGATAAACATGACTTTCAGCTATATATATATACACAACTGGACACTTTCATTTTGTACGGAGAGAAAGATCAGCGAGAAGAAGAAAGAAAGGAAGAGGGAAGAAGGAAAGGAAAGAAAAAGAGAGGAAGAAAATAGAAGAAAAATCTATACCCTTTTCCGAAAAATTACGATAAATCACCAACTATTCACCTAATATCATAAAACAATATGGCACAGGAGGTGACGTAAGAGGATTGACTGAAAACAAGAAAAATCAAACAAAGATATTCCGACAAACGGCAACGGAATCTCGTTTCAAGCAAGGTAATCTACGCTCATTTTTCTTATAGCTACACACCAAACGAGAGGTTGACTTAAACATAAAGGTTGTACCTCTTGTTGTATAGATAAGGTACATACCGCCTGTCGTCCCAAAATATTGCCGGAACTAACGTTTTCGGAATGCCGGAGTACCTTAGTTAAATATACGACGATATTTAATACTGGTATTGATCGGGTAGGAATTTGAAAATACTTTCAACGTAAGAATTCAAGATCTTCAAAAGTTACATTTGCTGGAAAAAAAAACCGGCCACGCGTGGCCGCCGAAAGGCTACTCACGCACCGGCACCGTCGGTGCCTAAACTGTAAGTTATCAGGTGAGAAAATTACTATTCATTCTTCTATTAAAGCCTTTGGCATTTGGCCTGGAAATTTCAATAGCATTTATTTAATGTTTAAACATCATCCACAGTTCATTTCAATTACTGATATATTTCCTTACATATCTATGAATGGATTGATATGCCATTAATGAACGGAGTCATGGACAACGGATTTCGGTCCGGAAATTGAGTCCACTAGACAACGTGGCTTTGGTCCGGAAAATGAGTCCAATGAACAACGGGTTCAAAGTCCCGGGTATATTGTTCATCTGAACAACGTACACCGAATATTTTGGTCGGAGAATGGTTCACCCGGCTCGTAAAAAGTGCTCAATTAGAGCCACCAATGTTAATTTATGGAATTTTCATTTATCTATTATTTCATTGCATATCATTCATAATATCTAAATTGTTATGCCTATTATTTCATGCATAATTATGATGAAGTGTTATTTAAAGTCATATACTAATTTAATCTCACTAAGTCCTCAAAGACTTAACCCTCTGTTTCTTTTCGTCTATTGTAATTTCAGACACAGGAACCCCTGAATTGGAACTAGAGGAAAATAACTGAAGCTGAAATAAGAGCATTTGAAAGTTGGGATGATTTGTTTATAAATGAATATTAAACTTCCGCTGTAACATAATTGTACATATGAATGTTACACTTCCGCTGTAAAATAATTGTACATATTTGAATAAGAATGTAAATATTTGTAGATAATCTTTAAATTATAGTAGAAAATATTTAAATTTTTATCTACAATATATTTCTAATAATAATAACGGTAAAAATAAAAATAGAAGTTCAATAAAGAAAGATTGTAAAAAAATGTGGCACTTAGTAAGGGAATAAATTATGAATTCCAAAACCTAGGCGCCACAGAGGTGGTATCAGAGCATGGTTTCTTAGAGTCTAGAGACAGGAGCCTAAGGTTTATTATAATGTCATACGTTAATCTTTATGTTTTCCTCATTTTTTGAAATGTCTCTTTTCAGGATGACAGAGTCTAGTGGGACATCAAAGAAAAAACAAACAATAATCATCAAACAAATGAAGGAAGAAATAGCAAAATTAAGCAAAGAAAACTCAGATTTGAAATGTCTAGTGAATATGTATCGGGAGCATTTTGAAACCTTTGGAACAACTGAAACTTTTCATGGATTTATTGAAGAATGGATGAAGGCTGATAATCTAGCATATCAGGGAGAATTAGGTCATGTATTGTATGAAAGAGACCGCACTCTTATATACTTACTAGACATGTATGAATTCTATGACCGAGGTTTGATTAGTTTCTTAAAAGGAGTATCACACCCTTCGATCCATATTGAACACTTAATCATGCATGGGAGTGAACTGGTTTATCAATCTATCCACATAATGGAACCTGGTGTTATCTGTCCACCTTACACAAATCAGACCAAAGCTCCTCCCATCACTAGCACATTTGAAATCGGAGGTAGTAGTGTTCCAGAGTATGTACCAGCCCCTTTTGCAGAATATTCTGGAATCATGAACACAACAATATATCAAGACCCCTTTATGATAAAAGATTATCTGTTGCAGTCACCGGAAGTTGAATTTCTTCTTGAACCCATGTGGGAAAACTTTGTATTTGGAGTAGATTAACTTATTCCAATGACTCTCCTACCTGAAAGTGAAAATGAAAATGAGCTTAGTTATTAACCGGACCCAATTGAACCACATCCATCACGGCCAAATACAGATCAAAATGTTACCATGGGAACCACAGGCACAAATGAAGGCTCGGGCCACACAACTTTTATAGATCTCTCCGACGACGAATGAAGACAATGACTATTTGGCACTAGTATATAACTAGTATTAATTATCATCATCTTTTGTAGGCATGATTATTATCATGGTCATCATTTTTTGTAGGCATGATGAATCAGTTTGCTTGTTCTGTTTGTATTTTGCTTGGGTATTGTAAATATATGAAACATGTCTTGTTTATAAATAAAACTGATTGTTTACCCTCTGACATAACTATGTACATTCATTGCAAGATATGTTCATATTTTATATTTATGTATTTAGAATGACGTCTTCACAAAATAGTACTCAAGCCAGAATCGGACAAGACATCCCCCCTCAAGGTGACCACAACTCGGCAACTGGTGGAAATTCCAGAAACGCTCAACACAACCCCCCCAAGAACAAAACATACAAAATATGTTTGTAATAATGCATCAATTTGTGCAGTTTTGTCAGCAAAATCAACCACGACCTCATGATCAAGCTCAAGAACATCACATTGAGGCAAATGATCGAGCTCTTGAGAGATTTTTGAGATTCAAGCCGCCAAAGTTTGAAGGAAAACCAGATGCGTTTCAAGCAGAATCCTTGCTTAGCAAAATCAACAAAATATTCTCTATTCTTAATTATTCTGAAGAACAAAAGGTAAATTTTTCCACTTACTTATTTGAAGAAGCAGCTCATAACTGGTGGCGTACGGTGGAACATAAATGGACAAAGAACCACACCCCAAAAACGTGGGACAATTTTCTGCAAGAATTCGAAGGTAAGTATATAACTCAAGTTATATTAAATACCCGAGAACGTGAATTTTTATGGATTTAGTCCAAGGTAACATGACTGTAGCTCAATATGAGGCAGAATTCCACCGTCTTATACATTATGCACCACATTACATGGAAGATGAGGTAAGAAAAAGAAAAAAAATTGTTCAAGGATTAAAGCTCGATATTCGTTTGTCAACACTGTCCACAGAAGTTACCAGTTATGTTCTGCTGTTAATCAAGCCGTACGAGTGGAAGAAGATATCAAGGCACTTCTTAAAAAAGAGTAAGAAGAAAAGAAAATTTGAAAAGAGAACACAACCAGTATGGCAAGGAGAAGCTGTCAAAGTAAAAGTTCCAAGAAACAACAATAAAAAGTGTGGATATTGTGGATTACCAAATCATGAAGAAGAAAAGTGCTGGAGAAAAGGTGGGAAATGTCTTATTTGCGGAAGTGAGCAACACCGTATTCAAGATTGTCCAAAAAGAACGAAAAAGACTCAACCCACAACAAAGCCAAAGATACCTGCTCGAGCATATGCCCTCTTAGGAAAACAAGAGGAGGAAGTTGACCCCACTGCAGTTGTAGAAGGTACTGTTACAATATTATCCAGTTCTGCAAAAACTTTATTTGATCCAGGAGCTACTCATTCTTTTATCTCAAAAGTTTTTGTACTTAAATTACCACTGTTATTTGAGCAGCTACCATATAGCTTCGAAATTTGCTCACCTTTAGGGACAACGATGATTAATGACATCATTTACAGAAACTGTCCCTTAAACTTCCAAGAAAAAGAATATCTAGCAGATTTGATTGAATTATCTATCAAGAACTATGATATTATTCTTGGAATGGACTGGTTATATAGACACCAAGCCCAACTCAATTGCTACACAAAAGAAGTTTATCTTCAAACTTCTCATCCAATCATTTCCAAAGCTAACCATACCATGATAATAGTATCAACCGCAGAAGCTAGGGCTATACTAAAAGACAACGGAAAGGATTTATAGCTTATTTGATAAATAAGCCAAAAGATCAAATCAAGATCTCAGAAATCTCAGTTGTACAAGAATTTCCAGAGCTTTATCCTGAAGAGATCAATAATTTACCTCCTCAGAGAGACGTAGAATTTTCCATTGATCTAATACCTGGAGCACAACCCAAATCTAAAACTCCATACCGAATGGCACCTTCAGAGTTAAAGGAATTAAAACTTCAATTACAACAGCTCATGGACAAGAAATACGTCCGGCCTAGTACATCTCCATGGGGTGCTCCTTTATTATTTTTCAAAAAATTAAGATGGAACTCTAAGGATGTGCATTGATTATCGAGAACTTAACAATGTCACCATCAAAATAAATATCCTCGACCGCATATTGAAGAATTGTTTGATGTTTTGCAAGGGTCTCAAGTATATTCAAAACTTGATTTGTGACAAGGATATTACCAATTGATAATTAAGGAGGTTGACATCTCCAAAACGGCTTAAAATACCCGTTATGGACACTATGAGTTTGTGGTAATGCCATTCGGATTAACCGACGCTCCTGCAGCTTTCATGGATATGATGCATCGAATATTCCAACCATTCTTGGATAAATTCGTTGTCATATTCATAGATGACATTTTGATATTTTCAAGAAATCACGAGGAACATGCTCAACATTTACGATTGATTCTCAAAACTTTGAAAGAGCGTCAATTATATGCCAAATTTAGTAAGTGTGAATTTTGGCTAGAAAAAGTGTCATTTCTTGGCCACTTTATCTCTAAAAAAGTACTGGAAGTAGATCCTGCAAAAATAGAAGCCATATCTCGTTGGAAACAACCAATCAACATCACGGAAATTAAAAGTTTTCTTGGCTTAGCAGGATACTACCGAAGATTCATTAAAGATTTTGCGAAAATTGTTGTTCCCCTGACTCAGCTAACTCGCAAAGACAACCCTTTCTTATGGAATGATGAGTGTGAGAAATTTTTTAGCAAATTAAAAGAAATTCTTACCAGTGCACCTGTATTAGCTTTACCAAAAGGGACAGAAGGATTTGTGGTTTACACAGATGCCTCAAAAGAAGGCTTTGGATGTGTATTAATGCAAAACGATAAAGTTATTGCATATGCATCTAGGAAATTAAAGAATCACGAGTTAAATTATCCCACTCATGATCTGGAATTAGGAGCAATAATGTTTGCATTAGCAAAATAGGAGACACTACTTGTACGGTTCCACTTTTGATATTTATACAGACCACAAAAGCTTGAAGTATTTATTTACTCAAAAAGAGCTGAACATGAGGCAAAGAAGATGGATTGAATTTTTGGAAGATTACGATTGTTCCATTCTCTATCAATCTGGTAAAGCTAATGTAGTGGCTAATGCTTTAAGTAGAAAGATTAGCATGGCTTGTTTGGAAATGAAAGAAGAAAGATAATGGGTACACATCCATTCTCGTAAGCACTTGGCCGGATTGAGAATTGAACCTGAATTTCATACTGGAATTAAGCAAAATAAAGAATTGGACCAAGAAGTTTCAAACTCCATACTGATACCAATTTCGTCACCCATTCACAAGGAATACTATGCTATCATGACCGTATTTGTGTGCCTAGCAAAATGAAAAAGGAAATAATGGAAAAATCACATCATTCTCGGATCAGGATTCATCCAGGAGGATCTAAGATGTACCAAGAGATTAAAAAACACTTCTGGTGGAAAGAATGAAACGAGATATTGCAGGTTTAATTTCACAATGCCTATCTTGCCAAATTATAAAGTCTAAACATCAAAGACCAGCAGGTCTTTTGCAACCACTTCCTATACCAGAATGGAAATGGGATCAAATAACTATGGACTTTGTGACCGGATTACCCCAGCTCCCAGGAGGTTTTAATAGCATATGGGTAATCGTTGATCGCTTGACCAAGTCAGCACATTTCATACCCATAAGTCACAAATATAGGGTGGAAAAACTGGCTGAACTCTATCAGAACGAAATTATATGGTTACATGGTATCCCCACTACCATAGTATCTTATAGAGATCAGAAGTTTACGTCAAGATTATGGAAAAACTTCAGGAATGCCTTGGTACCAAATTAAATTTTAGCACAGCAGCACATCCGCAAACCGATGGTCAGTCTGAACGAACCATTCAATTATTGGAAGACATGCTTCGCGCATGTGTGCTGGATTTTGGGGCAAACTGGGTAAAACATTTGCCTCTAGTTGAATTTTCATATAACAATAGTTATCAATCCTCAATAAAAATTGCGCCATATGAAGCATTATATGGAAGAAAATGTGGCTCTCCTCTTAACTGGGATATGGATGAATGGAGAGGCACCAAAAACGGACATGAGCGAGCAATCAGGCCTGACATTATACAGGAAGCTATCGACAAAATACAACATATCAGGCAACGAATACAAACAGCTCAAAGTTGACAGAAGAGTTATGCAGATAAGAGGCGGAAAGATTTGAAATTTGAAGTTGGAAATTACGTATTACTAAAAGTATCACCAAGAAAAGGAATCAATCGTACTGGAAAGAAGGGAAAGTTGCATCCTCGATTTGTTGGACCTTTTGAAGTAATAGAACGAATAGGCACTGTGGCTTATCGTCTATCTCTACCTGAAAATATATCTGGTATACATAACGTATTCCACGTATCACAATTAAGGAAATGCAAATTAGACTCAGCCCAATTAGTTGACCACCAACAGATAGATCTGGAAGAAAATCTAACATATGAAGAACAACCTGTGAAGATTTTGGACCAAAGAATAAAGTAACTTCGTGGTCGACCAATTCAGTTGATAAAAGTCTTATGGAAAAACCACAACATTGAAGAAGCAACGTGGGAAACAGAGAAAGATATGAGATGTCAATATCCTCATTTATTCCAATAACCCATAAATCTGGGGACCAGATTTTTAAAAAGGAGGGGATATTGTGACACCCTAAAACAAAGGTGCATAAATACATTTATATTAGTATAAATTTTACTATTTTCACTTTTAAAATTTTATCACATTATTTTTCGGTACAAATTTTATTTGTCCAAAGTATCTAAAAATACATTAAAATACATCACAATACACTTAAAATTAATCAAGCACTATGAGGTTCCCATTCAAAAATCAAATACCCAAAATATAATAAAATTTTATAATTAAACTCAACATATATGTTAAGTAATTAATTACAATATTTATTAAGTTCAATATAAGATAATTAGGATCAATAATTAGATACACGAATATAATAATATTAAGTTTGGATAAACATAACATTTTTTTTCATTTAATAAATAAATAAATAAATAAAATAATTAGTAAAGATAAACATGAATTCCGGCTATATATATATACAACTGGACACTTTCATTTACTACAAAGAGAAAGATCAGCCGAGAAGAAGAAAGAAAGGAAGAAGGAAGAAGGAAAGAAAATAAAACGAGAGGAAGAAAATAGAAGAAAAATCTATACCCTTTTCCGAAAAATTCCGATAAATTACCAACTATTCATCTCATATCATAAAACAATATAGCGCTGGAGATGACGTAAGAGGATCGACCGAAAACAAGAAAAATCAAACATAGATATTCCGAGAAACGGCAACGAAATCCCGTTTCAAGCAAGGTAATCTACGCTCATTTTTCTTATAGCTACATACCAAAAGAGAGGTTGACTTAAACATAAAAGTTGTACCTCTTGTTTTATAGATAAGGTACATACCGCCCGTCGTCCCAAAATTGCCGGAACTAACATTTTCGGAATGCCGGTGTACCTTAGTTAACCATACGACAATATTTAATACTAGTATTGATCGGGTAGGAATTTTAAAATACTTTCAATGTAAGAATTCAAGATCTTCAAAAGTTACATATGCTGGAAAAAAACCAGCCACGCGTGGCTGCCGGAAGGCTACTCACGCGCTGGCACCAATACACGAGCCGCCGGATCGGCGTTTCTCCGGCAGCCAAACATTCCTGGTGATATTTCCGAATTTTTGTCCAACTTTCGTAATGTTTGGAGATATATTATAATTAATATGAATTTTGCAAACTTAAGTAAAATCAACCAGGTTAAATTTTGAACAAAAAATAATTTGGAAATGATCAGCTAGTTACTTAAAAACTCTAACATATAAAAATCATTCATAATATATTTTTAGGACTTGCTCCAGCAACTCGAATTATTAATCAAGCAAAAACTATAAGTTATCAGGTGAGGAAATTACTATTCATTCTTCTATTAAAGCCTTTGGCATTTGGCCTGAAAATTTCAAAAGCATTTATTTAATGTTTAAATATCACCCACAGTTCATTTCAATTACTGATATATTTTCTTACATATATATGAATGGATTGATATACCATTAATGAATGGAGTTATGGACAACGGATTTCGGTCCGGAAATTGAGTCCACTGGACAACGTGGCTTCGGCCCGGAAAATGAGTCCAATGAACAACGGGTCAAAATTCCCGGGTATATGGTTTATCTGAACAATGCACACCGAATATTTCGGTCTGTAGAATGGTTCACCCGGCTCGTAAAAAGTGCTCAATTAGAGCCACCAATGTTAATTTATGGAATTTTTATTTATATATTATTTCATTGCATATCATTCATAATATCTAAATTGTTATGCCTATTATTTCATGCATAATTATGATGAAGTGTTATTTAAAAGCCATATAGTAATTTAAACTCAGTAAGTCCTCAAAGACTTAAACCTCTGTTTCTTTTCGTCTATTGTAATTTCCAGACACAGGAACCCCCGAATTGGAACAAGAGAAAAATAACTGAAGTTGAAATAAGAACATTTGAAATTTGGGATGATCTGTTTATAAATGAATGTTAAACTTCCACTGTAACATAATTGTACATATGAATGTTACACTTCCGCTGTAAAATAATTGTACATATTTGAAATAAGAATGTTAATATTTGTAGATAATCTTTAAATTATAGTAGAAAATATTTAAATTTTTATCTACAATATATTTCTAATAATAATAATGGTAAAAATAAAAATAGAAGTTCAATAAAAAAAGATTGTAAAAAAAAATGTGGCACTTAGTAAGGAAATAAATTATGAATTCCTAAACCGGGCGCCACAGTGTTGCTGGTGTCCCCCGCCGCCCAGTAATGCGGTTTTGTCAAGATGGATCCATCGACTTTTGAGGTTCGAGGAAAGTCACAACTAACGATCTGAATTCAACAAAGGAAAAGGAAAAGGAAAAGGAAAATATTTATGATTATGTTAAAGTTTTTATGTTATGTCATGTTGAGGAAAAATGATAAAATTAAGGTTTATGTTGCATGTCATGAAATTTATTTTACGTAAAAGTATTTTCACTGTTACATGTGGTTTTATACGTATTATTTGTTATAAATATTATGGTGTGTCGCGTCTTTCGACTCACTAGGTGTGATGGATGCAGGTGAGTTTGAGAGAGGACTTGAGGGTGATTTCGCTGGAGAGTCAGTGCACACAACCCGAGAACGGCGTTTCTACTTTTTCCGCATTTACGATTTATGATTCATGATTTACATTGAAGATTTTATGTAAGGCCCGAGAATTGAGTTTGATACTTTGTATTGATATATATAAAGTATGAATAAGGAAGGCAAAACAGAAGGGGAGAAACGATGTTGCAAAACTATAATATTTTGAGAAAACAGCACCGCACCCGCGGTGCCAGACATCACCGCACCCGCGGTGCATGGATAGAAAGTTGGACATTTTTACAAAAGCCACACCGCACCCGCGGTAAGAACAAGACCGCACCCGCGGTGGTGTTACCGCACCCGCGGTCTGAGATACACCGCACCCGCGGTCGTGTATTTTAGAAAATGATAAGCATGCCGAAGCATGAGCGCACCCGCGGTGCATGACACGACCGCACCCGCGGTCATGCGTGTTGCATGGAAAATGATGCCACGTTTCAGAATGTGCATGCAGTATATATACAGATGAATGGCACGTAATTCATCAGAAAAATGGAGAAAGGGGCGAAAACTTTGAAAGAAAATCCTTACGCCTTTTAAACTTGCGATTGTGGAAGATCCGTCCATCAGAATTCAAATCCGACTTCAGTTATGAGTTCCTCGTGACACGAGCTACATAAGGACTTAAGTTTTGTTACGTTTTGAGATGTTTTGAAAATATGATGTTGCTAGAATTGCATGTGATTCAGATATGGCGTTTCTACTACCGTAGACATTGTAGAATTGAAGTCAGATTAAAGAACAGACTGTTTATGTAATTGTTATGCTTTTTGAAAGATACTGACTGAGATTCTATATCAGAATTATGTTAGTAGTCAGATTATGAATTGTATTGACACAGATTATGGGTTCTAGAATTATATTTGTGATGTTCAGATTGACGGGGTTATTCAGATTGTAATGCTATGCCGTCGAAAATCAGTTGATTTAGATTGATCAGATTCAGTATTGATTTAGATTGATCAGATATGATATTGATTGAGATTCATGGTTATACTGTTGATTTTTATCAGATTGTATATCCTGAGTTGAGTATTGATCAGAACAGATTGTGAATTGAGTTACACATTGATACAGTGTATTTGATATTGTCATTTCAGACTTGATATGGACAGATTGGACTTCGAGACTTCGTCTTCGTCAGACCAGGACGACAAAGGTATAATTCATGTGATATCTGGGAAGATATAACTCAAATCAGATCTCATTTGAGTTTCCCAATAAAATCACATACTTGATTAGTGTTTATCTTATGATATGATTATGATTTGTTTATAGACTTTATATTCAAATCTTATGAAATGATCATGCTTTGTTTACAGATTGTTATACATTGCATTTGAGATAGGAAAGTTTGACAGATAGTCAGACTTCTAGACGTTCGGTGTATCTCAGCTTAGGAGCAGCTCTGACTCATATTGCAGCCGTCGATACAGCTCAGACCGAAGTCTAGGAATAAGACGTACAGTCACCCCGAGTGGGAGGGTAGGTGACAGCCATTGACGTCTTATTCACACCGGTTCCCTAGAATTATAGTTGAGTCGAGTCTAGACATGATTTGACTAGAACTGCATGTGTTTATGGATATGGTTTCATAGACTATAAAACCCATGTGTATTGCTTTCAGTTATGACAGCATGTTTATGTGATTTGATTTAAATTGCATGTTTATCTGAATGGAGTTGCATGCTTATTTTGATTTGATTTCATAGATTATGAAATCTATTACTTTTGAATATGATCATGATAGCATGTTTTAAGATTTAGATTGTTTCTATACATGCTTACCATGTTTTATACTGGGATTTATTCTCACCGGAGTTATCTGGTTGTTGTCTTGTTTTGTATGTGTGCATGACAACAGGTGGGGCTGGATCGGGGTCAAGAAGATGATGAGACAAGACGAGTTAGCGTGGTGATTCCGGACTTATTGTAGACTTGGTTTTATTACTTGAATTTAGTAACTAAACCTTAGACCTAGTTTGTACAGTATTGTACTTTTATACTGAAATGTAGTTTTTATACAGAGATGTATATTATTTAGATTCCATTACCTTCCGCACTTGACATTTTAAAAAGAAAAATTTTAGACCCTGTTTATCAGAACTGATAATTAAATCCCAAAGAAGATTAAGAAAAAGATCAGCGTCCGGGTCCCCACAACAGGTGGTATCAGAGCTATATATCATTTAGATTGAGATAGTCAAAACTGATAGATCTTTTAGACTGAGATAGTAGAGAATGAGCGGGGTAGATTGAACTTTCTTCCTTGCATGTGATTGCTAGCATGAGATTTATTATAATGTTGAATTACATTATGGGTGCTAGCATGATTTACTGTTTTCCCTATTACATTTTGTTTGTATCTGAGCTGATTGCAGCATGTAATTGTTAAGCCTGAATCAGAACCGAGTCTGGATCAAAGGTATATGATCAGAGGAGGGCTGAGACAGATTGTATAGATTATGTACTAATCTGTTTGATTATTAGATATACCGTCTCGAAGAATTTCAGAAAAGGGCAGTACTTCGTCTACACAGATAGATGCATCAGAAACTCAGCTAGAAGAAAAGATGAAAGAATTTCAGTTATTACAACCGCCGATTCTGAGTGGTTTCGAGACATCCGAAGATTGTCAGAACTGGTTTGATGATATAGAAATACTGTTCGATTTACTTGATTGTACAGATGAACAGAGAGTTAAAATGGTACCTTATCAGTTACGAGAAGCCGCCAGGAATTGGTGGATTACCAATCGAAGAATGTGGGAACAGAGAGGTACAGTGATTTCGTGGGAAATATTCAGAACTGAATTTTATCGACGATTTTTCTCAGTCTCGTACCGAGAGGACAAGAAAGCAGAGTTTGAGAATTTGAGCCAAGGTCAGTTGAATATTGATGAATATACAGCCAAATTCTCTACTCTACTGCATTTTGCTCCTCAGATAGCTGGAAATGATGAAGCTATAGTGAATCAATTCATCAGAGGGTTGAATTCAGAGGTAGTTGCATTTATGAATCTGCAGCGACCTTACCATTTTGCTGACATCCTGAGTAGAGCGAAGATAGCTGAGGCGAGCCTGATTAGTCAGCTAGGGAGGTTGTGTGCGAAGCAACCCCAGACACATCAATCCCCTCTTCGATTTGATATAGGCAGTACGAGTGAAAAGCAAGATTTGCTGAAAGCTCGGAAAAAGCCATTCAAGAAGATGGGAAGTGGTTCATCTAGCTCTAGCGTTTCTGGTCCAAGCCATACTGAAGTGTATTGCAGGAGTTGCAGAGGGAGACATCCCACCGAGCAATGCCAGGGAGTGACTGGTAGATGCAATATTTGTGGACAGCCGGGACACTTTGCTAAAGTCTGTCCCCAGAAGCGTTCCAGAATATTGTAGGGAACAGAGTTCAATTGAAAACACAGATCCAGAATTCACAACAGGTACTATTCTTTATGATTCCATTGCATATGTATTGATATATACTAATGCATTTGTTAAGAATATCTTTGACTGAGTTGCATGGAGATATGCTATATCTGTTGGGTTGGTTGTACTGTAGTATTGATGTCCTTGCTTGTTGAGGAAATGTTGATATCAGAGATTTCTGTACATATTATATACTACAGTAAGATGAGAATGAAATAGAGATAGATTATGATGTACTTGTGTTTTCTGATTTGAACGCATTATTGATATGTATATGCTGAACAAGTACATATATATTGTAGAATTTTTCCAGAAATGGTAAGAGTCAGACCAGAGATGGCTGATAGGCGGAGATACCATGATAAGGATTCTAGATTTAGAATTCCTTTGATATCTATATTGTATATGACTCGATTAGTACAGAAAGGAGCAGATTGCATCCTTATGTATTCAGTAGATCCACTGAAATCGAGCCTAGCATTGGCAGATTTGCCAATGAGGTGTGAAGTGGCTAATGTTGCCAGATAAGATTTTAGAATTGCTTTATATCAGAAAGATAGATTTCAGAATTGAATTCAGATCAGATACTGATTGTTGTTTTAGAATTCAGTACAGAATGATATTGAGTGTACAGAATGATACAGAATGAATTGAAAGATTAGTAGAAGAATATCGACTAGGAGTTACATCTGATTTAGTGTTTCTCTTTGGCATGTGTCAGTATCTTCAGAAATGTTCTGATGATTTTACGCTTATTGTATCTATGAGATTTTGATAAAATTGCAGCATCTGATTCATTTAATCGAATATCTGAAGATTATATTGAATATTTTAAGAACTGTGATGATTGTATACAGAAATTATTCAGATAAGAATTCCGCTTGAAACAGATTGTATTCAGAATAAGTGATATCTGAAATTAGTATACAGATTGACCTTGACACAGATGAAATTGGGATCAGTGATTGAGAATGATACCGATGTCAGAAGATCAAAGATTTCAGAAATATCAGAAATGTCAGAAATTATTGTGTCTGATTTGGCAGATTATTTTATTTGATTATTGCTTTATATCTGCTGAGTATTGTTATTGTTCTAAATTAGTATTCGTGATATCTTATATTGTGTGGGAGCACATTTTATTTGTAGATGAGATATAACAGTTGATCAGGATGACATGAAGAGATTTATCAGAAATCCTTATTTTATGAGTTCAATGAACTCACTAGATCTGTATAGATTACTGATATTTTGTACCTAATTTGATATTATTGTTGTTTTGAATTCGTATATGATACAGATTGTTGTGAACCGTTGAGAATATATACAGTTCAATTGTATCAGAGTTGTTCTCGAGAGGTACAGCTATTCAGAAATGCGATCAGAATGTTCAGAGCTTGATTGATAATCAGAATGGAGCATCGATCAGAATAACAGATATATGATTTTGTGTTTTTTATGAATTGACTAGCTTGTGATATCAGAATGTTTCAGTATTGTATAACAGAATTGATATTGATAGTCAGAGCCGAATACCAGGTAGACATTTCTTCTTTAATTTTTATTATTAACTGATTGTTATGCCGAAGAGTACGAAGTTGAAATCACAGATAGTGTCAGAAAGGCGTTTTAGTGACTTCAGTTGTCATGTTTGTGACTGAGAATTTATGATATTCGAACAGACAGTTTTGATATAGACAGATTAAGTCAGTTGTGACAGATTTGTACTGAAATTTTGGCAGAAATTGTACTGAATTGTACGAACTGTCAACAAATGAAGACAGAAATCAGAAAATTATTACAGATATGCATGTTTCTGAATAGAAATGAGAGTGCATTTCTATGGCTTTCGTAATGAAATTACCGCCATTTTCTCCAGATCGAAATATGATATGATTGTGATTGACAGATTGTTCAATCTATATCTATCATCTTGTACAAGATAATGTACAAACATGACCAAATGACACAGATCGGTGTCAGAGAAGTGGTCAGAAAGATCAGAATGCCATAGTAGATTATATCAGATTTTGACTTTTGATTGATTTGGTACTTGTAATAGAGTATATCATGAGCTTTCTCTTAGATTGTTTTACAGATTGACAGACAGTCAGAATGTACTAGCCAGATATTGGAAGATTTTGGTACAGCTTTGTGCTGGATATTAGCACTATACAGCTTTAGTGCTGGATGTTAGCACTAGTTGTTATGAATTATTGTCACTGTATGAATTAATTTATGACAATAGCTATTAAGACAATTTAGAATAGACAGACTTAAGAAACCAACGTCGGATGATGACGATTGGTATTTGAAGCTGAAGATGGTATATGTCCTTGATTGAGATAAACAGATTTGATAACAGCAGATTGTACTGATATGTGATGAGCTATAGATTGGTTTATACGGATGTTGTATAACCAACATGGCAAGATTGATTCTGCCAAAAGAATTTGGAGAAGTATTATGATGTTATACTTAGTGAATTCTTATTCCAGATTGGAATCAGAGATTTGAGTTTTGATTTAAACTTTACGATACATTCCTTCTAGTATATCTGAACCGATTACTTAGGAGTTCGGGGACGAACTCAGATCTAAAAGGGGGAGAAATGTAAGGCCCGAGAATTGAGTTTGATACATTGTATTGATATATATAAAGTATGAATAAGGAAGGCAAAAACAGAAGGGGAGAAACGATGTTGCAAAACTATAATATTTTGAGAAAACAGCACCGCACCCGCGGTGCCAGACATCACCGCACCCGCGGTGCATGGACAGAAAGTTGGACATTTTTACAGAAGCCACACCGCACCCGCGGTAAGAACAAGACCGCACCCACGGTAGTGTTACCGCACCCGCGGTCGTGTATTTTAGAAAATGATAAGCATGCCGAAGCATGAGAGCACCCGCGGTGCATGACACGACCGCACCGGCGGTCATGCGTGTTGCATGGAAAATGATGCCACGTTTCAGAATGTGCATGCAATATATATACAAATGAATGGCACGTAATTCATCAGAAAAATGGAGAAAGGGGCGAAAACTTTGAAAGAAAATCCTTACGCCTTTTAAACTTGCGATTGTGGAAGATCCGTCCATCAGAATTCAAATCCGACTTCAGTTCTGAGTTCCTCGTGACACGAGCTACATAAGACGTAAGTTTTGTTACGTTTTGAGATGTTTTGAAAATATGATGTTGCTAGAATTGCATGTGATTCAGATATGGAGTTTCTACTACCGTACACATTGTAGAATTGAAGTCAGATTAAAGAACAGACTGTTTATGTAATTGTTATGCTTTTTGAAAGATACTGACTGAGATTCTTTATCAGAATTATGTTAGTATTCAGATTATGAATTGTATTGACACAGATTATGTGTTCTAGAATTATATTTGTGATGTTCAAATTAACGGAGTTATTCAGATTGTATTGCTATGCCGTCGAAAATCAGTTGATTTAGATTGATCAGATTCAGTATTGATTTAGGATCAGATATGATATTGATTTAGATTCATGGTTATACTGTAGATTTTTATCAGATTGTATATCCTGAGTTGAGTATTGATCAGAACAGATTGTGAATTGAGTTACACATTGATACATTGTATTTGATATTGTCATTTCAGACTTGATATGGACAGATTGAACTTCGAGACTTCGTCTTCGTCAGACCAAGACGACAAAGGTATAATTCATGTGATATCTGGGAAGATATAACTCAAATCAGATCTCATTTGAGTTTCCCAATAAAATCACATACTTGATTAGTGTTTATCTTATGATATGATTATGATTTGTTTATAGACTTTGTATTCAAATCTTATGAAATGAGCATGCTTTGTTTACAGATTGTTATACATTGCATTTGAGATAGGAAAGTTTGACAGATAGTCAGACTTCTAGACGTTCGGTGTATCTCAGCTTAGGAGCAGCTCTGACTCCTATTGCAGCCGTCGATACAGCTCAGATCGAAGTCTAGGAATAAGACGTACAGTCACCCCGAGTGGGAGGGTAGGTGACAGCCATTGACGTCTTATTCACACCGGGATCCCTAGAGTTATAGTTGAGTCGAGTCTAGACATGATTTGACTAGAACTGCATGTGTTTATGGATGTGGTTTCATAGACTATGAAACCCATGTGTATTGCTTTCAGTTATGACAGCATGTTTATATGATTTGATTTAAACTGCATGTTTATCTGAATGGAGTTGCATGCTTATTTTGATTTGATTTCAAAGATTATGAAATCTATTACTTTTGAATATGATCATGATAGCATGTTTTAAGATTTAGATTGTTTCTATACATGCTTACCATGTTTTATACTGGGATTTATTCTCACCGGAGTTATCCGGCTGTTGTCTTGTTTTGTATGTGTGCATAACAACAGGTGGGGCTGGATCGGGGTCAAGAAGATGATGAGAGAAGACGAGTTAGCGTGGTGATTCCGGACTTATTGTAGACTTGGTTTTTATTACTTGAATTTAGTAACTAAACCTTAGACCTAGTTTGTACAGTATTGTACTTTTATACTGAAATGTAGTTTTTATATAGAGATGTATATTATTTAGATTCCATTACCTTCCGCACTTGACATTTTAAAAAGAAAAATTTTTAGACCCTGTTTATCAGAACTGATAATTAAATCCCAAAGAAGATTAAGAAAAAGATCAGCGTCCGGGTCCCCACATTTTAAGACTATTTATTTATGCTTTTGAGAGATTTTGAGAGTGTTAGTATGGGTTATACTTTTCAAATTTAGTGTTTTTTAAGTTTGGTAAAATATGCGATGATTTCATTTTTATGACTATTTCACTTGATTTTTGAAATGCTAGTTGGTTGATTATTTATTTTAAGGGGTAAAATATTTTATAAAAAAATTTCATTAGGTAAATGTACAGGGCCGAAAATTGAGTGTTCAAAAAAAAAATATATTTCTAGTACTTTTAAAGCAATAAAAAGGGCATACGTTTCAGTTGGTATCAGAGCAAAGGTCCTGTGAAGGGTTGTGCCAACATCAGCGCCGGAAAGATCAGGCGTCAAGCGTCAAGTTGTAAGTTTTACATGCTTTATGTGAATTATTATGATGTTACCCGCATGACGATATGAATATTATGTTTACGTTACATGTTTACTAGCTTTTTGAGTACTTGTGCTTTGCATGCTTAATTTGCCAAATGAGTTAGGATATGTCACATGATTAGAGAACTTAGATTTAAATGCATGTTGGTTACATTAGAATTTGGAAAACGTTCAGATAAAATGCCTCCTAGACGTGCCCCCGTTAATGGAAACCAAGCCGAAAACAGTGTGTACAATCAAGGAAATACACCACCACCACCACCAGGGGATACTGCTACTCGTGCATTAGAGGGGATGGATCGTTTCTTCAAGTAGCAGTTACAACAGCAGCAGCAGTTCCAGCAAATGCAACAGCAGCCGTTACAGCAGCCACCTAGGCCACAACACGACATAAATGAACAGTTCCGGAGACTAGGGCGAAAGAACTTTCTGGCACCACCAATCCCTTTGCTGCTGAGAGTTGGATCCATTAACTTGAGTTACACTTTCTTTATCTTGATATGGGGGATGCGGATCGAGTGATGTGTACTACTTATCTATTCAGGGATGACGCTTCTTTATGGTGGGAGGGAGCCGAGCACAATGTTAATCTTGCCACTATCACTTGGGCTCGTTTCAAGGAAATATTCTATGAAAATATAGCAGCGGAAGAAAATAAAGTTTGCCGAAAATAACAATTTAAAAATATTCAACAGCTGATAAAATGTCTGAGCATAAAAAGTGGCAAGTGCTGAAACTGAGGTCCTCGGGTGCCACTACTGCTGACCCAAGCTGGCTCACTGGTCCCCGCCCTCGGCCCTGGCCTCATCAGTACCTACAACAATCAAGTCTAGTGAGCCTAAAGACTCAGCATGCATATATCGTAGGTAACGAGTAAAATATAATTTGCATGGATAAAATATCTTGTCATGAGGCATACTGAAAATAACTTGTACTGAGCAATTATAATACGTGCATAACTGAACTGAAATCATAGTAAAAATGTTTGCTCCTTGGAGCCCTGTACTGAAATAACTAGTAAAAATTTTCTGTTGAGATTATGGTCTACGCCTGTGGCCCCTGCACTGAACTGAACTGATCGGTAACTGGCTACCGGGGAGTATAAAACTGAACTGAGCTGGCCGGTCACTGGCGATCGGGTGGTACCAAACTGAACTGATCGGTCACTGGCGACCGAGTATAATAGTGCTCCCATAACAGTGAATTGACCACAAGCAATATCGCATAAATCTCACAAATAAGCATTTTCTAATTTCATACACGTAATATAATTAAATGGCATAATGAAAAATCCTGTAATTTTAACAACTGGATTGGATCGCTCCCAGGCTCGCTGCAACCTAAATATGTCATGAAAAATATGCAATAGCTTAGACTTGGCCAACTATGCGCTTTAATTTCAAAAATGCGTCTATGACGCCTAATGACTTCGTATTTAATCATGACTCTGAACCAACCTGAACCAACACTGAACCGACGTATAGTCATGATTAAAATAAGCTTAAAATACTGAAGTAATGCTTCTAAAATGATGAGTGTCGAAATCTAAGTGAAATGGAGGCCAAAACATGAAACGCTCTTTCGAGAGTCAATTTGGCACATCGCACCGTAAATTCTCGTACGACCTCAAAAATGAACCGAATCACAAACGGTCAAAAACACGACCTTCCTAACTCGATGAGGCACTGTCCAGTCCAAGGCCATAGGCTAAAAGCCAACCAAGAACTCAAACAAGCCTCCGAACCGACACAGCAACTTGCTGTAATTTCCAACAGCTGTACAATCGCGAATCTTGTGTTGTCTTCGAGACTACCGTCCATTGGGGGCGTGAACCACCAACCAGAGACTCTTACCAACATCCCAAGGAATGAGTTGAACCATGGCTAAAGGCCCTAGGCCAGCCACAACTCGAATCATTCCAGCACCCACTCGAAGGGTCCAACCGAGACTTGCGTGCATGCGTGTGTAGTGTCTTGCTTTGATCGATGTCTCGTGTCGTTCCAGTGGCCATTTGATTGACCATGTCACGATCTAGGCATCTAGGGGCATGGTATGAACCGTGGCTAAGGGCCATAGGCCAACCAAGATCCACACCAAACCAACCAAACCCGAAGCACAAGTGCTGTCCAACCGAAGGGGCGAGAAGGGGAGGGGGCTGTTTTGATGTTTTGGTAAAAACCGATGAGCCATGGACCAAGCCACCAAAATGGCAACTTGGTCACGTCTTAGACATGCTAGGGAAGTGATCTAACCATGGCTATAGGCCCTTGGGGCAGCCAAGATCAGATCCTTCCTCCTTGACAACCAAACTGAATTTTCGAACTCAAAAAGGGACACAAATGGTGTTGCTGTCATTTCTTGCTTTCCAGCGAGCATGGGGTGAAACCGATGGACAAATGTGGTCCTAATGCATCCTATTACATGTATATAAGTCGATTTGGGAGCCTGGAGTCGATCCAATACCTGAAACTCACAAACCAAAAGAAACCGTGAAGCTTGCCAAGGAAAAGTCGAAAATTCTGCATATGTTGTTTCAAAATGTTTTGACATGTATCTCGGTTTTTGCTTGATAAAACATGATCATATACTGAAAAATAATTGATAATATGACTTGATTGAGGTTTGAAAGAAATCTAGACATGCCTGGTTTCGTTTCGAAAGAAAACGAACGAAACGACGACGACGCGGCACGGAGGAGTGGAACGCTTCTCTTGTTTTCTTTTGCTCTCGGTTTTCACCCTTCTTAAAAGCTATGGACCTCACGACTTAAAATCTGAAAATGGCTTCTGAATGGTGCCATATTTCGGTGGGGAGGGAGAGGATTAAGTGGTTAGGGGAGTGAGGGAAGTGGGTGCAAGATAAAGGGGATAATGCAAGACCAAGTCTCCTCTCAATTAAATTTTGAATTGTTGTTAGATATTAAGTCTTTGTTGGGTGTTTCTATAATGTGATGGCCGATTATTCCCTTGCTAAACTAGACTAGGAGCATGCTTATTATTTAATTAATTGGTGCTAAACAAATTGGAGGAATTATCCTACTAATTAAATATCAAGAAGGGGTCAAAGGTGGCAAGGCAAATGAATTGTTTAATAGTCTAAGGGGGTGGCCGAAATTCACTAAATAAAAGGAATGGAAAAATAATTATCTAGTGAATTAATAACCCTTAAAAACCTTTACTAATCCTTTAATTAATTTAGTGAGCTAACCCCTTAATTATGCAACTTAAATGAGCTTATTTTCTACTCACCTCAAATAACTTAAATTAAATCATCAAACCTTCTTACTAACTTAAATGAACTTACTTGCTAGCTAAATTAACTTCTGGAAATATTTCTCGAATCTTAAATTCTATCTCAAAACTCCAACTCCAGTCCGGCCTCACTGAAATAACTGAAAAATCAAACTACTGAAATGAAATAATAAAATAATTAACTTCAAAGAAATGCATTAAAATAATCATGCAATGAAGTCAATTAAATTTTAAAAATCTAGAATTATGCATGGCTTATACGTAGACTGATTTACGGGTTCTACAATCCTCCCCCCCCCCCCCCCCCTTAAAAGAAATTTCGTCCTCGAAATTAGAACTCACCGAATAACTCGGGGTAACGCTCTATCATCTCCGGCTCAGACTCCCACGTAGCTTCCTCCTCAGAATGGTTGAGCCATTTGACTTTGACTCGCTTAACAAGCTTGTTCCAAAGCTTCTTCTCCTGTCTGTCTAGGATCTGCACAGGTCTCTCCTCATAAGATAAGTTCGGAGTAATCTGCAACGGCTCAAAGTTCAGCACATGCGAAGGATTTGCCATGTACTTCCTCAGCATGGAGACGTGAAAGACATTGTGTACTTCGGCCAGATTCGGCGGAAGAGCTACACGATAAGCTAGCGTCCCAACTATGTCGAGGATCTCAATATGGGCCTCTAATAAGATGTCTGCTCGGATAGAATCACTGCTAGGAACCCATATCCTCTCTCGGTATCTCATAATACCGTCGCTGACTGTATACAAGACACTGCCCTTGGCTTCATCTCTCTTCTTCCACTGTGCCAATTGCTCATCTGCTGGCTGTCCACTGCTAATACGGTCCATAAGGGAAGACTGAATGGTCAGGGTAGATAGACGAGGAACTCTACCTCGAGGATAAGTCTCAAGATCAAACATCTGCATCTCAAACTGAAGAGGTTTCTGAATCGTCAAATGGGCCATCACTGCGACTTTTCTGCTCAAAGCATCCGCAACTACATTAGCTTTACCCGGGTGGTAGCTAATGTCACAATCGTAGTCTTTCACGAGCTCCAACCAACGCCTCTGACGCATGTTCAGCTCCTTCTGCGTAAAGAAATACTTGAGGCTCTTGTGGTCGGTAAAGATCTGGCACTTCTCTCCATACAGATAGTGCCTCCAAATCTTCAAGGCAAAAACTATGGCCGCTAATTCCAGATCATGGGTAGGGTAATTCTTCTCATGGATTTTCAGCTGTCGAGAAGCATATGCTATCACTCTCCCATCATGCATCAATACTGCGCCAAGACCGAGCTTTGAAGCATCGGTATACAGAACAAACTCGCCGGGTCCTGACGGTGTGGCCAAAACTGGTGCTGAAATAAGAGCTTGCTTCAAAGTATCTAAGCTCTTCTGACAATCATCGCTCCACACAAACTTCACATTTTTCTTGGTCAGTGCCGTGAGTGGAACGGCAATGGAGGAGAATCCCTGAAAGAACTTTCTGTAATATCCTGCTAGCCCAAGAAAACTGCGGTTCTTGGATGCATTCTGAGGCACAACCTAATCTCTGACTACTGCAACTTTTGCTGGGTCTACCTCAATACCACTGCTAGAAACAATGTGGCCTAAGAACGCCACCTTCTCTAACCAGAATTCGCATTTACTGAACATTGCGAATAGTTTGTGCTTCTGAAATGTCTGCAACACTGTGGTCAGATGTCTGCTGTGCTCCTCCCGACTCTTGGAGTAGACGAGAATGTCATCTATGAACACTATCACAAACTGATCAAGATACGGCTGAAATACGCGATTCTTGAGATCCATGAAGATCGCGGGCGAATTCGTCAGACCGAACGGCATCACAAGGAACTCGTAGTGACCATAACGAGTCCTGAAAGCAGTCTTCGAGACATCAGCATCTCTCACCCTCAACTGGTGATAACCGGAGCGCAGATCTATCTTGGAGAAAATCGAAGCTCCCTACAACTGGTCAAACATATCCTCAATCCTCGGCAATGGGTATTTATTCTTCACTGTAACCCTGTTCAACTCCAGATAGTCAATGCAAAGCCTCATCGAGCCATCCTTCTTCTTCACAAATAAGACCGGCGCGCCCTACGGTGAAAAGCTCGGGCGAATGAACTCCTTGTCGAGAAGTTCCTTAATCTATTTCTTAAGCTCTGACATCTCTGTCGGTGCTAATCGGTACGGCGCTTTGGATATCGGAGCCGTACCTGGCATAAGCTCGATGGAAAACTCCACCTCTCTCTCGGGTGGCATACCAGAGACGTCTTCGGGAAAAACGTCTAAGAAATCTCTCACAATTGGAACATCTGAGGCTGACTGGTTGGGTTCCTCGGGGACAGATAAAAAGGTTGCTAGAAACGCCCGACACCCTCTATGCATGAGCTTCCTAGCCTGAACATATGGAATAATGTGCGGTAAAGGAAAGTACCTGTCCGGCTCAAATAAGAACTGCTCCATTCCAGGCGGTCGGACGAGGACAGATCTCCGCTGGAAGTCTATCAACACTCTGTTCTTCAATAGCCAATCCATCCCTAGGATAATGTCAAATTTCGGCATCGGTAGTGTGGGGACCTGGACGCTAATCAATTTCTTAATCATTGTTGGGATTTAATTATCAGTTCTGATAAACAGGGTCTAAAAATTTTTCTTTTAAAATATAAGTACGGAAGGTAATGGCATCTAAATAATATACATATCTGTATAAAAGTACAATAATGTACAACAGTCATTCAATTAATCTAACGTTCAACTACTAAAGTTCTAGTAATAAAACCTATCTATATCCAAGTCCGGAATCACCACGCTAAACTCATCTTCTCGCATCATCTTCTGACCCCGATCTTGTCCCACCTGTTGTCATGCACACATACAAAACAAGACAACAGCCGGATAACTCCGGTGATAATAAATCCCAGTATAAAACATGGTAAACATGCATATACATAAAGTAAATCACGAAATATTCTATCATGAATAAACTTAAAACAATAGATTTCATAATCTATGAAATCAACTCAAAATAAGCATCCAACACAAATCAGTTAAACATGCTACTCAAATCAAATCATAAAAACATGCTATCATAACGGAAAGCAATAACAATGGGTTTCATAGTCTATGAAACCACATCCATAAACACATGCATTTCTAGTCAAATCATGTCTAGACTCGACTCAACTATAACTCTAGGGATCCCGGTGTGAATAAGACGTCACTGTCTGTCACCTACCCTCCCAATCGGGGTGACGTACGTCTTATTCCTAGACTTCGGTCATATCTGTATCGAATAATCTACAATAGGAGGGTGTCTGCTCCTATGTAACGATACACCGAACGTCTAGAAGTCTGACTATCTGTCAAACTTTCCTATCTCAAATGCAATTTATAACAATTTGTAAACAAAGCATGTTCATTTCATAAGATTTGAATATAAAATCTATAAACAAATCATAATCATATCAGAAGATAAACAATAATCAAGTATGTGATTTAGTTGGGAAACTCAAATGAGATCTGATTTGAGTTATATCTTCCCAGATATCACATGAATTATACCTTTGTCGTCCCGGTCTGACGAAGACGATGACCTGTATTCAAATCTGTCCATCTCGAATCTGAAATGACAATATCGAATACAATGTATCAGTGAATAACTCAATATACAATCTGTTCTGATCAATACTCAATTCAGTACACAATCTGATCAATGTCTGAACAAGACACAATCTGAGTCATATCAATAATATCACAATCTAATCGAAATCATATCTGAATCTGATCAATATCAATCTACTGATGTTTCGACGGCATAACAATACAATCTGAATAACCCCGTCAATCTGAACATCACAAATATAATACTGGAACTCATAATTTGTGTCAATACAATTCATAATCTGAATACTAACACAATTCTGATATAGAATCTCAGTCAATATCTTTCAAAGATCATAACAATTACAGAAACAGTCTATTCTTTAATCTGACTTCAATTCTATAATGTCTACGGCAGCAGAAACACCATATTTGAATCATATTCAGTTCTGACAACATCATAAATTCAAAACTTGTCTAAACGTAACAAAACTTACGTCCAGTTGTAGCCTGCGTTGATAGGAACACAGTACCGAAGTCGGATTTCAATTCAGACAACCGGATTCTTCGCAATTGAATTTGAAAATTAAGAACGAAGCCTTTCCCTAAACTTTCTGATTTTGGCTGAGGAAGAATCGAGCTTTACATGTACATATATATATATATACATTCCGTGCATGCAAGGCACATTTCTGTCAACCTTGCTGTACGATTTCTGCTATAACTGATTTAATCTGTCTATATCACCACTATCTGTTCGAATAACGTACATTCACAACTATCTGAATGAAAACTGAATCCATAACTGTTCGGTTCTGACGTTATCTGTGAATTCAGATTCGAACTATCCTGTATAAACAAATCAGTGAATAACATAAATAAAGAAGAAATACTTACCTGGTATTCGGCTCTGACTATCAATATCAAAATCTGTAACCAATTCTGAAACATTCTGATATCATAACATAATCAGTCCCATATAACACAAAATCAAATATCTGTTATTCTGAATGATGCTCTGTTCTGATTATTACAAACAAATTCTGAACATTCTGATCACATGTCTGACTGTTTACACTAATCTGTATCAAACACTGATTCACAATAACAGGAATATTACATCAGATTCAGAATAGAAAGAACCTATACAGATCTAGTACTCATAAAACAAAGATTGCGGCAACACTGATGATTCTGACTACTGATCAATCTTCACAGTGCCTAAATCATCTGCCATATCTCATCTGCAAATAGAATATGCTCTCAAACAATATCAGATGTCTCAAATACTGATTTAGAGCAAGCACAATACGCAAGCAGATATAACATAATAAGGAGATCAGAGAATAAGAAAATCTGTAAAACTTAGCAATTCTGGCTTTCTGACATTTTTGCTAATTCTGATATATCTGTTACCTGTGTCGTTTACAGTCGCTGATTTCTGTCTCAACCGTGCAACTAAATCGGTATACACACTGCAGATATCACATATTCTGAATACAATCTGTTTCAATTATGAGTCATACCTGAAAAATTTCTGTATACAAGAATCATAATTCTCAGAATATTTAATATGATCTTTCAAATATTCTTTCAATTTATTATTATTTTTTTTGTATCATTCTGTATAGTCAATACCATTCTGTACTAAATCTACTATACAAACAATGCCTGATCTCAATTCAATTCTGAACTCTATCTTTCTGATCTAACACAATTCTGAAATCTGATCTAGGCAAACATCAGCCAACTTGTATAATATTGACCAATCTGTTAATACTAAACTCGATTTCAGTGGATCTACTGAATACCTAAGGATGCAATCTGCTCCTTTCTGTACTAATCGAGTCATATACAATACAGATATCAAAGGAATTCTAAATCTAGAATCCTTATCGTGGTATCTCCACTGATCATTCCTTTCTGGTCTTACTCTTACCATTTTTAGAAAATTCTACAATATGTCTGTACTTGTGCAGCATATACATATCAATAATGCGTTCAAATCAGAAAACACAAGTACATTATAATCTAACTCAATCTTATTCTTATCTTATTGTAGAAATTTCTGATATCCCTCTTTCTTTCCCAACAAAGAAGAATCAATACCACAGTACAACCAAACCCCACAGATACATCATATATCAATGCAATTCAGTCTAAGATAATCGTAGGGAATGCAGTAGTATATATCAATACATATGCAATCGAATTATAAAGAATAGTACCTGTTGTGGATTCTGGGTCTGTTTCTCAAATAAACGATGTTCCCTAAGATCTTCGAGACCATCTCTGGGGACAAACTTTAGCAAAATGTCCCAGCTGTTTACAGATAATACATCTACCAAGCACTCCTTGGCATTGCTCCGAGGAATGTCTCCCTCCGCAAGTCCTACAATAGACCTCAGTATGGCTTGGACTCGAACCACTTGAGCTAGAGGAGCCACTTCCCAACTTCTTGAACGGCTTCTTACGAGTCTTCAGCAACTCTTGTTTCCCACTCGTACTGCCACGCTCATATCGAAGAGGGGATTGCTGTGTCTGGGGTGGCTTCACACACAACCTTGTCAATTGTCTAATCAGGCTCGCCTCCGCTCTCTTCGCTCTACTCAGGATGTCAGCAAAATGGTAAGGTCGTTGCAAATTCATGAATGCAACTACCTCTGAATTCAACCCTCTGATAAATTGATTTACTATAGCTTCATCATTTCCAGCTAAATGAGGAGCAAAATGCATTAGAGTCGATAATTTAGCAATATATTCATCAATATTTAGCTGCCCTTGGCTCAAATTCTCAAACTCTAATTTCTTGTCCTCTCGGTATGAAGCTGAGAAAAATCTTCGATAGAATTCAGTTCTGAATATTTCCCACGACATCACTGTACCTCTTTGTGCCCACATTCTTGTACTGGTAATCCACCAACTCCTGGCGGCTTCTCGTAACTGGTAAGGCACCATTTTAACTCTCTGTTCATCTGTACAATCAAGTAAATCAAACAAGATTTCTATATCATCAAACCAGTTCTGACAGTCTTCAGATGTCTCGGTACCACTCAGAATCGGCGGCTGTAATAACTCAAATTCTTTCATCTTTTCTTCTAGCTGAACTTCTGATGCATCTAGCTGTTCAGACGAAGTACTACCCTTTTCTGGAAATCTCCGAGGCGGTATATCTGAATGTCAAACAAATCAATACACAATCTGTATAATTTGTCTCAGCCCTCCTCTGATCATATACCTCTGATCCAGACTCGGTTCTGATTCAGGCTTATTAATTACATGCTGCAATTAACTCAGATAACAAACAGCATGTAATAGGAAAAGCAATAAATCATGCTAGCACACACAATGTAAATCAACATTGAAATAACTCTCATGCTAGCAATCACATGCAAGGAAAGAAAATTCAATCTACCCCGCTCATTCTCTTCTATCTCAGTCTAAAGAATCTATCAACTCTGACTATCTCAATCTAAAGGATCTATCGCTCTGATACCACCTGTTGTGGGGACCCGGACGCTAATCATCTTCTTAATCATCGTTGGGATTTAATTATCAGTTCTGATAAATAGGGTCTAAAATTTTTTCTTTTTAAAATAAGGTGCGGATGGTAATAGCATCTACATGATATACATATCTGTATAAAACTACATTTCAGTATAAAGATACAATAATGTACAACAGTCTTTTAATTAATCTAAGGTTCAACTACTAAAGTTCAAGTAGTAAAATCCAATCTACTGTAAGTCCGGAATCACCACGCTAAACTCGTCTTCTCTCGTCATCTTCTCGACCCTGATCCAGCCCCACCTGTTGTCATGCACACATACAAAACACGACAACAGCCGGATAACTCCGGTGAGAATAAATCCCAGTTTAAAACATGGTAAGCATGTATATAAACAAACTAATTCATAAAACATGCGATCATGTATAAACACAATATATTTCATAATCTATGAAATTAAGCATGCAGCTCAAATCAGATAAACATGCATATAAACAATCTAATCATAAAACATGCTAACACAACTGAAAGCAATAACGATGGGTCCCATGATCTAGGAGCCACATCCATATAAGCATGAAGTCCTAATCAAATCATGTCCAGACTTGACTCGATCTATAACTCTAGGGATCCCGGGGTGAATAAGACGATCTATCACCTACTCTCCAATCGGGGTGACGGTACGTCTTATTCCTAGACTTCGGCCTGATCTGTATCCGCATCTACAATAGGGGCGGTGATCTTCCCCTAAGCTGTGATATCGCCGAACGTCTAGAAGTCTGCCTGATCTCCAGACTGTCCTATCTTAATGAATGAATACAAAATCTGTAAACAAGCATAATCATCTTAATGCGATGTAACATGATCTGTAAACAAAGCATAATCATCTTAACATAATTTGCATACCAGATCTATAAACAAATCTAATCATGTCAAGATATATCATAATCATCTCAAAATAAAACAATGAACAAGTATGTGATTTTATTGGGCAACTCAAATGTGATCTCAATTGAGTTGTTTCTTCCCGAATATCACATGAATTATACCTTTGTCGTCCCCGTCTGAGGAAGACAAAGTCTCGAAGTTCAGTCTGTCCATATCCGATCTGACATGACAATATAAATACACTGTATCAATGTGTAACTCAAAACACAATCTGTTCTGATCAATACTCAACTCAGTACAAAATCTGATCAATATCTGAACAAAATACAATCTGATTCATATCAACAATATCACGATATAATCGAAATCATTTCTGAATCTAATCAATCTGAATCAGCTGATGTTTCAACGGTACAACAATACAGTCTTGATAAACTCGTCGATGTCAACATCACAAATATCATATCAGAACTCGTAATCAATACCATATTATCATTCTTCTAATTCCAGCATATCAATATCTATCAAATGCAACTCAAGATATGCTGAGATTCATAACATAGGCATACGGTATGATTTCTTCGATCTGACTTCACATATATACTGAATAATCTATCCAGAACACATAAAATAATCATGTCTCTATTCCTCAAGCAAGAACAATACAAATCTAGTGTTTAATCTAAATCAATATCTTCTGAAAATCATAACAGTTACAGAAACAGTCTGTTCTTTAATCTGTCTTCAATTCTACATTGTCTACGGTAGTAGAAACACCATATCTGAATCCCGTGCAATTCTAGCAACATCATATTTTCAAAACACTTCAAAACGTAATAAAACTTACGTCCTTGTGTAGCTCTAGTCGAGAGGAACACGCTGCTGCGTTCAGCTTCGAATTCTAATACACGGATTTCTCACAAAAGGCGTAAGGATATTTCTCTCCAAAGCCTCGCCCCTTTTTCTGAAGTTTCTGAGGTAAACAACGTGTCCTTCGTCTATATATACTGCATGCAAAAGCTGGGAAACGTGGCTTATTTCTTCATGCAACACGCATGACCGCGGGTGCGGTGAGCGTAGCAGCGCGGGTGCGCTCAAGCGGTGATCTATATCCAAAATGTTCGAAGCAAAGACCGCGGGTGCGGTGTCATCAGCGCGGGTGCGCTCCATCTAATACCGCAGGTGCGGTGTGGCAACGGGCTTTGCACTACATTTTCTGCACACGCACCGCGGGGGCGGTCGTGCTAGCACCGCGGGAGCGGTTGTGCAAACTTCTAAATTCTAGTTTTCTGATCATGCCACACCTGGTTTCTCAAGTCTCCCGTTAATGAAAATTAATAATCTTGGTTTAACAATTCTATAATTCTCGGGCATTACAAGGTGAGTTTGAGGGAGGATTTGATGGGTGATTTCGCTGGACTGCCGGTGCACACAACCCGAGGACTGGCGCTTCTACTTTTTTCGCATTTACGATTTATGATTCATGATTTATGTTAAAGATTTTAAGACTATTTATTTATGATTTTGAGAGATTTTTGAGATGTTTAGTATGGGCTATACTTTTCAAATTTATTGTCTTTTAGGTTTGGTAAAATATGCGATGATTTCATTTTTATGAATATTTCACTTGATTTTTGAAATGGTATTTGGTTGATGATTTATTTTAAGGGGGAAAATATTTTAATATTTCCATGAGTTAAATGTATAGGGCCGAAAATTGAGTGTTTAAAAATATATATATTTATATATATATATATATATTTCTAGTACTTTTAAAGCAATAAAAAGATCAGACGTTTCAGTTGGTATCAGAGCAAAGGTTTGTGAAGGGTTGTGCCACCATCAGCGCCGGAAAGATCAGGTGTCAAGCCTCAAGTTGTAAGTTTTAAATGCTTTATGTGAATTATTATGATGTTACCTGCATGACGATATGAATATTATGTTTATGTTACATGTTTACTAGCTTTTTGAGTACTTATGCTTTGCATGCTTAATTTGCCAAATGAGTTAGGATATGTCACATGATTAGAGAACTTATATTTAAATGCATGTTGGTTATGTTAGAATTTGGAAAAGGTTCAGATAAAATGTGGGGACCCGGGCTCTAACTCAGTTCTTTTCGGGATTATTCTGATCATTAATCAAAAATACGGGTCAAAATTTTGCTTTTAACATTAAATCAAATGTTTATAACTCTAGAAAAAGATAGTTCTATATTTATTTCATTACAACAAACATAATATACATGTCTTGTTTCATCCATATTCTACAAACCAGTATTTAAATAAAGTACATATCAAAAGTACAACTACTAGTTCATCTGCTACGCCCGTGATCACCACGCTATGTCCATCTCTCATCTCTGTCGAGACCCAGATCCTGCCCCACCTGTTGTTATGCACACATACAGACATAACAACAGTCGGAAACTACGGTGAGAACAAATCCCAGTATAAAACATGTATGCATGCTGATACATAATCATAAATCATGAATGAAAGCAATAACAAATGGGCTCCATAGTCTATGAAACCAATCTATATAAGCATGCAATTCAAATCAAATCATGTCTTGACTCGACTCGACTCAACTCTAATTCTAGGGATCCCGGTATGAATAAGACGTCGCTGTCTGCCACCTACCCTCCCAATCGGGTGACGGTACGTCTTATTCCTAGACTACGGTCATGTCTGTATCGAATGTCTACAATCGGAGAAAGTCTGCTCCTATGCGTCACCGAACGTCTAGAAGTTTGGCAAATCTGCCAATGACTCTCCTATCTTAGATGCATGAATATAAATCTACAAATGCATAATCATATCAAAAGATCAACAACAATTCTAGTATGTGATTTGGTTGGGAAACTCAAATTAAATCTCATTTGAGTTGTGTCTTCCCCAAACAAACATTGAATTATACCTTTCGTCGCACAATTTCTGTCAATGTCGAAGTCTCGAAGACGAATTTGTCAATAACAAATCTGAAATGGAAATGTTGATACATAATCTATCAATCTCTACTCTCAATCAACACACATCCAATTCAATACTTGACCTCGGTACCATTTGACGGCATAACGACGTAATTTCTCAATACCGGTCAATCCAACTTTCACATATATAAACAATTCATAAGTCTCAACTCATAATCATCATCATATGCATATGATAGTAATCAAAATCTGCATAACTTAACTCTAAACATGCTGGAAAATAGTTACAATATCATACAACGTCCATTCTTCGATCCGGTTGCGAATATACATTCTCCGATATCACAAGAATACATAATCTAGTGTAATTCACAATTTCCCAAACATCAATATCTTAAATCATGCAGGAAATGAATGAAACTTACATCCCCTTGAAGCCTTGGACGAGAGAAACAAGAATCTCAACTCGGAATACAAATCGGATGGCTAAATCTTGAAAAATCTTACTTCAAAGCCTTGAAGAAACTTGAAGAATTAACAGAGCTCTTTCTCCCGTTCATCTGCTGAAATGAGGGATAATGAATGTGTTATACATTATATAGGTCCAAGCCATGTGTCAACATAAGGTTTCATGCTGGATTTCTCGCGCATATGCGCGAGACCTACGGTCTCGGCAATGTCAATCACAACACCTCGTGCAGATGCGCGCTTCATCTCGCGCATGTGCGCCAAAGTCTCTGGAGGTGTCGCACAGATGCGCGTCTTATCTCGCGCATGTGCGCCAATGTTTATGGACGTGTTGCGCATATGCGCACATGTGCGCCAGAGCTTCGGCCCTTCTCATTTATTCTGAATATATTCTCATCTTTTCCCATGTCTTTCCGACTCCCATCTCACTTAATACTTCTCATGAGATGTCATGCATTCTTATATCTTCGAATATCTCATTAATGAAGACTGATAAATCTCAAGCCCTATATCATGCACACTCATATCTTCCGAATATCACATCAATGAAGATTAATAAATCTCGAGCCTTACATTTATCCCCCTCTAAGAAATGATTTCGTCCTCGAAATCGCAGGCAATCTATCAAATCATACATGAAAAGTAATATAATCAAGACTGAAGAATTACTTACATTATGCAAATAACTCGGGATGTTTCTGTCTCATATCTTCTTCTGTCCCCAAGTCGCTTCTTCGATGCCATGACGACTCCACTGGACTTTCACTAGCGGAATAGTCTTCGTTCTGAGATGCTTCTCTTTCCAATCAAGAATCTGTATCGGTTGTTCAACATAACTCAAAATCTGATCCAGCTCAGCTTCGTCAAGGTGAATGACATGAGAAATATCTGGCATATATCTACGCAACATCGATACATGAAAAACGTCATGTATCCCAAATAAAGAAGGAGGAAGAGCAAGTCGATATGCTCGATGTAGTGACCCGTTCCAGAATCACCTACTAGGCAAGAACTAAGCATGAAATTAACCTAATTAACAATAATCAGAGATAACAGCGGAAAAAGTCAACAAAATAATGGTTATACAACCCAATCGAAGTCTAGAATAACTCAAAATAAAATATCCAATACAACCATATCGAATCAAAACAATACCGATAAACTAAACCAACCAGCTACTCAACGTCCTCCTCCTGCTCCTCCTGAGCTGTCCAACCTGAGGCCTGCCCCGTGGGAATGGGGTGTCCAAGAATAAACAAAACCGAGGACGTGAGCGATAAGAACGCCCAGTACAAAAGTATGAGTATACAGACCTATATGAAATGCACATGCTATGATCATGATACCGGGGTAGTCAAGAAACAGGAGTCACAAAAGGATCTCAACAATGCTCAGTCTAGAGGCGCCAAGTGGATAGTGCCGCGCGGTACACCTCTGGGTCACTGCATCCACTACAAGACAGACGTGGACCTAAAATGTCCCGGACCACCGAAGCCCTCCCGACCCGTCGGCCACTGTGTACTCTCGGTGTCCATGCGTCCACAAGACAGGGCTGAGCGGCCCCAAGATATAGCTTATCTCGAAAGAGATACAGCTCAACAGTAAAGGCTATCTCAAAGGAGAATACGGCTCAACATGAAATGCAACGTGCAGTAATAAACGTGACATAATAGCATGCGTCATATGACATATAACAATGCAGCAAATAATCATGCAACACATATATGAATGTATACTCAACCAGGATATCTCGGATAGTACTTTCGTACCTCTATCACAGCAAGCCTAGCCTTACGCAACACCGCTAATCAGGTCTAGAACAAGCCTACGCATCAAAAGCATACCCAATGAACAATACTACCATGCTATACTAGCAAAACCAGTACTACCAAAGGTTTAGGGTTTACCTTCGTCCGTCGACAGCCCTTTGATGTCGATTGCCTTGAAACTCAGGCGCCGCTACGCTACTACTCCTGGCAGCTCTTGGCTATCGCTCGACCAACAACTAACCCTAGAAACCTTCCAAACTCTCTCCAAAATGAGAGAAAACTCAAGAAATTGGCAAGTCAAAAATGAGAAATCCGAGCACTATTTATAGGCCATGTTCGGATCCTCCGAACAACACTTCGGAACGTCCGAACGCTACGTGTCCATTGGCTCTTGACAGCTCATGATCGGATCCTCCGATCATACACTTCGGACCGTCCGAACATGCACGTGTCCAGCTGCTCTTGACACCTCATGATCGGATCCACCGAACCCACTTCGGACCTTCCGAACTCTTCGGTGCTTCCGAACCATCTTCGGTCCGTCCGATCATGACTCGGTCAAAATTACACATTAAACCTTCTTAATCACCATTAATCCGTTAATTACCCAATTTGGAATTCGGGCTACTACATTCTCCCCCCCTTAAAAAGATTTCGTCCTCGAAATCTAGGCAAGAGAATAAAACACCATTGTAATACACTGCAAATATTCTTCATTACAACTGTATAACAATTACATCCCAGGCTGATCCTGGTTCAGCGCAAAAACCTGACCTTGGGCACGAGGTCGAAGATTCGAACTACCCACTTCCTGACCTTGCCTCCTCTGCTGAACAGTCGCCTGAGATCCGGAACCAGATCCTACTCCACCTCGCAGCTGAGGACAATTCTTCTTGAGATGACCCATCTCTCCGCACTGAAAACAAGCTCCTGCTGCTAATCGGCATTGCTCCGATGGATGGTTCTTCCCACAATGCGCACAAGAATCCTTCTTCTCACCAAAGCGAACAACACCGCTAGACCTTGATCCAGATCCAGAAGAAGAAGAACCAGATTTCTTGAAAGACTGAGGTCGAGGGCTCAAAACACTCGGAGGTCTAGAAGAAAGAATAGCCCTACCACGCTGGAGACTGATCTCTGCTTGACGACACCGGTTCACCAACCCATCGTACGAAGTAGGATTATCACAGACAGTGACTCGATCAAAGATCTCCTGATTAAGGCCCTGAAGGAAATGATCGTACTTGGCTTCAGAACTGCCACTGATATGAGGCGCAAAGGGTAACAACTCGAAGAATTTCTGCTGATACTCATCAACAGACATACTCCCCTGCTTAAGGTTCAGGAGCTCAATCGTCTTGGCCTGACGAAGGGCTGGAGGAAAGTTCAGCTGCATGAACGCTGCACGGAAATCGGCCCAAGTCGCTCTACCCTGCGACTGAACTATCGGCGCAGAAGTCGATCGCCACCACTTGCGAGCACGGCCCTCGAGGAGAAAACTAAGAGTCTCCATCTTCTGCTCATCGGTGCACTGGAATGCGCGGAAACAACTCTCCATGCGCTCTAACCAATCCTCCGCATCATCGGGAGTCTCACCGCCAACTAAAGGCTTAGGCCCCATCTGCATGAAACGATGCATATCGAAACGCCTAGGACCATCCCGACGATGACGATGTTCACGATGACGCCTACGATCGTCCTGGTCACCCCAACGACCTACACTCCCCTGACTACTCCCGTCACCAAAGTGGTCAGCCATCGCTACAACATAGAATGGGGAACTAGTAAATTGTTCAACGGAAATCCCAAAACAGAATCTATATCCCAAAATCGTATGCATGCTCTGATACCATAAATGTAGTGACCCGTTCCAGAATCACCTACTAGGCAAGAACTAAGCATGCAATTAACCTAATTAACAATAATCAGAGATAACAGCGGAAAAAGTCAACAAAATAATGGTTATACAACCCAATCGAAGTCTAGAATAACTCAAAATAAAATATCCAATACAACCATATCGAATCAAAACAATACCGATAAACTAAACCAACCAGCTACTCAACGTCCTCCTCCTGCTCCTCCTGAGCTGTCCAACCTGAGGCCTGCCCCGTGGGAATGGGGTGTCCAAGAATAAACAAAACCGAGGACGTGAGCGATAAGAACGCCCAGTACAAAAGTATGAGTATACAGACCTATATGAAATGCACATGCTATGATCATGATACCGGGGTAGTCAAGAAACAGGAGTCACAAAAGGATCTCAACAATGCTCAGTCTAGAGGCGCCAAGTGGATAGTGCCGCGCGGTACACCTCTGGGTCACTGCATCCACTACAAGACAGACGTGGACCTAAAATGTCCCGGACCACCGAAGCCCTCCCGACCCGTCGGCCACTGTGTACTCTCGGTGTCCATGCGTCCACAAGACAGGGCTGAGCGGCCCCAAGATATAGCTTATCTCGAAAGAGATACAGCTCAACAGTAAAGGCTATCTCAAAGGAGAATACGGCTCAACATGAAATGCAACGTGCAGTAATAAACGTGACATAATAGCATGCGTCATATGACATATAACAATGCAGCAAATAATCATGCAACACATATATGAATGTATACTCAACCAGGATATCTCGGATAGTACTTTCGTACCTCTATCACAGCAAGCCTAGCCTTACGCAACACCGCTAATCAGGTCTAGAACAAGCCTACGCATCAAAAGCATACCCAATGAACAATACTACCATGCTATACTAGCAAAACCAGTACTACCAAAGGTTTAGGGTTTACCTTCGTCCGTCGACAGCCCTTTGATGTCGATTGCCTTGAAACTCAGGCGCCGCTACGCTACTACTCCTGGCAGCTCTTGGCTATCGCTCGACCAACAACTAACCCTAGAAACCTTCCAAACTCTCTCCAAAATGAGAGAAAACTCAAGAAATTGGCAAGTCAAAAATGAGAAATCCGAGCACTATTTATAGGCCATGTTCGGATCCTCCGAACAACACTTCGGAACGTCCGAACGCTACGTGTCCATTGGCTCTTGACAGCTCATGATCGGATCCTCCGATCATACACTTCGGACCGTCCGAACATGCACGTGTCCAGCTGCTCTTGACACCTCATGATCGGATCCACCGAACCCACTTCGGACCTTCCGAACTCTTCGGTGCTTCCGAACCATCTTCGGTCCGTCCGATCATGACTCGGTCAAAATTACACATTAAACCTTCTTAATCACCATTAATCCGTTAATTACCCAATTTGGAATTCGGGCTACTACACTCGATCTCCAATCTTTTCAAGAATCTCATATGGAGCAATGTATCTAGGAGACAACTTCCCACGCTTGCCAAATCTGACAATGCCTCTGAAAGGAGAAATATTCAGAAATACTCTGTCCCCTTCTTCAAATACTAGCGGTCTACGTCTGACGTTCGCATACTTGGCTTGCCTCTCTTGTGCTGTCTTCATTCTCTTCTGAATGATCTTCACTTTCTCACTCATTTCACGAATCATATCAGGCCCAAGTTCTGGTACCTCAGATATATCATCCTAGTATAACGGAGATCTGAACTTCTTGCCATACAAAGCTTCAAACGGTGCCATTTCAATACTCGTCTCATAGCTGTTATTGTAAGAAAATTCGCAAAGAGGTAAGGAATCTTGCCAACTAGTGCCAAAGTCTAACACTACAGCTCTCAACATGTCCTCTAACATCTGGATAGTCCGCTCTGACTGTCCATCTGTCTGGGGATGATAAGCAGTACTAAAGTGTAATGTCGTACCTAGAGCCTGCTGCAAACTGTGCCAGAAGTGTGAAGTGAATCGTGGATCACAATCTGATACGATAGACTTCGGCACACCATGCAATCTGACTACCTCTCTGACATATATCTCAGCCATCTGATCGTGTCGGTATGTCATTCTGTGTGGAATAAAACACGCTGATTTGGTTAGTCTATCAATAATGACCCAAATCGCGTCACTGCCCCGAGATGATCGAGGTAACTTCGTCACAAAATCCATGGAAATGTGATCCCATTTCCATTCTGGAATAGACAAACTCTGAAGTAAACCTCCGGGCTTCTTTCTCTCAGCCTTCACCTGTTGGCAATTTAAGCACTTAGACACAAATTCTGCAATATCTGTTTCCACCAGAATTGTGTCTTCAAATCGTTGTACATTTTTCGGCCTCCAGGATGAATGCTAAACCGACTATAGTGCGCTGCAGACAAGATCTGTTGTTTCAACTCTGAAACATCTGGCACTACTAGACGGTTATTCACATACAGAACAAAATCATGCACCCGATATTCAGACTGATGTCATGATCTGACCATCTGAATTGACTTCTGAACATTCTGATCTGTTCTTTGGGCTTCTTTGATTCTCATAATCAAGTCTGGCTCAACTTGAATCGAAGCAAGTCGCAATGGTCTACTACCTGTATCAAATGCTAATCCAGACAAACAACAATCTTCAATCATATTCGTAACACCTATCGTTGACAAGGATAGAGCACAAACCTTTCGACTCAAGGCATCCGCTGCTGCATTCGACTTCCCTGGATAGTATTTGATTTCGAAATCGAAGTCCTTCAACAAATCGAGCCATCTGCGCTGTCTCATGTTCAATTCTGACTGATAAAATAGATACTTCAGCTTTTATGATCAGAGTAGATCTCAAATTTCTCGCCATAAAGTAATGACTCCAAATCTTTAGTGCAAATACGATAGCAGCCAATTCAAGGTCATGAATTGGGTATCGAATCTCGTGTGGCTTCAGCTGTCTAGAGGCATATGCAATCACATGACCTCGCTGCATAAGAACACATCCTAGCCCTCAGTGGGATGCATCACAATATACAACGAAATCGCCATTACCTGAAGGAATCATCAAGACAGGTACACTGGTCAGCCTCTTCTTCAACTCTAGAAAACTAGATTCGCAATCCTCAGACCACACAAATGGCACATTATTCTGTATCAACTGGGTAATCGGCTTCGCAATACTGGAGAAATCTTTAATGAATCATCGATAGTACCCTTCCAAACCCATGAAACTGCGTATCTCTGGTACAGAAGTTGGTCTCGGCCAACTGATCACAGCTTCAACTTTACTCGGATCTACAGAAATACCGTCTCCAGATATGATATGACCCAAGAAGACAACCTGTCTCAGCCAAAACTCACACTTTGACAGTTTAGCATATAATCTTTCATTTCTCAATGTTTGTAACACAATTCTCAAATGATTGGCATGTTCATTCAAATTCTTAGAATATACCAAAATATCATCAATAAAAACAATAACAAACTTATCCAAGTACCTCTGAAAGACTCGATTCATTAGTCCCATAAACACCGCCGGAGCATTCGTTAAACCGAAAGGCATGACAATAAATTCATAATGTCCATACCTCGTTCGAAATGCTGTCTTCGGTATATCAACATCTCGAACTCTCAACTGGTGATACCCGGACCTCAAATCAATCTTGGAGTAGATAGAAGATCCCTGCAACTGATCAAATAAGTCGTCGATACGAGGCAAAGGATATTTATTCTTTATCGTTGCCTTGTTCAGTTGCCTGTAATCTATACGCAATCTCATAGAACCGTCTTTCTTTCGCAAAAATAGCACTGGTGCGCCCCAAGGAGATACACTAGGTCTGATATATCCCTTGGCTAGAAGATCTTCTAGTTGTGCTTTCAATTCTTTCATCTCTATCGGCGCCATCCTATACGGAGCTCTCGAAATAGGAACGGTACCTGGAATGAGATCAATGCCAAAATCTAAATCTCGACCTGAGGTAACCCTGGAATCTCATCTGGAAATACATCTGCAAACTCCCGTACTACTGGCAAATCTGCCAATGCCGGGCTCGATTTCTGTAGATCTACAGAATAAATAAGGAACCCTTCTGCTCCTTTCTGTAACAATCTACTCATAGTCAGAGTAGACACTAAGGGAATCCAAGATCTGGAACCCTTACCGTAGAATTTCCACTCTTCTGTCATTTCGGGTCTGAATCTGACAATCTTGTGAAAACACTCTACGATGGCTCTGTACTTAGTTAACATATCAATCCCGACAATACAATCAAAATCAGATAAAGCAAGTACAACACAATCTAAATCAATCTCATGCCCCTAAAACTGTAGTATACAATGTCTAACTGAAGTCACAGATATCAAACCACTTCCCAACGGAGAAGAAATAGACACTACAGTAGACAATGACTCTACAGGCAACGCATGTGTCAATGAAAAATGTCCAGAAATGAATGTATGGGATGCACCTGTGTCTATCAACACATATGCAGGATAACCGCAAAGGAAACAGTTACCTACAATCACATCGTCTGGTGCATCTTGGGCTTGCTCCTCCGTCAATGCAAACACCAGAGCCTCTTGTCTGGGAGGTTGGCTCACCGTCTGGCCACCTCTGGCTCTAGGCTGGGACTATGTAGGCGTGGGTTGGAAGGAATGGACAAACGAAGCTTGCCTCTCGGGCTGAGTCACTGATGCTGATGACCCTGCACTTTGAAATCTCTGGGCACCTCTCTGGGGACAGACTCTGGCGAAATTTCCCTGTTGCTTACAAATATTGCATCGACCCATCACTCCCTGACACTGCTCAGTGGCATGCCTGCCTCCACAAGAAGTACAGTAAACACCTGTATACTCTGTACTCTGGCCAGGACCTCTCTGTCTTGACCCACTGGAGCTCGACGAACTGCTCCCTGACTTTTTAAACTGTTTACCCTTGGCTTTCAGAAAATCCTTCTTGTGCCTACTACTGCTTCCACTATAAAATCGAGGAGGAGGTGGTGGAAACTGGGCGGCGGGCTGTGGCGGTCTCTGACTTTGAGCACTATAAGAAGCTCCTCGCTGCATAATCAAGCCAGCCTCTGCTCCTTTCGCTCTGTTCAGTGCATCAGAAAAAGTATTGGGTCGTCCCGTGTTCACCAAAGTAAATATGTCAGGGTTCAAGCAATTAATGAACTGATCGGCGACCGCTTCATCATTTCCTTCCACGTGGGGTGCAAACCGAAGCAAAGAAGAAAACTTGGCAACATATTTTTCTATATTCAATTGCCCCTGTCGTAAATTCGCAAATTCTGCCCCTTTATCCTTTCGATACGACACTGGAAAGAAACGTTGATAAAATTCATCTTTAAATACTTTCCAAGTAATATCGATACCTCGGTGTTCTAAGGCTCTTTTTGTGGTCAACCACCAGCTTTTCGCAACTTCTTGCAACTGATGCCCGATTAGTTTCACTCTTCGTTCGTCTGCATAGGCAAGAGATTCAAACAGCATCTCTATATCGTCTAGCCAGCTCTCGCAATCCACTGCATTTTCTGTCCCTTTCAGAGTCGGTGGTCGAAAAGACTGGAACCGTTTCAACAAAGTCTCCATTGGTGTAGCAGTCACGTCCATCTGAGTACCGGACGTACTACCCTGTTCTGGCACTGACCTGCAGCCGGTTGTGGTATTCTTCAACGCGGCATATCTGATATTCAAACAGGTTAGTACACAGTCTATACAAGCTGTCTCAGCCCTCCTCTGATCATATACCTCTTATCCAGAATCGGTTCTGATTCAGGCTTGACAAATATATGCTGCAATCAACTCAGATAACAGTACAACACGTAATAGGGAAAGCAATAAATCATGCTAGCATATCAAAAGCAAGGAAGATGACTCGATCTACCCCGCTCATTCTATTCCCCGGGCTCTAACTCAGTTCTTTTCGGGATTAATCGGATCGTTAATAAAAAATACGGGTCAAAATTTTGCTTTTAACATTAAATCAAATGTTTAAAACTCTAGCAAAAAAAGATTCTATATTTATTTCATTACAACAAACATAATAGACATGTCTTGTTTCATCCATATTCTACAAACCAGTATTTAAATACAGTACATATCAAAAGTACAACTAATAGTTCATCTGCTACGCTCGTGATCACCACGCTATGTCCATCTCTCATCTCTGTCGAGACCCAGATCCTGCCCCACCTGTTGTTATGCACACATACAGACATAACAACAGCCGGAAACTCCGGTGAGAACAAATCCCAGTATAAAACATGTATGCATGCTGATACATAATCATAAATCATGAATGAAAGCAATAACAAATGGGCTCCATAGTCTATGAAACCAATCTATATAAGCATGCAATTCAAATCAAATCATGTCTTGACTCGACTCAACTCTAACTCTAGGGATCCCGGTATGAATAAGACGTCGCTGTCTGCCACCTACCCTCCCAATCGGGGTGACGGTACGTTTTATTCCTAGACTTCGGTCATGTCTGTATCGAATGTCTACAATCGGAGGAAGTCTGCTCCTATGGGTCGATACACCGAACGTCTAGAAGTTTGGAAAATCTACCAATGACTCTCCTATCTTAGATGCATGAATATAAATCTACAAATGCATAATCAATACAAAAGATTTGAATATAAATCTATAAACAAATCATAATCATATCAAAAGATCAACAGCAATTCTAGTATGTGATTTGGTTGGGAAACTCAAATTAAATCTCATTTGAGTTGTGTCTTCCCCAAACAAACATTGAATTATACCTTCCGTCGCACAATTTCTGTCAATGTCGAAGTCTCGAAGACAAATTTGTCAATATCAAATCTGTAATGGAAATGTTGAAACATAATCTATCAATCTCTACTCTCAATCAACACACATCCAATTCAATACTTGACCTCGGTACCATTTGACGGCATAACGACGTAATTTCTCAATAGCGGTCAATCCAACTTTCACATATATCAACAATTCATAAGTCTCAGCTCATAATCATCACATATGCATATGATAGTACTCAAAATCTGCATAACTTAACTCTAAACATGCTGGAAAATAGTTACAATATCATACAACGTCCATTCTTCGATCCGGTTGCGAATATACATTCTCCGATATCACAAGAATACATAATCTAGTGTAATTCACAATTTCCCAAACATCAATATCTTAAATCATGCAGGAAATGAATGAAACTTACATCCCCTTGAAGCCTTGGACGAGAGAAACAAGAATCTCAACTCAGAATACAAATTGGATGGCTAAATCTTGAGAAATCATACTTCAAAGCCTTGAAGAAACTTGAAGAATTAAAAGAGCTCTTTCTCCCGTTCATCTGCTTAAATGAGGGATAATGAATGTGTTATACAGTATATAGGTCCAAGCCATGTGTCAACATAAGGTTTCATGCTGGATTTTTCGCGCATATGCGCGTCCTCAACTAGCGCATATGCGCGAGACCTACGGTCTCGGCAATGTCAATCACAACACCCCGCGCATATGCGCGCTTCATCTCGCACATGTGCGCCAAAGTCTCTGGAGGTGTTGCGCATATGCGCGTCTTATCTCGCGCATGTGAGCCAATGTTTCTGGACGTGTTGCGCATATGCGCGCATTTCTTCGCGCATGTGCGCCATAGCTTCGGCCCTTCTAATTTATTCTGAATATTTTCTAATCTTTTCCCATGTCTTTCCTACTCCCATCTCATTTAGTACTTCTCATGAGATGTCATGCATTATCATATCTTCGAATATCTCATAATGAAGACTAATAAATCTCAAGCCCTATATCATGCACACTCATATCTTCCGAATATCACATCAATGAAGATTAATAATTCTCGAGCCTTACATAAAATGCCTCCTAGACGTGCCCTCGTTAATGGAAACCAAGCCGAAAACAGAGTGAACAATCAAGGAAATCCACCACCGCCACCACCAGGGGATGCTGCTACTCGTGCATTAGAGGGGATGACTCGTCTTCGAGCAGCAGTTACAGCAGCAGCAGCATTTGTAGCAAATGCAACAGCAGCAGTTACAGCAACTACCTTGGCCACAACACAACATTAATGATCAGTTTCGGAGGTTAGGGCCAAAGGAATTTTCTGGCACCAACGATCCTTTTGCTGCTGAGAGTTGGATTCGTTCACTTGAGTTACAATTTCGTTATCTGGATATGGGGGATGTGGATCGAGTGAGGTGTACTACTTATCTATTCAGGGATGACTCTTCTTTATGGTGGGAGGGAGCTGAGCACAAGGTTAATCCTGCCACTATCACTTGGGCTCGTTTCAAGGAAATATTCTATGAAAAGTACTTTACTGCCGATGTTAGAGGATGACTGATGAGGGAGTTTATGACCCTCCGCCAGGGAGACGCGACTATTGTCGAGTTTGTGAAGAAATTTGATAGGGGTTGTCATTTCGTACCACTTATTTCCGGGGATCCTGCGATAAAGCTTAAGCATTTCATGGATGGCCTATGACCTACCCTTCGCAGTAATGTTATGATGATGCGACCTTTGGATTATGCTACTGCCGTCACTTATGCATTCTAGTCTGAACAGTCTTCGAGGGACATCGATTTTGAGATTCAGCGGAAGAGGCATCAACATCAGAATAATAATCAGCCTAACAAAAAGCCATACATGGGTCCTCCTAGACCTCAAGGGCCTCAAAAGCCCCAAGTTCAAGTCAAGAAACAAGAACCACAAAAGCCACAGAATCCTGGAGCACCAAAGCTTGCTGAAAGGCAACGATGCAAGGAGTGCAACTGTCTACATCTTGGCAAATGCGAATGGGGATCATTTAAATGTTTCTACTACAAGGAGGCTGGACACAAAGCCATTGATTGCCCAAAGAGGAAAGCGGCTACTACGACACGAGCTTACGTTATGAATGCCGAAGAAGCTGAGGAAGAGGCAGACACTACACTCATCATGGGTAACCTAGTCATCTAACATTTTTATACTGCTTATTATTACATGAAATGTTAAATTGGTTATTGGAATTGATTCGGGAACCAGATTTAACCTAGAGGAAATTAGGTAGCATGCTCTACTTGGTTGGATTTAAGTTATGATTTTAGGAACCATGAAAGATGATACTGATTTTCCGCCTTATTTTATGTAAAGGATGACTTTATTCCAAATAAAAAGTCGAGGGCCAAAATTTAGAGAAAATCATAACTAAGGGAATTATAGGGTTTCGAAATTTTAAGGGGCAAAGAAACAGTTTTCGAAAATTTGAGGTCAAAACTGTAATTTTCGATAATTAAGGGAACAAAACGTAATTAACCAAAAGATAAGTGGCTTTAATGCAATTACAGAAATCTTAAGGACCATATTGTAATTTTCTAAATTCTAAGGGACTATAAAATGAAACTTTTCGAAAATATAAGGGCCATATTGCAAATATCTAAATTTGGGGACTAAAGTGCAAAGTTCGAAAAAATTGAAGGGCTAAAATGCAATTTTTCAAAGAAATGCTTAAGTTCAACGCGCAATCTACATTTAAATTTGGGAATTAATGATGGTAAATCCTTAAGTTTAAACACGAAAAGATTTAAAAGACATTTTTCGCCGCATGGGGGATCATCATTCTAGGTGTAGCTACGTATGCACTGCTAGATTCGGGAGCTACACATTCTTTTATATCTGACACCTTAATCAAAAGACTGAAAATTACTCCTCAAGATATGGGTTTGGGTTTCAAAGTTTCTATTCTATCCGGTGATCAAATTCTCACGTCTAAGATTGTCAAGAATCTGGAGCTTCGTTTATTCAAGGATGTTGTGCAGGCAGATCTTACTGTGCTTCCTATGCCAGAATTTTATATTATACTTGGCATGAATTGGCTATCTGCAAATGGAGCTTCGATTGATTTTCGTCAACGAACAGTGTCTATTCGACCGCCTAGTGGTAAACCTTTTGTCTTTGAGGCGGCGAGAAACAAGAAAATGCCACACATTATCTCTTGTTTATGTGCAAAGAATTGAAAAATCAAATCCAAGAATTGCTAGACAAGGGTTTCATTTGTCCTAGTTATTCTCCATGGGGCGCACCGATGTTATTTTTGAAAAAGAAAGATGGTAGTATGCATCTTTTCATCGTTTATCGAGAGCTTAATAGGTTCACTATCAAAAACAAGTATCCACTGCCAAGAATTGAAGATTTATTTGATCAATTTCAAGGAGCATCGATATTTTGTAAGATTGATCTGCGATCTGGATACCATCAATTGAAAGTAAAAGAGTCAGATGTACACAAGACGGCATTCCGCACGAGATATGGGCACTATGAGTTTATGGTCATGCCATTTGGGTTGAACAATGCGCCAGCGATCTTCATGGATCTCATGAATCGCGTATTTCAGCTGTATCTTGATCAGTTTATTATTGTCTTCATTGATGACATATTGATCTATTCCAAGAGCAGAGAGAAGCATAGCCGTCACTTGAGGATCCCACTGAAAGTACTGAAAGACAGGAAACTATATGCAAAGTTCGGCAAGTGCGAGTTTTGGCTTGAAAGATTGGCGTTGTTAGGCCACATCATTTCTAGTGATGGCGTGGAAGTTGATCCGAGTAAAGTAGAAGCAGTGAAAGAATGGCCAGTACCAAAGAGTGTTACCGAGATTCGCAGTTTCTTGGGACTAGCTGGCTATTATCGCATGTTTATTCAAGGGTTCTCATCTATAGCGGTACTTATGACCGCCTTGGCAAAGAAGAATACAAAATTTGTTTGGGGACCGGAGTGTCAGACAGTTTTGACAAGTTGAAGCAAGCCTTGATATCAGCGCCAATGTTATCTATGCTATCATGGCAAGGGGAGTATGTTCTTTATACCGACGCTTCTAAACTTGGTTTGGGCGCAGTTCTAATGCAAAATGACCGAGTTATCGCCTATGCATCGAGATATCTGAAAATTTATGAGAAGAACTATCCTACTCATGATCTTGAGCTTGCAGCGGTAGTCTTTGAACTAAAGAATTGGAGACACTACCTTTATGGGGAGAATTGAAAAATATTCACCGACCAAAAAAGTTTGAAATATTTCTTCACTCAAAAGGAGTCGAATATGAGACAGCGCAGATGGCTCGAGTTGGTAAAGAACTATGATTGTGACATTAGTTACCATCCGAGAAAAGCTAATGTAGTGGCAGATGCATTGAGTAAAAAAGCATCAGTTTTCACTCAATTATCACTCCAAATACCGTTGCAGTCCGAGATACAGCGGTTTGAACTTACAGTGTATGCTAGGGGCGAGGCCCCTAATCTCGCCACATTATCAGTGCAATCGACCTTGAGAGATAGAATTCGGGATGGACTGTCCACTGATGAGCATTTGCAAAAGTGGAGAGCTAGAGATGAAGCCAAGGGCCGGAATTTATATGCAGTGGTGCATGGTTTAGTTCTTTATCTAGATTTACTATGGGTTCCTAGTGACGATTCTTTGAGAGATCTATTATGAAGGAAGCCCATGACACACCTTACTCCATCCATCCGAGAAGTACGAAGATGTACAAAGATTTGCAGTTGTTGTATTGGTGGCCAGGCATGAAGAAGGACATTCTGAGATTTGTATCCTAGTGTTTGACTTGTCAACAAGTTAAAGCAGAGCATCAAAGTCCAACGGGAAAATTGAAGCCACTCCCTATTACCGAGTGGAAATGGGAAAATATCACGATGGACTTTGTTTTGGGATTGCCAAATACTGTTAAGGGATTGAATGCCATTTGGGTGATAGTAGATCGTCTTTTGAAATCAGCGCATTTTCTACCTATTAAGATGACATTTATCATGATTCAGTATGCATAGTTATATATTCGGGAGATAGTTCGTGTGCATGGGATTCCAGTGTCTATTGTTTCTGACAGAGATCCTAGATTCACGTCATCTTTTTGGAAAAGTCTGCATAAAGCGTGGGGACCAAGTTATTATTCAGTACAACATTTCATCCTCAAACCGATGGTCAGTCAAAAAGAGCTATACAGATTTTGGAAGATCTACTACGAGCATGTGTTATTGATTTCCAAGGCAGTTGGGAACCAAAGTTACCTTAAGTGGAGTTCACCTACAATAATAGTTTCCAATCATCAACCCGGATGGCTCCTTTTGAGGCACTTTATGGAAGGAAATGTAGATCTCCTATTCATTGGGACGAGGTTGGGGGAAGAAGAGATATTGGTCCGGATGTGATTGAAGAAACTGCCGAGCTTGTAGTCAAAATCCGTGAGAGGATGAAGACTGCACAAAGCCGACAAAAGAGTTATGCGGACAAAAGACGAAGGGACTTAGAGTTTGCAGTGGGCGACCATGTATTTGTGAAAATAGCACCTATGAAGGGTGTTATGCGCTTTGGCAAGAAAGGCAAGCTTAGTCCAAGATTTATAAGTCCGTTTGAGATTTTGGAGAGGATTGGGACACTAGCTTATAGAGTGGCATTGCCACCAACACTTTCTGGAGTTCATAATGTGTTCCATATTTCGATGCTGCGGAAGTACATGTCGAATCCTTCACATGTACTAAATTATGAACCACTTCAATTAACTCCAAATATGGCATATGAAGAAAGACCTATCCAAATCTTAGCAAGGCAAGAAAGAAGATTGCGAAACAAAGTCATTCCAATGGTCAAGGTCAAGTGGCTGAACCACTCGGAAGAGGAAGCTACTTGGGAAACCGAGTAGAACTTGAGGGGTCGTTACCCAGAATTATTCGGTAAGTTATAATTTCGAGGACAATTTTATTCAATTGGGGGAAGAATTGTAAGGTTCAAAATTAAGAAGACGTAATCCAACTGCATGCGAATCTAGGAAATATGAAAAATGAGTAATTAATTGATTTTAATTGCTAATTTATTATGTGACATACATGCTTATATGTTAATAGGATTTTACTGTCATCATGCATAAAACTATATTTTTGAAGGATTATTCAAGTGACGATCGAGGAACGGTGACCGATGGCTGAAAAACCTAAAAAGATTTTATTAAATAATTATTTTTAATTTTTTTAAAATATAGTTGATGGTTTTTCATATTTTTGAAAATAAAGGGTTTTGAGATAATTTTATACGCCGGCTCATAAATTTATAAGTGTTGGTTTTTCAATAAAAAATGCGAGCTTTTGACAACTCGGCTAATAAATTCTCAAATTTATTTAAACAAAAACCTTGATAATATTTAATTAAAACCTAATTTGGACTTATTGGATTAATTTAGTGGCTTAATAGGCCTAAAGCCTAGTTAGTAAATTAATAAGTATTTATTAAGCTAAAACCCTACACTTTGCAAAAGAAAACTCACGCCTCTCACACTTTTTAAAGTTCAGAAAACTCTCCCTAAGACTCTTCAACCACACGGCACACACATTCAATAATTGCAATAGAATTTTCGAAGGTTCAAGGTAGAACAAGCCAAGGTTTCGCTTTGTTCTTCGTCGCCAACGATTTTTCGTGCGATAAAACGCAAAGGCACGCCATATATCTCATTTTCTCGTCTATCACATCGTATTAACGTTTTAAATTATTATTGTATGAAGACATGGTGTTCTTAGTGTTATTTTCGGATTTACACATGCGCATGTTATGAACTACTGATTTTATGTCCAAATTCATGTCTTGTACGTATTTAGGGGCTGCCATGATACTAGTTTGTGACCAGGTAAAGTTTTTACATGCGTTAGAGTCACACACACTCAACCTAAACACCACCAAGTCGAAGGAATAATTATCAGCGCAGGAGACATGTTCTTTGGGCTGTCTTGGCATGGGGTGATCGTCTTACTGGTAGCGAGGGTTTGGGCTTAGTTCGGTTGGACCAGGGCCTGGCTAGGGACTTGTTTGAGTTGAGGGAAGAGTCCTAGCCGTGCTATGACTCGAGTTAGTAGGCTGGGAGGAGTCCTTGACAGCAAGGACTCCTACCCGCAAGTGTCTTCAACACTGCGCAGATATGCGCAGGCTTGCAGGGGTAGAAGGGCTCGGCCAAGGGGGCTTAGGCTGGGCTAGGGTGCATCCTTAGGGTCCTAGGTGAGTGCACAATATGTTGGTTCAGGGGCTAGGTCGGTTGGCTAAGTCCTAAAGAAGCAAGGAGAGTCCTACACCAAGGTGGAGTTCTCGGCCATGCAGGGGGTTAGGTATAGGGGTTTTTGAATTGGTGAGATTTCTAAGTGATCTAAGGGTTCAGTAGGGTACTCTAGGATGTTGGTCAGGTTTTGGATCAAAATGGTTCGGGGGTGACTCGAGAAAATCGAAAGATGGCTCGGGGTCGAAGTTTATGTGTCATAATAGGGTTTCTAAAATAAAATTAGTTGAAAAACGGCTCATGGGGGTCGATTCGTGGTTCATAAGGGCTAAAATAATATAAAAAGACTAAAATTTGAATTTAGAAATTTTATATTAAAGTTTGGAATTTTTTTGGATTAAAACATTGTCAAAACATTTAATTAAAGATAAATGAAAAAGTCTAATATTTAAGATAAATAAAATAATGAAAAAATTAATTTAGGCTTAAATAATTATTTGAGACATGTTAGAGTCAATGAATTCAATAAAAAGTCAAAATCGAGGAATTTTACGTCTAGGGGTAAAACGGTCTTTTTACACCTAAAATTAAAAAAAGTCATGGAAGCGCTCCAAATGCTGTTTTATGATATTTTGATTATTTTTAATTGTTTAGGAAATGTTCATGATTAAATTAAGATTTTTAAATTTCAATGGATTTTTATGATTTAAGCAAGACATTTAACAGACATGTTGCGTGTTTGGTTTCAAAAACAAAATTATATGTTATGAATGATTTTTATAAAGTAATGAGAATGTAAATGTTGAAGGAAGTGAAGTAATCGTGACTAATTCGATAATGTTGGAGATATCGTGAGGGTGACGATCCCAGTGGCAGCCCGACGTTCGTATTTCCATTATTACGAATATGAGGTAACGGTAAGAGGTAATGGTATGAGGTAACGGTAAGAATAAGAATATCGTGAGGGGAAAAGGCCCCAGAGGGAGCCTATTTATGAGAAAAGGCCCAGAGAGAAACCCGAAGATCGTATTTCTATTCAACAGAGGATAGGCCAGGGCCCAGTTGACCGGTGAGAGTGTTGCTGGTATCCCCCACCGCCAAGTACTGCGGTTTCATGTAGGTAGATCCATCGACTTTTGAGGTTTGAGGAAAGTCACAATTAAATATCTGAATTCAACAAAGGAAAAGAAAAAAAAATGTTTATGATCATGTTAAAGGTTTTATGTTATGTCATGTTGAGGAAAAAGGATAAATATAAGGTTTATGTTGCATGTCATGAAATGTTATTTTACGTAAAAGTATTTTCATTGTTGCATGTGGTTTTATACGTATTATTTGTTATAAAGATTATGTTGTGTCGAGTATTTAGACTCACTAGGTGTGATGGATGCAGGTGAGTTTGAGGGAAGACTTGATGGGTGATTTTGCTGGACTGTCGGTGCACACAACCCGAGGACCGGTGCTTCTACTATATCCGCATTTACGGTTTATAATTCATGATTTACGTTAAAGATTTTAAGATTTTTTACTTATGCTTTTGAGATATTTTTGAGAGGTTTAGTATGGGCTATACTTTTCAAATTTATTGCTTCTTAGGGTCGGTAAAATATGCGATGATTTCATTTTTATGACTATTTCACTTGATTTTTGAAATGCTAGTTAGTTGATGATTTATTTTTAGGGGTAGGTAAATGTATAGGGCCGAAAATTGAGTGTTTAAAAAAAATTCTTGTAGTTTTAAAGCAATAAAAAGGACAAACGTTTCACTTCACATCCGAATTTTTTTCCACATAAAACAAAACATGTAGATAATTGAATTATTTGAATTGTGGTGGTTATTTGAACCATTTGACCAAGTAAATTTAGAGATATGGTCAAAATGCTAGAGCATGGTAAAACTGTCATTCCTTTGGTAACTTTATTTGTTGCTTAATTTGATCACAATTGTTAGAAGATTTTTTTCTCATGCTTGTCAGCATTATTTTAGATATTATCATCAATTTTCTACAGGTCCAAGAATCAACTTAATCATATTTGCAACGCCAAGGTTATTCTTGTTTTATTGAACCTGTAAAAGTAATAAAAACTTATAATTACACAACAACTTATATTTTATACACTTTATTATAAAACATATGGTATTTAAACATTTAATAAATAAAAAATATAAATTTATAATTTTAAAACATTTAATTAATATACAATTTTTATGTTTATCAACGAATTTTGCACAATTTTATTTTTATGATTAAATGGACCTTATTGGGCCCAAATTAGTTAGGTTTAAAGGGCCTAATTAATCCTAGGCCCAAGAGCTTAAACCCTAATTTATAAACACCTTATTTTTAAAAATTACAAAACAAAAACCTAGGGTTCTTGGCCTTAAATTCCAGTAGCCAACACAGACCACACACACACAAAGAAATTCAAAAATTCAGAAACAATTTGAAGGCTAAGTAACTCACTGGTCGTCACTTTTTGCATCCCACGCCAACGATTGATTATTCGAGCGTTTTTAACGCAAAGGCACGTTTCCAAACTTTATTTTTGCACCATTCAAATCATATGATGCATGATTTATGTTTTGAAGCATGAAAATTGTTTAGATCAAAGTATGCAACGTTTAATGGTTTATTTCAAAATGTTTTTTTTACGTTTTCACGTTTGTTTGAGACGCTTATGATTTTTAAGGAAATTTTGCCAATATGAGACATTATGGGTTGTAAAACGAGTCGCATGATGGAGAAACGTAAGCTGGAAACGTGCACGGCTAAGGAAATTGGAAACTAGGGTTTTCAAGCATTTTTTGGGGGGACTTGCTACGGCTTGGGGACACCGCATCAGGGCTTGGCCAGCTATGGATTTGGCCTTGTGCGTGACTTAGTCCAGAGGCTTGGAAGAGTCCTAGAAATGTTGGAATCGTTGGTGGACGCTGAAGGGATGGGCACGAACACCATGGAGGAATTAGGGCTCGGTTATGGGATGCTAGGCGAGGGGCATTGCGCAAGGTTAGGGCCGGTTGCGGACTGGCTCAACATGGTCTAGTGCTATTCTAGAGGGGTCCCTAGGTTGGCTAGAAAGGCATCTTAGCAAGGCGCAACCGCGAGCCTAAGAGTTTTAAGGGAGATACATGCGGCTTGGGTGCAGCAGTCATGGGTGGTGCGTGGTGCTGTCAAGGCTGGTCAGGATGGTTACCAGGAGGGTTCTGGTGGTCTGGGCTGGGGCTTGGACTGGACACGGGCGTGGCTATGGCAGAAGAGGCATGACTTGTGGTTAAAGTAAGGGAGGTGTGTGGCTTAGGCTAGGTACAAGGGTCAAACCACGGGTCTACATGGGTTGGTTCATGGTTCACGGGAGTAAGATATGATGGTAAAAGTAATGTTTCGAATTTGAGAAGGAAATATTAAGTTTTGAACTAATTCGGGGTCAAAACGCTTTGCATTTAGCTATGAAGTCATTAAATCGAAAGACTCGGATTTACATGTCTAAGTAAAATATTAGATGTCAAATTTAATCTTATATGATGGTTTGGTATACGGATCGAGTCAAGAAAAGTAAGAAAAATTCAAAATTGAGAAGCTCGAGGTCCAGGGGTAAAATGGTCATTTTACGTCCCGGGTAGTTAGAGAGTTCTTGCAGTGTCCCGAAGGATCATAATACATGCTAAATGATATTTTAAAATGTTTATTATGAAAATATTATATTTTTATGATATTTGTGGAGGCTAAACGATTTTTCTGAATTGCTATGTTTACGATTTTTGAAAGACATGATATTTTATAATAAAATGAAAGGAAAAATATTTCGAAGGATGTGAATTTACTGTGACACAGAGGATATGTGGGGATCTATTTTAAGAAGGAACGGTGAATTTACAAATGAGAATATCGTGAGGAAAAAGGCCCATAGGGAGCCTGTTTATGGAAGAAGGCTCAAGAGTGAGCCCAAAGATCGTAATTCTATATTTGGCCACGGACCAGTGACGAGAGTTGCTGATGCCCCGCCCCTAGTTACTTGGTGTTTATATACTTATCAGTCGACCACATGATGACATGATAAAGGATAATCACTTTCTAATATCAAACTTTACCCAAAATGATATACGATGTTGAAAGGCTTTTTTTTTTTATTTACGCTTACAAGTTTTATGCCAGCTTATTTTAAATAAAAGTATGATTCTAAATGCATGCGCTTGCATATGTATTATTCGTTATGTATGGCTAGAACGTGCTGAGTCATTAGACTCATTAGGTTTGGATAGTCGCAAGTGAAGATGATTTTTGTAAGGCCTTGAAATTTATTGTCACATCGATTAGAATAAAATATCCAAAACTAAGTTAAGAATGTAAAATAATTATATGTATATATATATATATAAATATATATATATATATATATATATATATATATATTTCATATTAAAATATATATGTATGGAAGAAAGTAAACCACGTAGCCACTATGTATATATGTATTATAAAATAAATGTAATATTTAAATTAAATGAAAAGATAAGGGTAAAAATAATATAATATAACTATACTAATATATTATTCCAAGAAGTGAAAAAGTGAAAACAAATTTCACTTAAGTAACTGATGGAATGCAACTTGCTTCCAAAATGATTAGTTTTTGTTTGCATCCTTGGAACTTGGTATCGTAGGAAATAAACAAGGAGATTGCAACTATATAAGAAGATGTTTCCAAGTGAATTTTTGTATCAAAGAACTGAACTCTTAAACTTTAATAATAAGCCAACATTAATAATATACTGAAGAAATTCTCCAGCATCACTAGGAGGTCTCGGGAAAGGTAAGAAAGGTTCATAAATTACTTGTATTTTTCTACCTTAAATATATATGATAATGTGCCAACTATTGAAATTTAATACACGTACACATATACATAAGTTGTTAAATGCCTGTAATCACAATTTTTTTTCCAACCTTTATGTTGAAATCATTAGTGTATTTTCGTGTACTAAATGTTGAATATTTTATATAACTTACTAGTTTATGTTTATATCCAATCCAAATACATGTTTTTCTTAGAATGTCACTGTACAAGAATTTAAGATTTAGGAATGGGTGTTCATACCTTACTGTTATTTTGGACTTTTGATGATATTGGAATTACAAGTCATGAATCTTGAGTTGAGAATGAATAATAATAATCAGGAACATTTATTTAATTTATGTGATTTAAAAAATTGAATTTCATGACTATTTTGCAAGACTATAACATTATATAATAAATACAATTTGGAACTATGAATTACGAAAATTTACTGAATCTCAATTTTAATTAGATTAATTAAAAGATTTATTGTTAAAGTTGTTTGAATTGAAATTGTATCAAATTATATTTAACGTGTCCAGTGTTAGAGTTAAAAATTTATCTATTCTTTTCTATATAATAGATCAAGGATTTTACGGAGCTAAATTTCACTCGTTGAAATAAATTCATAATAAGGTATGTTATTACCGGGTAACATACAACAGGTATTTGTAAAGTTTGATATTCGTTGAACGTGAATTACATGACATTAAATTGTTTACATGGATTATTTGTGACATTACACAACATCGATGCACTAAAACAAAAAATATTTTACACACATGTATTTTCTATATATGTAGCATTGATGCATGACATGACATTGCATTGCATATTGTGCCTCGATTCCAGTTTTTTACTTCTTTCGACATGGTGTTTGAATTCGAGGAGATTGTCTGGATGGTAACAAGCTGCGACTAGCCCGAGAGATGTTGTAGGCCGATAAGGCGCAGTACGTCCGTAGTCCTTGGCAAGCTGACCGGCACACGGTAGTAGACTGGGGGAGGAGTGGTCGCTACGACAGTGTAGTCGAGCCTTGCATGTTGCTTGAGCTGTTATCCGCTGCATTTACTGATTGTGCAGCTTCCTCTATACTGATTTCCCATGCATGTGTATATACCATGATCATGCATTGCATCCATGTATCATTCGTTACAATTCATATTGTTTTTATTTCGGTATTTTCATACTGGGCTATTGCTTACCCCTCGGGGGCGATTATCTTCTGTGTGTGGTTGATAATTAGGGCAACATGGCATCCATCGTACTTCAGAGTGAGGAGCCGTATGAGGAAAGCACTTATACTATCATGTTCATAGATGAAGCATTAGCACTAGTAGAGGAGATCTTTTATGATTGCCCTTGGTTGATGTTGGTGATGGGGACGGACCCCATTTTATCATACTTCTCCGTAAAGGTGACTTGGTCAGTATACGTGACGATTCAGATGCTGTGAGGGAGGAGCTAAAATAAAGATGCACAAATATATATATAATTAGGCTCGGTATATTTTGTTATGTAATATTTATTCGAGCACTGATATGTAAAATGGTATGACGTTGAACTAATCCGGGATGATATGCGTTTTGGTTAAAGACAAATATTAACAATATAAATATTTATATGAATTTAGTAAACATGTTAATTACAGTGTCTCAACTAATAATTATACGTATTATACTTTTATACTATATAATACTGAATATCTTTTGAAACGAACTGTCTGGGCCCGCGTTGACATTAAATTTTAAAATTCCATTCTTCGCTGCAGAGTTAAAACGGTAATTAAATAAAATAATGCATTATAATTACTGTTGAAATCGAGGGACCCACACTTAGTGGTATCAGAGCAATAAATTGGGAAATTGCTCAAGGTATCGGAGCATAACTAGATATGCTTCCATAGGATTATGGTCACACGAGAGTTACGCGAAACTTAATTAATTGCTTATATGCTCCTATATTTTTATGTGTGTATACTTTATAGTACATTGATAATATTTCTTTGTGTATATATTTGTTTATTGGCCTTTATAGATGGCTACAAGAGGACGAGGAAGTGAACGCGGTCGTGGTCGTCCTAGTATACATATAGAAACTCCTATGACAGAAGAAAATCCAGTGGAGCAGGTTGTTGGTCAATTTGTACAAATCACGATGGATGAGATTGTTTCAAGATTCCAAAAACTGCGTCCCACGAGATTCTATGGTACTGAGGATGCTGAAAAATCCGAATCATGGCTTAAAGATATTGAGTACCTATTCAGTCTAATGGAGTATACTGATAATCAAAAGTATAAGCTTGCATTATACCAACTGAAGGATCGTGCGAGAGATTGGTGGGAAGCCTCCAAGATGGGACTTGATGAACAAGGAATCGAGATAAGTTGGAGTGTCTTCAAAACTCAATTCACTGAACAATTTTCTCCACCATCTTACTATACCGAAAAAGAGAATGATTTCAACACCCTACGACAAGGGAATATGTCTGTAGCTGAATATGCCTCTACTTTTACTGCAATGCTAAAATACGCACCACATGTAGCAGCAAACCCAAAGGGAAAATATAATTGTTTCGTGAATGGACTAAACAACAACATTTATACTTATGTGGTGTCTGGACTACCTACTGGATTTGCGGAGGCAGTCGAAAGAGCAAAAAATTCAGAAGCGGGACTTAAGAGGGGAAGCGCTTCGTTTGTTCCTACAGGTAACAGATTAACCACCCAACAAAATTTGAAAGCAAAAGGAAAGATGTTTAAGAAATCTGGATCAGTTTCTAGTGGTTATCGTCAACAGGGTGAATCTCAAATAACTACTTATTCTGGTCCCTACTGTATCCGTTGTGGAGGTAGGCATATTAGTGAAAAATGTGTTGGTGTTTATGGCTCTTGTCGGGAATGTGGTCAGGAAGGCCATTATGCAAGAGTTTGCCCATCCAAGAAGAATGTTCCACAACCTGTCCGAGGAGGATTTCGTGGAGGATCTAGTACTGGTAGAGGTACTGTACCTGCTAAATCTTTTCAGCAGTCATATGGACCACCGCAGCAAGCCTCGGGAAGTCAAAATTTCTCAAACCAGCCCCAGGCTCGTGTTTTTGCACTCACAGAAGATCAAGCTCAAGAAGCACCAGGAAGTGTCATAGCAGGTAATTGTTATGTATCTGGCTATCCTGCACGAGTATTATTTGACACCGGTGCATCCCATTCATTCATTTCTGAATCATTCATTACATCACATTCTTTGACTCCTGTTGTACTACCTACCTCAATTTCTGTTGCTACTCCGATGGGTAAGATCATCATGTCTACTCGAATGATACTGGATTGTGTGTTGAGTTGTGAAGATAATGAACTGCATTTGAATCTTATCATTTTACCAATGCATGATTTTGATTGTATCGTGGGAATGGATACACTGACAATATACCATGCCACCATTGATTGTTTCCATGGGATAGTCCGTTTTCGTTCTAACTCTGGGACAAAATGGAATTTCTATGGTAAGGGCTCACATGCCAAAATTCCACTGATATCATCCTTGAGATGTCACGTTTATTATTCCAAGGGAACGAAGGATACCTTGTGTATGCCGTCAACACCGAGAAAGTAGAATCAACATTGTCTGAAATCCCAGTGGTGAATGAATTTCAAGATATTTTTCCTGATGAAATACATGGATTTCCTCCACCAAGGGAAATAGAATTCTCGATAGAATTAAATTCTGGAACAACTCCTATTTCTAAAGCACCATACCGAATGGCCCCATTGGAATTAAAGGAGTTGAAGGAACAATTACAAGAATTACTGAATAAAGGATACATTAGACCCAGTGTATCACCATGGGGAGCCCCAGTGTTGTTTGTACGCAAGAAAGATGGTTCGATGCGGTTGTGCATTGATTATCGACAACTGAATCAAGCTACTATAAAGAATAAGTACCCATTGCCTCGGATTGATGACCTATTTGATCAACTTCAGGGTACCGCTATTTATTCAAAGATCGATTTGTGTTCCGGTTATCATCAATTGCGAGTACGAAACGAAGATATACCAAAGACAGCATTCCGGACAAGATACGGTCATTTTGAATTCCTAGTAATGCCGTTTGGTGTTACAAATGCTCCAGCAGTATTTATGGACCTAATGAATCGCATAGTCAAGGAATTTCTTGACCAATTTGTTATCGTTTTTATTGATGATATTTTGGTATATTCAAAATCTGAAGAGGAACACGCTGAACACTTGCGAATTGTCCAACAAATACTTCGCAAAGAACAACTTTATGCTAAATTGTCAAAATGTGAGTTTTGGCTAGATCGTGTGGTGTTCTGAGGTCATGTCATATCACGGTTTGGCATCTCAGTTGATCCAAGCAAAGTAGAAGCCATGATTAATTGGTCTAGACCAACAAACGTTCCTGAAATTCGAAGTTTCATGGGCTTAGCTGGTTATTACTGTCGATTCATCGAAGGATTTTCAAAAATCGCTAAACCAATTACCCTCCTGACACAGAAAAATATGAAATTCATTTGGACTGATGAATGTGAATCAAGTTTTCTCGAGTTGAAAAAGAGATTGACCACTGCACCAGTTCTTACTCTTCCATCTGGTTCAGGCGGTTTCACTGTTTTCACGGATGCATCATTAAAGGGCTTAGGTTGTGTTTTGATGCAACACGGAAAAGTGATTTCCTCCGCTTCTCGGCAGCTAAAACCCCACGAGAGCAAGTATCCAGTTCATGATCTAGAATTATCCGCCATTGTGTTTGCCTAAAAATTTGGCGTCACTATTTATATGGAGAAAAGTTTGTGATCTTGTCCGATCATAAAAGCCTGAAGTATTTATTCTCTCAATCGGACCTGAATATGAGACAACGCAGATGGATGGACCTTCTTAAAGATTATGATTGTGAGATTCAGTATCAGCCTGGAAAAGTTAACGTCACAGCTGATGCACTCAGTCGAAAAGTTCAAGATGTCATTATGACTTCAGTCCGAATTTCACAACTGCATGAAGATATTTATACATCGGGATGGAATATCATTATTAATGATGAGCACGTCAATGTTGCTGCGGTACAGATTGAGCCCGAATTAATTTCTCGGATTAAGGAGGCACAAAAGACTGATACACAAATTCTAAAATCCAGACAATTGGTCCTCAATGGCCACAAATCAGGATTTGAAATAGTTGCCGATGATTCCCTACGATTAAATGGTCGTCTAGTTGTTCCAGAAAAAACAGAATTGCGACTAGAGCTTTTAGAGGAGGCCCATTGCAGCCGTTACAGAATCCATCCAGGAGGAAAGAAAATGTATGCATGTTTGAGACTCCAGTTTTGGTGGAAGAGAATGAAGAAAGACATATCTGAATTCGTGTCTAGATGTCTCACATGTCAACAAGTCAAAGCTGAGAGGAAGAAACCCGGAGGACTCCTACTGTGACACCCTGACCCGTTACAATTAAAATACAGCGGAATTTAAAATTTTATTTTAAAATATGGAAGGAGTTTCAAAATACATTTCATAAAAATGTTTACAAAATAATCACATGATCATTCAAATGACATACAAAATACAAAACAATCATTCTTATGATCATGCCCCAAAATGGTACAAAACAATCTTCCTTCCAACGGTGTATGCATATGACTCCCATCCACGATCACTGTCCTGGTCGGTCACTCTTATCTGCATCACATGAATAAACTGAAATGAGAATAAATCTCAGCAAGTGGAACTCTAACATAGCAATGATACATAGTATACTTTGTAAAACATGACTTTGAAATCATAAATACCATCAACTCGGAAACATGAATACTGTAGCAATAACTGTAGCAATAGCATATCAATAAGATAGCAATAAGATGGTATTCTCTTTTCTCTGGTTGGATTGATATCAATAGTATCTCTGCTCTGGTGCTAATATCCCTATCGATATAAACCGATAACTCTGAGGGATAAAAGCCTATGGTCGATGATCATCTAATTGCATGCAATGCTCTGACTATGATTAATCAATCCAATAAAACATTAACTCTGAATAGCATTTAAGGCCGTCCTTTCACAATCTCATATTTTCTCTTGTATTCCCTTTTAACAATAGTGAGATATACAATACCTCCAATAGATAATCAATGAAATCAATACATAACAATGGATCAATGGAAGGGAATATCACTTTGAAACCTTTAAAACACAATACATATAATATCATGTGAGCAAAAAGGATGAAATTCCACTTACAAACCAATAGAATACCTCAAACTTAGCTCTTGGTCACCACCTACAACAATAATCCATAAATAATACCAATATCAACTCTATATCCACAAATACAAGTCAAATAATCCATTAACCAACTCAAACATCAAGCCCAAGTCAACCCTTAACTCAAAACCTTAATAGAATCGCACCAAAAACTTACCTAAGCTTCCTTATACCACGGAGAACAACAATCTCAAGCCGGAATTCCAAATAACTCCAAGAATCAAAGGTAGGAAGCAATTGAAATGGATGAAAACCCTTAAGAAATGAGAGAATCTCGAAATGAAGAGGAAAGGATATGATAAAGTATGGCCAACCACTCCCAAAAGCAACTAAATATCTCGCCCATACTTACACCGCGGGTGCGGTCACAAAAGCACCGCGGGTGCGCTAAGCTCACGGCATTCCAACAAAAATCCCATGCACGGTCACCGCGGGTGCGGTGCTACAATTACCGCGGGTGCGGTCTCACCGCGGGTGCGGTGCTTACACTGCCGCGGGTGCGGTGATGCCACGGCCTTTCAAAACCAAAATGATGAATAGTACACCGCGGGGGCACTCCTCTAAGAGCGCGGGTGCACTCTTGCTTCGGCAATGAACAGTACCAATGCAACTAAAATCAATCCGAAATGCTGAAACGAACAATCAACACCAACTAATACCTCAAAACAATAATACCCAATAATACTATGGCCCAAAACACAACTCTAAACATCTAATCACATAACCCAAATAACAAGTAAAGCTTAAACCGTACCGTACACCGGGCTCGGCTATTACAATCTCCCCTCCTAAGAGGAATTTCGTCCGCGAAATTGACTTCACTACACGAACAACTCAGGATACTTCTCTCTCATCTCAATCTCTGGTTCCCACGTAGCCTCCTCAATCAAATGGTTCCTCCAAAGGACTTTAACGATGCCGATCTCTTTGTTCCTCAAAACTCTAACTGTGCGATCCAAAATCTGGACCGGAATCTCTTGGTACGTCAAATTCGGCGTCAAGTCCAATGGCTCGTGGCGAAGAACATGGGAAGGATCTGCAATATACTTCCTGAGCATCGAAACATGAAACACATTATGGACTCTGTCAAGATTGGGCGGTAGGGCTAATCTGTAGGCTCGGTCACCAACTCTGTCCAAGATCTCAAAAGGGCCAATAAACCTCGGACTCAGCTTACCCTTCTTACCAAATCGCATCACACCCTTGAGAGGTGCTATCTTCAAAAATACATGATCACCAACCTCGAACTGCAAAGGTCTGCGACGAACATCTGCATAGCTCTTCTGTCTGGACTGAGCAGTCTTCATCCTCTCTCTGATCACTGCAACAACATCGGCCGTCTGCTGGACCAACTCTGGTCCCAACATCTTCCTCTCACCAACCTCATCCCAAAACAAAGGCGATCTGCACTTCCTGCCATAAAGTTCCTCATACGGTGCCATCCCAATCGACGCCTGGTAGCTATTGTTGTACGTGAACTCCACAAGTGGCAATTTAGAATCCCAGCTACCAGAATAATCAATAGTACAAGCTCTGAGCATATCCTCAAGAATCTGAATGACTCTCTCTGACTGACCGTCGCTCTAGGGATGATAAGTTGTACTGAACGCTAACCGCGAACCCATAGCTCTGTGCAGACTCTTCCAAAACTCGGAGGTAAATCTAGGGTCACGATCAGACACGATCGACACAGGGACACCGTGAAGTCTAACAATCTCTGCAATGTAATCCTCGGCATACTGCTTCATGGAGTACGTCGTCTTGACTGGAAGAAAGTGTGCTGACTTGGTCAACCTATCAACAATGACCCAAATGGAATTATAACCTTTCTGCACTCTGGGAAGACCAGTCACGAAATCCATCGTAATATGCTCCCACTTCCACTGAGGAATCGGCAAAGATATCAATGTCCCAGCATGTCTCTGGTGTTCAATCTTCACCTGCTGACAAGTAAGGCACTGAGATATGAACAAAGCAATATCTTTCTTCATACCTGGCCACCAGTAGAGCCGACGAAGATCCTGATAAATCTTCGTACTGCCTGGATGAATCGAATAAGGTGCGGTATGAGCCTCTGACAGAATGTCTCGTCGAATATCATCGCCAACAGGAACACAAATACGGCCTCTGAAAGTCACCAAACCATCACCATTCGAACCAAACTCTGAATTCCCTCTCTCCTCTGCTCTAGCTCTCAACTCTGTCAACTGAACATCAGTCGACTGCTCTCTACGGATCCTGTCCGTCAAAGTAGATCGAATAACCAACGCTGAAAGACGAGCAATGGTACCTGGAATCACCAGATCAATCTCTTCTCTCTGCAAATCCATCAACAATGGCCTTTGAATCAAAGAACTCAATGAAGCACTCGACTCGCGGCTCAAAGCATCAGCCACAACGTTCGCCTTCCCTGGGTGGTAACTGATAGTCACATCATAATCCTTGACAAGCTCTAACCACCTCCTCTGCCGCATATTGAGCTCTTTCTGAGAAAACAGATACTTCAAACTCTTGTGGTCTGTGAAGATCTCACACTTTTCGCCATACAAGTAATGTCTCCAAATCTTCAGGGCGAAAACCACAGCTGCTAGCTCCAAATCGTGCGTCGGATAATTCTTCTCATAATCCTTCAACTGGCGAGAAGCATAGGCAATAACCTTACCTCGCTGCATCAGCACGGCACCAAGGCCTCTCTTCGACGCATCGGTATAGACAACGAAATCCTCAGAACCACTAGGCAATGAAAGAACAGGAGCTGTCGTCTACCTATCCTTCAGCTCTAGGAATGCACTCTGGCAATCGATGGACCACTCGAACTTCACAGTCTTCCTCGTCAGATTGGACAATGGCAGGGCAATCTTGGAAAAATCTGAAATGAAACGACGATAATAACCCGCCAAACCAAGGAAACTGCGTACCTCAGAGACAGTTGTAGGAATAGGCCAATTCTGAATCGCCTCTATCTTCAATGGATCAACAGCAATGCCATCTCTCGAAACAACATGGCCTAGAAAAGAAATCTGATCCAGCCAAAACTCACACTTCTTCAACTTGGCAAACAACCTCTTCTCTCGCAACAACTGAAGCACAACTCTGAGATGCTCTGCATGAAGCTCTCTGGTCTTGGAATAGATAAGAATATCGTCGATGAAGACAATGACGAAGCTATCCAAGAACGGCTTGAACACACGGTTCATCAAATCCATAAAAACTGAAGGGGCATTGGTCAAACCAAACGACATCACAAGAAACTCAAAATGACCATACCTGGTCCTGAAAGCCGTCTTAGGGACATCAGACTCCCTAACCTTCAACTGATAGTAGCCAGACCGAAGATCAATCTTCGAAAACACAGTGGCACCATGGAGCTGATCAAACAAATCATCTATCCGTGGCAACGGATACTTGTTCTTGACAGTCACTTTGTTGAGCTCCCTATAGTCGATACACAGACGCAAAGAACCATCCTTCTTCTTGACAAACAGAACCGGAGCTCCCCAAGGAGAAGAACTCGGACGAATAAAACCCTTATCTAGAAGATCCTGCAACTGCGCCTTCAACTCCTTCATCTCGGTAGGGGCCATCCGGTACGGAGCCTTAGAGATAGGAACCGTACCAGGAGCTAGATCGATAACGAACTCAACATCTCTGTCCGGTGGCAAACCCGGAACATCATCCTCAAACACATCAGCAAACTCTCTCACAACATCAATATCATCAATATTCAACTTAATCAGTCTATCAACATCCACAATAGAAGCAAGAAACCCATCACAACCTCTACACAGCAATCTCTCAGCCTCAAGACAAGAATTAAAAGGAAGGACCAGCGAAGTACCTGAGCTGGCGATAACTCCTCCCTGGCCATCATCTGCAAAAGTCACCTTCTTAGCAACACAATCGATAACTGCACGGTAAGTCGAAAGCCAATCCATGCCAAGAATAACATCGAAGGCAACCATAGGGATAACAATCAAATCAGCGAAGACAACTCGCTCCTCAATACGAACAGGGCACGCAAAGACAATCGATGTCGGGGACAAGACATCTCCCGAAGGCAAAACAACACTAAGCTGAAGGGGAAGAACAGAAGGAACTATACCCAAAGATCTCAAAAACAATTCAGACATAAAAGAATGAGTAGCACCAGTATCAATCAAAGTAGTAGCTACTCTGCCTGAAATCAAAATAGTACTAGAGATCAAAGAAGAATCGTGATTAATACCTTCCTTGGTCATCGAAAAGATACGACCCTGCACCTTCCCCTGGCTAGCTCCTTGAGGACAATTCCTTGGCAACGTGGCCTGCCGTGCCACAACGATAACAAGTATGAGTGCCAAATCTGCACTCTCCACGGTGATGCTTGCCACACTTTGGACACAGTGGCTTCTCGGGATCAAATGGAACAACTGGAACTGGCGGAAGTCTAGGACTCGGCTCCATCTTGCCCTTGCCCTTGAAACGATCCCTGCCCCTCTGATTAGAACCTGGCCTCTCTGAGCAACAGCTTGATGCCTCTCCCTGGCGATATCCTTCTCATCCTGCTCGGCCAACAAAGCTTTGGACACGATCTCCTTGAAAGTAACAGCCTTGGACATGTTGATATCACGGCGAATCTCAGCTCTAAGGCCTCGAATGAAATGAGCGCCTTTGTCCTTGTCGTTCGAAGCAATATACGGAGCAAATAAGCAACCTTCCTCAAACTTCAGGATATACTGACCAACATCCAAGCTCCCCTGTCGAAGCTCCAAGAACTCCGTAACCTTCCTCGCTCGAAGTGCATCGGGGAAATACTTGTCATAGAACAGGTCAGTGAACTCTGACCACTTCAAAGTAGAGACATCAACTCCAACTTTGGTCGCATTCCACCAAATGCGAGCAGCTTTAACCAACATGAACACTGCACAGCTGATCCTGTCCTTGTCCTCATACTGGAGATGATCAAAGATAGCTTCAAGCGCCTTGACCCACTCGACAGCAACTAAAGGATCGGTGCTACCTGCGAATTCCGGTGGATCCATTCTCTTGAAAGCAGAAAAGACGGCATCAGTGCCAACAGCCTGAGCAACCTGACCTCTCACTTGGCCTCGACCCTGTCCTGCTCCTTGCAATCGGAGCAACTGCTGAATCTGATCGCTATGCACCTTAGCCTGCTCCTTAAGCAACTCGCCGAACTCGTCGACAACTCTCGAGGAAGAACTATCCTCACCCTCTGCCGCCTTACGCTTAGGAGGCATACTCTACAATTGCTCACAAGACACCAATCAATAGATAACAATGGATAGATGCAAGAAAACGTACCCGGACAGATGAGAGTAGACGAAGTCATATGCATTGGTCCGAAGAACACCGCTCTGATACCACTAAATGTGACACCCTGACCCGTTACAATTAAAATACAGCGGAATTTAAAATTTTCTTTTAAAATATGGAAGGAGTTTCAAAATACATTTCATAAAAATGTTTACAAAATAATCACATGATCATTCAAATGACATACAAAATACAAAACAATCATTCTTATGATCATGCCCCAAAATGGTACAAAACAATCTTCCTTCCAACGGTGTATGCATATGACTCCCATCCACGATCACTGTCCTGGTCGGTCACTCTTATCTGCATCACATGAATAAACTGAAATGAGAATAAATCTCAGCAAGTGGAACTCTAACATAGCAATGATACATAGTATACTCTGTAAAACATGACTTTGAAATCATAAATACCATCAATTCTGAAACATGAATACTGTAGCAATAACTGTAGCAATAGCATATCAATAAGATAGCAATAAGATGGTATTCTCTTTTCTCTGGTTGGATTGATATCAATAGTATCTCTGCTCTGGTGCTAATATCCCTATCGATATAAACCGATAACTCTGAGGGATAAAAGCCTATGGTCGATGATCATCTAATTGCATGCAATGCTCTGACTATGATTAATCAATCCAATAAAACATTAACTCTGAATAGCATTTAAGGCCGTCCTTTCACAATCTCATATTTTCTCTTGTATTCCCTTTTAACAATAGTGAGATATACAATACCTCCAATAGATAATCAATGAAATCAATACATAACAATGGATCAATGGAAGGGAATATCACTTTGAAACCTTTAAAACACAATACATATAATATCATGTGAGCAAAAAGGATGAAATTCCACTTACAAACCAATAGAACACCTCAAACTTAGCTCTTGGTCACCACCTACAACAATAATCCATAAATAATACCAATATCAACTCTATATCCACAAATACAAGTCAAATAATCCATTAACCAACTCAAACATCAAGCCCAAGTCAACCCTTAACTCAAAACCTTAATAGAATCGCACCAAAAACTTACCTAAGCTTCCTTATACCACGGAGAACGACAATCTCAAGCTGGAATTCCAAATAACTCCAAGAATCAAAGGTAGGAAGCAATTGAAATGGATGAAAACCCTTAAGAAATGAGAGAATCTCGAAATGAAGAGGAAAGGATAAGATAAAGTTGAAAGCGGACCGGTTACGGAGGCCGGAAACGCAACGGAAGCGAAAAATTAAAATTTTTATCAAGAATTTTCGGCCCCCTCAAATGTTTTGTGTAATATTTGCAAAAACTAAAACCATGCATAGGATGTTTGTAGAAATTTACCTATCAACTCCTTAGAGTTGATGAAATGGCTCCAACTAAAGTATGAATACTTTAGCTCTTCTTTGGTAGACAAATCTACAAGCTCCTTCTTATTCCCCTTCAAGAATAAGGCCCACCACTTAGCTATGTAAATCCCCTCAAGTTTTGCACTAGAAAAACTCAAGGATTTTTCAAAGAGAATGATTTTTGCTCCAAGAAAATGAAGAACAAAAAGGAAGAAAAATGTGAGAGAAATCCCCTCAAGTTTTCGGCCAAAGTGAGGTGAGTGGGAGTGGGAAGATTAGCCTTGGGTGTTACAAAAGTTGTTCCCCAAAAGTTGCATGCCTTTTGAATATTTTAATAAAAAGTAATCAAGGCTCTTCACCTCCCAAGCATGCAATCCCTACATGTCTCACTTATATATTATATGGTTTTTAACACATCAAAAACCATAGACTAAATTTTATTATCTCAAACACATTTGAGATAAATTAAATATTACTTGATTTTACTCAAGTCCCACTAGTTAAATAATTATTTAAATTGAGCTCTACAAGACTCAATATTATTTAATTAATTCAACACTTGAATTAATTTAATTATTTAGACTCTACTAGGTCTACTAGTGTTTAATTAATTCAACACTTGAATTAATTTAATTTAGTCCACAACAATGTTTATGAAAATCACAATTTTCAACTACATTATTTACTTGGCCAAATTTTAATCTTAGGAACACTTCCATAAATTAAAATTTATATTTCTCTCATAGAAGTCATACTTCTATTTTTCTTTACGCTTATAAACACATTTATAAGCCGTTCAACACCTTGAACTATTTTTTTTTTTTACTTCTCTTCGGGATTTACAAAGCAAGTACTTGTGTGGCCCTCAATGGTTCATTGATACAACTAGCCGTGGGTTCACATCTCCATGTGATTCGGACTAAACATGTCCTTATTCGAGCATACCCCAATTGCTCCATTCTTACTTATCAACTCCTTGATAGTAAGAACGTCAGAACTCAAGTCTGATAGCACCCAACCAATCACGTTAAACGCCTAGCAGCATCGCTTACGTGATTCCCTAGGTATCACATGATAGTGCCTGCAAGAACCATTCAATTATGGTTAGCGTACAGTACGGTCCCTTCAACTCATATATCCCGACCGACTCGACAACTATTGGTCTATCGAGAGTTGTCAATGAATCGATACTATGTGTCATGTTGTGGTTGCATCGATGGTGTAATCTATGAAACCCCTTTCATAATTACCACCATACTCTGATCAGAGATTTCAACCCACACATACATGAAAAACACATAGGATATCCATACCCGTAGGTAAGCGGTGAATCCCCGGCTACAATGCATCGACTCCTATATGTTTCGCCGTAACACCCAACCTTGCCACCTGATGACCCCATAAGAGTCGGTAAACAAGTCAAAGTGAAACGCTAGCATATAGAGTCTCAATGTTGTCCCGGGTCATAAGGACTAATGGTGTACAACCATAAACTAGGACTTTTCCACTCGATAAGTGAGAACCACTTGGAAAGTCCTTTATAGAGGGTTGTTCAGTGCACTCTACCAGGAGCACCTATCTGCATGCTCGGACATCACAATGTCCCCTACCAATGAAACATGGTACTCACATCGCAGATACTAGTCTCTAACTCGAGCGGCCTTTATCCTTCTTAGTGGCGGCTGAATCGACTAGGAACGGTTTAGAATATACAGTATTCCAAATATGAGTTTCATGATACTCATCATATGAGCATCTCATATTCTTTCTACTATTTGTATATTCAAGGACTTTATCTATGCAACAAGCATGGGTATAAAGATAAAGATGCGCCAAATTAATAAATTGAAATATTATTAAAATAAAGATCGTTTATACAAAGAGTTTCATTGTGAACAGTCGGCCAACACTTTGCTCGACGTGCACCTACTCTAACAATCTCCCACTTGCACTAGAGCCAACTACCTATATGCTTTAGACCCATTGATTCGCGATGCTTCTCGAACGATGGTCCTGGTAAAGGCTTAGTTAGTGGATCAGCAACATTATCTGCGGAGCCGACTTTGTCAATCACGACATCTCCTCTTTCCACGATCTCTCTGAGGATGTGGTACTTTCTCAATACGTGTTTGGACTTCTGATGAGACCTTGGCTCCTTCGCCTGAGCTATGGCTCCCGTGTTGTCGCACATCACCGGGATAGGAGCAACTCCATTTGGAATGACGCCCAACTCTTGGACGAAATTCCTAATCCAAACAGCCTCCTTTGCTGCAGCCGATGCAGCAATGTATTCTGCCTCAGTGGTGGAATCCGCAGTACTGTCTTGCTTGGAACTCTTCCAAGAGACAGCACCACCATTGAGCATGAATATGAATCCGGAGGTTGACTTCGAGTCATCAACATCGCTTTGGAAGCTAGAGTCGGTATAGCCTTCCAATTTTAGTTCTCCACCCCCATAGACCAAAAACAACTTATTGGTCCTTCTCAAATACTTGAGGATGTCTTTCACAGCTTTCCAGTGTGGAAGACCAGGGTTGGATTGATATCTACTCACTACACTTAGTGCAAATGCCACGTCAGGACGTGTAGATATCATCCCATACATGATACTACCAATAGCCGAAGCATACGGAATTCGTGTCATCGCCGCTATCTCTGCATCAGTCTTGGGAGACATAGACTTGGATAGGGACACGCCATGACACATTGGTAGATGTCCTCTCTTGGACTCATCCATCGAGAACCGCTTCACGATGGTATCAATGTATGTGGACTGGGTGAGACCAAGCAATCTTCTTGATCTATCTCTATAGATCTGTATTCCCAATACAAAAGATGCTTCACCCAAGTCCTGCATTGAGAACTTACTTGCTAACCATATCTTAGTTGATTGCAACATTCCTACATCATTCCCAATGAGTAGAATGTCATCAACATAAAGAACTAGGAATGTCACAGCACTCCCACTGACCTTCTTATACACACAGGGTTCCTCAGGATTCTTAGTAAAACCAAACTCTTTGATTGTACTATCGAATCTGAGGTTCCAGCTCCTCGATGCCTGCTTAAGACCATAAATAGATCTTTGAAGTTTGCATACCATATGCTCACTTCCGATGGATGTGAACCCTTCAGGTTGAGACATGTAAATTTCTTCCTTAATATCCCCATTAAGGAAGGCTGTCTTCACATCCATCTGCCATATCTCATAGTCATACCATGCAGCTATGGCTAGCAATATCCTAATGGACTTGAACATCGCAACTGGAGAAAAGGTTTCCTCATAGTCAACACCTTGTCTTTGAGTATACCCTTTTGCTACCAATCGCGCCTTGAAGGTCAATACCTTCCCATCCGCCCCAAGTTTCCTCTTGTAAATCCATTTACACCCTATGGGAACAGTTCCCTCAGGTGGATCCACAAGATTCCACACTTGGTTCGAATGCATGGAATTCATCTCAGATTCCATTGCTTCAAGCCACTTGGATGAATCAGCATCCGATAACGCTTCTTTGAAGGTCCTTGGATCACATCCAAGATTAGGCTCATCATGGCCCTCTTCAAGAAGTAGACCATACCTCACAGGTGGTCTCGAGACTCTCTCGGTTCTTCTAGGAGCTTGTATCTCCTCACTTAGCTCATTGGGTGTGGGTTCTACAACTGTGGGTGCCTCTCGAACCTCTTCGAGTTCTATCATCTCGCCTTTTCTATCTAATAGAAATTCCTTTTCCAAAAAGGTTGCGTTCCTAGAAACAAACACCTTTGTTTCTTGGGGATGATAGAAATAATATCCAATGGAATTTCTTGGATATCCCACAAAGTAGCATAAAATGGATCGACTATCCAATTTATCTCCCACTGTCTGCTTCACATAAGCAGGACACCCCCATATTCTAAGATAAGAATACTTGGGAGGCTTACCCATCCATATCTCATATGGAGTCTTGTCAACTGCCTTTGTATGGACATTGTTCAACAACAGTGCCGCTGTTTCAAGCGCATATCCCCAAAAGGATGGCGGCAACTCCGTGAACCCCATCATAGACCGAACCATGTCCATCAAAGTCCGGTTACGACGCTCCGAAACACCATTTAACTGTGGTGTAGCGGGCGGAGTCCACTGCGAGAGAATCCCATTCTCTCTAAGATACTCTTGGAACTCGGCACTCAAGTACTCACCACCTCGATCCGATCGAAGTGTCTTGATGCTTCGTCCCAATTGCTTCTCTACTTCACTTCTGAATTCTTTGAACCTTTCAAAGGCTTCACACTTGTATTTCATCAAATACACATACCCATACCTCGAATGGTCATCGGTAAAGGTGATGAAGTAGGCATGTCCATGCTTAGTGGTGATGCTAAGCGGACCGCACACATCGGTATGGATCAAATCCAATAACCCTTTGGCTCGCTCCGCATGGCCCTTAAAGGGAATTTTGGTCATCTTTCCTTTTAGACAGGATTCACAAGTCGTGAGAGCATTAATATCGGACATATCAAACATGCCAACTCCCACTAACTTGTTCATCCTTCTTAGGGATATATGACCTAATCGAGCATGCCATAATTGTGCCGAATTAAGAGTATCTTGTTTGCGCTTATTTGTTGTTGTTATCGTTTGGACATTGTTAAGTGGAATATCTTTTAATTTTAAGGTGTAGAGATTGTTTTCAAGTTCACCGGTACCAACTAAACATTCATTCTTGTAAATATTGCAAACACCTTTGCCAAATAAACAAGAATATCCATCAATATCAAGCATAGGAATGGAAATAATGTTTTTAATCAAGTCTGGTACGAACAAAACATCTCTTAATACAAACTTAAAATCATTGTTCAAAATTAAACAAATATCTCCTACGGCTTTGGCAGCAACTCTTGCTCCATTGCCCATCCTTAAGAAGGTCTCACCCTCTCGGAGCCTCCTACTTCTTCCCATCGCCTGCAAGTCATTACAGAGATGTGAGCCACAGCCGGTATCCAATACCCAAGAAGTAGAGTTAATCGAGATATTTACTTCAATAAAGAACATACCTTTGCCAGAACCCTTCTGCGCAAGATATTCCCTGCAGTTACGCCTCCAATGTCCAGGCTTCTTGCAGTGGTGACAGATGTCAACAGTCTTTTCAGCCTTCACTGGCGCGGCTGCCACAACGGGACTCGGACTCTGCCTCTTCAAGGGCACGCTCTTCTTGGTACGCTGGAAAGAACGCTTCTTTCCCTTCCCAGGTGGACCGGTCTTCGTGCCAGATGAAGAGCCCACATAAAGAACCTGCTTCTCCTTTTTGATGGTGGACTCAAAAGTCACAAGCATGTTCACCAACTCTTCAAGGCTGGGCTCGAGCTTGTTCATATTGAAGTTCACAACGAAAGGATCGAAAGAGCTAGGCAGCGATAGCAGCAACACATCAGTGGTCAACTCCGAAGGCAACACCAAATCCATGCCTACGAGCTTGTCCACGAGCCCAATCAACTTTAGGCCATGCTCATGGACCGAAGTCCCATCTCGCATGCGTAAAGTGATGAGCTCCTTTACTGTGGCATGCCTCAAAGGCCGAGTCTGCTCTCCGAAGAGCTCCTTGAGGTGCATATGAATGTCAGCAGCATTCTTTGCATCCTCGAATCGCCTTTGCAGCTCATCGTTCATTGAAGCCTGCATATAACACTTCGCCTTCAAGTCATGGTCACACCATTCCTTGTAGGTCTGCAATTCCTCAGGAGTGCAGCCTATAGGAGCCTCAGCAGGGGGCGCCTCAGTCAGTGTATACGCGATCTTCTCCGAGTTTAGGACAATCTTTAAATTTCTTAGCCAAGTGATATAGTTTGGTCCGGTTAGAATGTGTTTTTCGAGAATGACGGAAAACGGGTTGCGAATTGATGACATGTCAAAGATTGTACTGAAAAGTAAAACAGATAAATGTTAATGACTATTTTAAAATATTTAATAAGATATAAAGTTTGGACTTTTACTTTATAAATAATCGCTCCCACTGTTTTGACATTTTCACTACCCTCTAGTGAAAACGGGAAAC